>NC_073228.2:62624318-62924431 GCF_029281585.2 Gorilla gorilla gorilla | reverse complement strand
ATGTTAGCCAGCCTGGTCTCGAACTACTGAGCTCAAGCGATCCACCCTCCTCGGCCTCCCAGAGTGCTGGGATTACAGGCATGAGCCACTGTGCCTGACCCTAATTCTTTTCTGATGGTTACTACTGCCCAGGAGGTAATCGATTTAAGCTTGTATAGTGATGCAACAAAGGTACATAGTCATGTATTTTCTCTTCGATTTATCTGAGCTAACGGTAAAGATTTTTTATTTTTTTTGTATGTCTCCCTTTTAGGTCATATCTGACTGCTATTCAAAATGAAGCAAATATTAGATTGATTAAATAATTTTTATTCTCTACACAGAACAATGGAGGGAGAAAAAAACTGAGAAATCTAGTTGCAATGTTTTTCTTAATTCTGCAGTTTATGGTGCCTATACTTTGACCACTTTTTTTTTTTTTTTTTTTTTGAGATAGTCTCCCTCTGTCACCCAGGCTAGAGTGCAGTGGCACGATCTCCGCTCACTGCAACCTCCACCTCCTGGGTGCAAGCAATTCTCTTGCCTCAGCCTCCCCGAGTAGCTGGGACTACAGGCGTGCGCCACCATGCCCAACTAATTTTTTTTGTATTTTTAGTAGAGGCGAGGTTTCACCACGTTGGCAAGGCTGGTCTTGAACTCTTGACCTCAGGTGATCTGCCCTCCTTGACCTCCCAAAGTGCTGGGATTACAGGCATGAGCCACCGTACCCGGCCAATGACCACATTTTTACCCCTTATAATGTGTATGTGTGTGCGCGTGTGTGTGCGTGTGTGCGAAGTATTGTTTTATGTTATTTGTGATTGTAAAATAGACCAGTCACTTTCTTCCCTTTTTTGTGGGTTCCTTTCTTATTTGGAATTAAAGCTAACTGGAACCTACTAACTCTTAAGACATAAATTTAAATGTTGACCAAATATGGCTGCTTTCCTACTAGATTATAATCTTTTTGTAGCACCTAGCCTAAGTGCTGTACACATATTAGGCTGTCAGCATGTTTACTGAATTAAGTTAAAACATTTGGAAGGAGCTACTGCTTCAGGTTTTTGAAAAGGTATTTTCCTGAGATTTTGATAAAGAACCTATCTTGAAATATTAGTGTGTTTTTTGTACTTTTAGAACAGTTCTAATGTTTGCATTTGAACCTATTTGTTTATAAGTTGATTTTTTTCCTTCGAGATAAAGTCCCTTATAGGAAGTAAATTTTGTCTCCCTAAATTTAAAACTAATGATTTTATTAGAAGGCACCATTGGCTGAGCATGGTGGCTTATGCCTATAATCCCAGCACTTCAGGAGGCAAAGGCGGGAGGATTGCTTGAACCCAGGGGTTTGAGACCAGCCTGGGCAACAAAGCAAGACCCTGTCTCTACAAAAAAATAAAAAAATTAGCTGGATGTAGTGACACACATCTGTAGTTCCAGCTACTCCAGAAGCTGAGGCAGGAGGATTGCTTGAGCCCGGGAGGTCGAGGCTGCAGTATGCTGTCTTCATGTCACTGCACTCCAGCCTGGACAACAGAGCAAGACCCTGTCTCAAAAAAAAAGAAAAAAGAAGCCAGTTTTAAGGAATATTCTCCTGTGTTACACTGCAAACTGGTCCTCAGGCATAGAATTAAAATAATTGTCTACCTACTAATTTTGAAATGAGTCAATGACTTTATTGTGTGGTTTGGTCACATTCAGCCTTAATCTTTTTTTAAACAGCTGTTTTTCCCTATATAACTTGTAAGCTAAGATATTTTGTGGCAAGAACGAAATGTTTTTGCGATATTTATACTAAGCAAAATACAAAATACCCTTGAAAGTAATGCTGGTAGAAAAGAGCCAATCTCAAAACGATATACTGCATAATTCAGTTTATTTAACATTCATCAAACACAGAGATAATGGTTGCCAGGGATTAGAGATGGAGGAGGAAGGATGAGTATGGCTTATAAAGGAGTAGTGCAAGAAGTATTGTGGTGACTAGTACAATTAAGTATCTTGATTGCGGTGATAGTTACTTGAAGCTCTGTGTTATAAAATGGCATAGGACTATGCACATACATGCACAGATGTGTGTGTGTAAAAATGGTGAAATCTGAATAAGCAGTGTGGGTGTACCAGTGTCAGTTCCCTGGTGTTGATATTGTACTCTATGCAACTTACTAACATTGGGAGAGGTTGGGTAAAGGGTACACAGTACTTAACTGTACATTTCTTTGAAGTTTAAAAATACGCTTTTTAAAACAAGCACTTCCCCTTCTCACCCCAAACCCGGACAATTATTAAAGACAAACGTCTGTTCATTTGGTGTGTCCTTGTATCTTGCCATTTGATTATAGCAGCACAGCAGAGGATACCCTCAAAGGAGAATACGCTCTAATCTACTCATGTTTGGGGGCAGTGTATTTTTGTTTATGAATTAGTTCCTACTAAAGCCACTATCAGTTCTAGAAAACCCATTTCTAGTTATGCTATAGCTCCCATGGCTAATTAAGGATTCAAATGTATGCATCCTCCATTTTCCTGTTTATGGACATACTGAATATAAAACCTTAAAGAATCAACACAAAAGAAAACATATACAGCCTTTTAAATATTCAGCAGAATAGATTTTTCTAATTCAGTGGATGGAAATATATTAATGTCACTTCAAATAAATACCAACCTTACATTTTATTAAGCACACTGATAAATATACTATAAAGAGGAATATTGTTTGCATGCTTTTCTGGTGAATAATTTAAACTATAATACTCCAAGAAAAAAAAAGTACAGCTACTGTGTTCTCATAACTTAGTTTTGATTTGTTTAAATATAAGCATTTCTTCAGCCATATATTTTTAAACAGGAACATAATAATAACAAAAATGGTAGCTAACTTTTGTGAGGTAGGTACTAATATATAGAGGAGGAAACTGAAACAGGAAGAAATTAACATACCTAGAATAACAAGCTCTCAAGAGAGAGAATAGTTGTAGACTGTTTCTGAGTCTACACTTGTGAACGTTATTTTGTAAGTTCTCCTCATGCTGTACAGTATAGGAACACTGAAGTTAGAGATTAATAATCTTTGCAGTTATATAAGTTTTGTTTTATTCACAGGGCACATATGAAATCTATTTTTTCTCTTGCTGAGTTCAATAAGATCAACCCTTCCCTGATTTATGGCAAGAGGATCTGCTTTTGTGATGTTTACCTTCTTGAGTATCCTTTCTTTTTATGAAAACCAGACTAAATTAAAAGTTCTCTTAAAATTTGTGTTAGTATTTGAAAAAATTTTATACAAGTTTATGGGATACCTGTGAGATTTTGTTATATGAATGCAATGCTTAGTGATCAAGTCAGTCAGCAATTAGTGTCTGTTACCCAAGTACAATACGTTTTTGTTAAGGATAGTCACCCTGGCCAGGCGCAGTGGCTCATGACTGTAATCCTAGCACTTTGGGAGGCCGAGGTAGGCAGATCACTTGAGGCCAGGAGTTCAAGACCAGCCTAGCCATCATGGCAGAACCCCATCTCTACTAAAAATACAAAAAAAATTAGCCACGCGTGGTGGCGCACACTTGTAATCCCAGCTACTCAGGAGGCTGAGGCAGGAGAATCGCTTGAACCCGGGAGGCAGAGGTTTCAGTGAGCTGAAATCACACCACTGCACTCCAACCTGGGCAGCAGAGCAAGACTCCATCTCAAACAAACAAAAAGGATAGTCACCTTACTCTTCTGTCAAACACTGAATATATTCCTTGTATCTTACTGTATGTTTGTACCCTTTAAGCAGCTTCTCTTTATCCTCCCCATTTCCCTCACTTACCCTTCCCAGTCTGTTATCTACCTTTTCACTCTACCTCCATGTGATCAATGTTTTTATTTTAGCTCCCACATGGAAGTGAGAACATACGATATTTATCTTTTTGTGTGTGGCTTATTTTACTTAAGGTAATGACCTCCAGTTCCTTCCGTGTTGCTGTAAATGATATGATTTCATTCTTTTTATGGCCAAATACTATTCTGTTGTGTATGTATACTGTATTAGTATTTTAAGGATACCACCAAAAACGTAAAAAGACTTGACCTTTAAAAACATAAGATCTGGCCGGGCACGGTGGCTCACATCTGTAATCCCAGCACTCTGGGAGGCCAAGGCAGGTGGATCATGAGGTCAGGAGTTCGAGACCAGCCTGACCAACATGATGAAACCTTGTCTCTACTAAAAATACAAAAATTAGCTGGGCATGGTGGTGTGCGCCTGTATTCCCAGCTACTCAGGAGGCTGAGGCAGGAGAATCTCTTGAACCCGGGAGGCGGAGGTTGCAGTGAGCTGAGATCGCGCCACTGCACTCCAGTCTGGGCAACAGAGTGAGACTCTGTCTCAAAAAAAAAAAAAGATCTTACTGATCTGCTTTTAATTGTAGTAGTTTTTTTTTTTCTCACACATAAATATATGTATTTAAGATATTTGTTAAAAAGAAAAATATTTTCCCATTCATGATATGACTACAATGTATCTGAAGGAATCTGTTTTTCATTGATACTATGGAGTAGATGTAGAAACAGTACTTAAAATATCAAATACTAAATAGACTCGTTTTTCCTTTAATGTTAATAACATTCTGTGTTTTCATTTTATGTGACTTTCCACTCCAATGGTCAACAGTACATGTACAGTTATAATAATACTTATGTTACTCTAGTAGATGGAATCATACCTCAGCTTTACGTTTTCAGAGGAATCATCTCAGTTGGTGAATTTCCAATAATAGCAACATAGGACACCGCTCAATATTATAAAGTTTAAATCAGATTTATGCTATAGGCTATTTGTACCTTTCCATGCCTTTTAATTCTGTGTTGTCTTGAGGCATTTCAGTGTATATCCAGTACTGGTGTTTAAAGGAAAGTTATTAAAGTTTGGAATAAGGGTACCTGAATTGGAATCTTGCTTTGCCATTCACCAGCTGTTTGTCCTTCAATTCTCTCAGGTAATCTGTAGCCTTAACAATTAAAGGTGACTTCTGTATGTCATTTAGCTTACTTAGCATCCATTATTTCTGAAGTTGTTAGGATTATTGTAACTACTGTTGTTGTTACTATTTTTAGATTAATATATTTCCTTTCTGGATTTCCGTTTAAAATATATTTAAAGAATCATAAAAATTAAACACAAGCAACATCCTTTTATATTCTGCACAGTTCTTAGCAGAATTATAGATTCAAAAAAGACACACAGAATAGGCCACAATACATGTGCCAATTTTTGTTCTCAATCTTAAAATTACATAGTATAATTATTATGGTTATCTGAAAACAATCACGTTGTGCACATGTACCCTAAAACTTAAAGTATAATAATAATAATAATAAAAATAAAATAAAATAAAATAAGTATCTGCTCTTTTATGAGGAAATTGTTTTTAATTGTAGTAGTTATTTTTCTGTCTGATCTGAATCTAGATGAGTTTTTTATGTTATATAGAAGATCATTTTATATATTTTTATATAGGGTTACTATTACAGAAAAAAGTAAAAGTTTTACTGCTACTCTTTTAAGCTTTTTGTATTTGTTTAAACAGGTTTTTGGCATTTAATCGTCATCCTTAGTTGTCATTGTTAAAGTACCTTTATTTAGAAAATTGAGAATCAAATGACCTTCAAAAGATCATCAGTTTTTCCTGACTTTTTCAGGTTAGGTTCAGAGTTACCCACTGATGCTGTTGAATTCTAGGGATATAAGTTTGTGAATAGAATATGTAAAACTATTGCACTCCTTCCATTATGTTACCTTCCTGTGTAAGTAGTAACAGCTTGTTTTTTCAACGGTCATACTTCATTCTTCCAAACAGCTATGAACATAGAAACAAAATCTTTTGAGGTGTCTCAAAATCGATATAGTCTACATTGGAAAGGCCTTTCTCAGTCTGCTTATTCTATATTTTATAAAAGTCTGAAAAGGTATAGCCTTGTGTTTTTCTTTCCCAAGTTTTCTTTTTAAAAGTTATTTTATTTCTCTGAGAATCTTCCATAACAACCAAGTTACATAGTTTAGATTGAAGCATCCAGTTTGAAAGGCAGCAGGTAAACTCTGACAGACTAAAGGTGACAGACTGAAGTAGGAGATAGGAAAAAATAAAAGCAAGTAAAAGAGGAAAACATCCAGCATTTGGAGATGTATTCTTCTCAGTCAGTCCTGAAGACATCATTAACTCAGTGGTCAAGAAAAATATTTTTCATTCATACTAATTAGAAATACAGACATGAAAATACATTGGAAATATTAACTATTACTTTCAGTTTTGGTATTTAAAATTGATATTCTAGTGAATGAAAGTTTCATATTACATGTAACAGAAATTTGGATTAAATTAGTAATACATGTAATACACAACTAGTATACTTAGCATAGCACCTAGCTCAATAAATGTTAGCAGCTATTACTGTTTTTGTTATCAACATCTTTCTGCCAGTTAGAGTCAGTTTACCATCACCTAAAATGTCTTTAGTTCTTTGCATACTTATTTAATTTATTAAATATGTATTATATGACCTTTGTGTATTAAATTGATTTGTCTGTGGTCATAGAGAACTATTTTGTTCTGGTTATTACCATGAAAAAAAAAAAAGCACCAATTGCTGGTACAATACAACTGAAGATAGCAAGTGTTAATAGGCTGGACTACTATAATTCTAGAGCTGAGGATTTTGTGTACATATATATATTTAAAACTTACACATGTTTTTATGTATATTTAAGACTTCGTTTTTTTTTAAACAGCAGTTTTAGACTGACAGCAAAATTGAGAGGGACAGAGATAACCCATGTAGCTCTTGCCCCCACAAATGAAAGAATTAAAAATGCATCAGTAGCTTTATTTTGGCTTTTTTAAAAAGATGTAATTCACATAGCATAAAATTCACGCTTTTATACAATTCAGTGTCAGTATATTTGCAAATCCTGATACTTGAAAAAAATTTATTGTGCATATTAAGGTATATAACAATTATGGGATATAGATGGTAAAAAGTTTACTACAGTAAAGCAAATTAACATGTCCATTATCTTACATACTTTTTTTGTTTCTGTGGCAAGAGCAGCTACAATTTACTCATTTAGCATGAATACCATATATAGTACAATTTTATTACCTATTGTCCTCATGTGGTACATTAGATCTCTAGACTTGTTCATCTTATTACATACCTACCTCTTCCCATTTCCTCTCACCCCACCCCTAGTAACCATTGTTTTTAAGTTCTTTATCTCTGTGAGAGATTCCACTTACAAATGATGTCAGGTACTATTTTTCTTTTTGTGTCTGGCTTACCATGTAGCATAATGTCCTCCAGGCCCATTCATATTGTGGCAAATGGCAAGATCTCCTTTTTAAAGGCTGAATAATACTCCATCATACATATTTACCACAGTTTCTTTATCCATTCATTTGTCAATGAACACGTAGATTGTTTCCATACCTGGCTATTGCAAATAATGCTGCAATGAACATGGGAGTGAAGCTACCTTTACCAGGTGGTGATTTCATTTCCTTTGGCTATATGCCAAGAGGGATTGCCAGGCTATATGGTAGTTCTATTTTTAATTTGTTTATAAACCTCCATACTGTTTTCCATTTTGACTGTACCAGCCTACATCTGCACCAGCAGTATATAAGAATTCCCTTTTCTGGCACCCATGCTAACCTTTATTATTTTTTGACTTTTTTAGAATAGCCATTCTAACAGGTGTGAGGTGTTATCTCTTAGTGGTTCTGATTTACATTTCCCTGATGATTAAAGCCTGTACTATTAAGGAAACATATTTTTCTTAAGTATTTTTTTTTTCTTAGCTGTATGTAATCTTTAGTTTTGCCCATGTGATGACTACTTCCTATCTTCCTCTTGCATTCTTTTACATTTTTATTCTCTTTGATTCTGGTCTAATGTCATATCTCTTTTGGAAAGGGATTCTTGATTCCTCATATACATTTAGCTGCCTTCTCTGCTCTGGGCTCCCACAGTGCTTTGTTTATTCCTTTATTATATTGCTTATCACATTTATATTGTAATTGTCTTTTTTTTTGAGACGGATCCTGGTTCTGTTGCCCAGGCTGGAGTGCAGTGGCACAATTTTGGCTCACTGCAACATCTGCCTCCCAGGTGCAAGTGATTCTCATGTCTCAGCCTTTCAAGTAGCTGGGATTACAGCTGTGCTCCAACACTCCCGACTCATCTTTGTATTTTCAGTAGAGACGGGGTTTCACCATGTTGGCCAGGCTGGTCTCAAAACTCCTGGCCTCAAGTGATCTGCCTGCCTCAGCCTCCCAAAGTGCTGGGATTACAGGCATGAGCCACCACGCCTGGCCATATATTGTGATTATCTCTTTAATTGTCTTCCCTTTCAGACTGTTTATCTGAAAAACAAGATTTTGTTTCAGTCTCTGGCCTAAGACTGAGACTGTTCTTGCTTTTTCACTATCCTCAGGACCTAAACATGCTTTTTGGTACATAGTTTTTGATTATTGCCACGAATAGTTACTGCTGTCCCTAAGCTTTAAACATAAACCGAGAGCTTGATACACTATATTGAGTGGTGAATATTAAAATAGTTTGCTTTTTGTAAGCTGGGAATCATACCATTTTAGTGTTGGAAGGTACCTGAAATATTATCTAGACCAGTCTTTCCCCATTTCTCACGCACACACACACTCTCTCTCTCTCTCTCTCTCTCTCTCTCTCACATGTTCACATGAAGCAACTTGAAATCCGTAAAGGTTGAATGACAGTAGTTAATTTAGGACTAAAAATTCATGTTTACTCATTTTTTCCTGTACCATTCTATTTTCTCTGATACCTTATAATCTATTCTGAGGATTTACAATGCAAATTCATTGATTTCCTGAAGTTTAGCGAAAAAACCCTGAAAATGTTAGTTTAATTTGTATTATTATCTTTTTACTTTTAACTATAAGTAAGGCACCTTTGCCAACCAGAAAACAGGTTGAGCATCCCAAATCTGAAAATCAAAAATCCTAAATGTTCTAAAATCTAAAACTTTTTTGAGCACTAATGTGAAGCTCAAATGAAATGCTCATTGGAGCATCAGATATCAGATCTTCAGATTTGGGGTGCTGAACCAGTAAGTATTTTAAAAATCTGAAATACAAAACACTTCTGGCCCCATGTATTTTAGATAGGGGACAGTCGTACTGGAAAAGAAATTTTAAATTTGTTTAAAAAGTGAAAATATATTTCTGTTTTACAGACCTCTGTGAGTGAAAGCCTTCAGAGGGAAGCTGCTAAGAAGCAGGCCATGAAACAGGTAAGGTAGAAGACTGGGATAAGTGCATTCAGTGAAGCATTCTGGCTCATTTTTAAGCATCAGTTTTGGTATCTAGGTGCTGAGACTAAAACAGAATAGATTTAAGGAAAAACACAATGAAGAATTAGCTCCTTATTGCTGTGCTATAGATTAAACCAGTTCTGCTTGTAGATGACTCATTAGTCTAATAATGGATTGTTTGGCCTGTTGTTATTATTAAATTCTTGCTAGTGAGCTTACTTGCAGGGAAAAAAAAAACCTTTTCACAACCAAAATGGTTTCACAAACTTATAATTATTTGAAACTCATCTGCCAAGAAAGAAGAATATCAGAGATAGATGCAAATATATAGATATATAGATATATAGATTTTTTTTTTGAGATTGAGTCTTGCTCTGTTGCCCAGGCTGGAGTGCCGTGGTGCACTCTCGGCTCACTGCAGTCTCCATCTCCTGGGTTCAAGCAATTCTCCTGCCTCAGCCTCCCGAGTAGCTGGGACTAAAGGCGCATGCCACCATGCCCAGCTAATTTTTATATTTTTAGTAGAGACGGGGTTTCACCATGTTGGTCAGGCTGGTCTGGAACCCGTGACCTCAGGTGATCCGCCCACCTCAGCCTCCTGAAGTGCTGGGATTACAGGCGTGAGCCACCGTGCGCGGCCTGATAATTTTTAAAAGACGTGCTAGTTTCCAAGTGCTTTTTACATACATTTATCTTTTACAGTTCTCACAAACTTGCCCATAGTACTGATTAAGAAATCTGAAACTCAAAAAGGATAAAGTGCTCCTTAAGATCATACTACTAATTATCGAACTAGGCCTGAAGGTTTACTAATTTTTCTGCTGTTGTAGACTAGTATATCTTAGATTTTCTGCTATAGAATGTAATGAAATTAAACAATAGCAAGGTGCCTTTGTTTTTCATTTTGAATTATTTATCCTCCCCATTAGCTTTATAATTTTTGGTCCTATTTCCTCTTTGTCTAACTGGAAACCTGCATAAAGATAAGTTTATTAAGCACTTTCTATGTGCCAGGCATCATGACAACTATGTTTTAAGAATGATCTTTAATTCTTAAAATAATTCTATGAGATAGATGCTTTTATAATCCTTATTTTATAGTTAAGGAAATGAAGGCAAGAAGAATTTATGTGACTTGCGTGAGACCACTTAGTTAATAAATGGTAGGGCTGTGTTCAAAACTAGACAGTGAAACCTCAGAACCTAGGCTTTTAACCACTGTGTTTCACACCCTCCCGGACGAATTGGCACAGAAGGATATATTTAGTCATTTTAAGATAATGTCAGAGTTTCACAGTGAAATATAATGTGTAACTCAGCAGCCTCAGAATGATTTAATATACACATAAAATATAAAAAACAGTGATTATTTGACATAAATACTGGAGTGCTTTGAGTCAGAATTTTGGAGAGACCATTAAGTTCAATTTCCTCACTATATAAATGGGAGACTTAGTTCTGGAGAGTTGGGTAACTTATCCAAGGTAATACAGGTATCTTGTTTTCCAGGATTATTTTAACATTTTTGTGCTGCCTTTTTTTCTTCACTTAAAGCATGAATCCCAAATCTGATTTTATTCTTAACTCTGTCTTGTTCAAGCCACTTTATCTGTTTAGTGGGACTTTTTTATAGTTTGCTTGGAAATTAGGAATGCTGCTACAACTCTTACACCTTTCACCTGCTTTCTGCTGATTTTTTCTCGCACCTATATTACATACTTTTCCCTTTGTTCCCCACTTGATTGATTCAGCTCATCGAATGTCTTTATCCATACGAATTGAAACTATTTTTCATTTTACTATGAAGAATACTAGCTTGATTGCATTTACTAAATCTTAGAGAAAATGCTTTTTAAAATGGGGTACTTTAAACTATTTTTTTCTTCTGTGTGGACCTCAAGTTTACAGAACTGATGATGGCAACATTATTGTCATATTCCCTGTTTCATTGGGAAAACTTTCAGTATGTCATCAGTAAATAAAACATTTGCTGTAGGTCTCTGATAGATATTTGTTGCTAATCTAAGGAAATTATTTTCTTAGTTTGAGGGTTTTGTTGTTTGTTTATTTGTTTAAATGGTGAACTACATACAAAAAGGATACTGCTTCATGACCATGTTGGTTTTATACCAATAATGTAAAGTCAGCTTAACTTTAGAAAATCAATCATTGTAACTTCACATAAGTGGTATAAACTTAACATAAGCATAAAATGTTATCATTTTCATATATTGTTGCATTTGGCTTACTAAAGCTTCATTAAGAGTTTTTTTTTTTTTTTTTGAGACGGAGTCTGGCTCTGTCGCCCAGGCTGGAGTGCAGTGGCGCAATCTCAGCTCACTGCAAGCTCCGCCTCCCGGGTTCACGCCATTCTCCTGCCTCAGCCTCCCGAGTAGCTGGGACTACAGACGCCCGCCACCACGCCCGGCTAATTTTTTGTATTTTTAGTAGAGACAGGGTTTCACCATGTTAGCCAGGATGGTCTCGATCTCCTGACCTCGTGATCCGCCCGCCTCGGCCTCCCAAAGTGCTGGGATTACAGGCGTGAGCCACCGCGCCCGGCCAAGAGTTTTTAAGTATTGAAGATTTTTGCATCATAAGTGAGACTGGGCAGAATAGGATGGTTTCCTTTTCTTTCGCTGCAATTATCCAGATTGAAAAAGTCTGATAATACCAAGGTTTGGCGAGCCTTATACAATAAGCTAATATGATACTATATACATTTTGTTTGTTTCTACTTCGTTTTCTGTCCTGACAGATCAGTGTGTTCTTCATTCTGTTTTCTTTGGGTTTATTTTGTTATTTTTCTAACTTTTTGAGATTGGTGCATAGCTCTCTGTTTTCTGTTCTCTTTTCTAATATATGCATTTAAGGCTATATGTTTCCCTCTAAGTACTTCTGTAGCTGTATCTTACAGATTTTGATAGGCAATATTTTTGTTGTTTCATGCAAAACATTTTCTGATTTGCATTATGATTTCTTGTTTGACCCATCTATTATTAATTTCTGAACATAACGGAGGTTTTTGATTACCTTTTTGTTATTCATTCCTAATGTGATTACTTTGGTTTTTTGCTTGTTTGTTTTTTGGGGTTTTTTGTTTTGTTTTGTTTTGTTTTGTTTTGTTTTTTGTTTTTGAGATGGAGTCTTGCTCTGTACCTAGGCTGGAGTGCAGCGGCACAGTCTCAGCTCACTGCAACCTCCACCTCCTGGATTCAAGCGATTTTTCTGCCTCAGCCTCCTGATAGCTGGGATTTCAGGTGTGCATCACCACACCTGGCTAATTTTTATATTTTTAGATGGCCAGGTGCTCTCCTGACCTCAGGAGATCCACCCGTCTTCACCCCCCAAAGTGTTGGGATTACAGGCATGAGTTGCCACACCCAGTCCCTAACATGATTATTTTGGATTCCAAGACACTGCACTGTATTGTTTCATGCCTTTAAAACCTGTAGAGGTTTACTTTATGGTCCAGTATATAGTCAGTTTTTATAAATATTTCCTCTGTGTTTGAAAATGTTCTGTATTGATACAAAAATTAGCCAGGCATGGTGGTGTGCACCTGTAGTCCTAGCTACTCAGGAGACTGAGGCAGGAGAGTCACTTGAACACAGGAAGTGGAGGTTGCAGTGAGCCAAGATGGTGCCACTGCACTCCAGGCTAGGCAACAGAGCAAGACTCCGAACCCCCCCAAAAAAAAAGAAAAAAGAAAATGTTCTCTATGTATCCATTGGGCCAGTTGTGTTAATCCATATATATTCATACTTTGTTGTTGTTGTTGTTGTTGTTGTTGTTGTTTTGTTTTGTTTTGTCTGTTCTGTTACTGAGAGGCATATGTTAAATCTCCCACTGTGATTGTGGATTTGTCTATTTTTCCTTGAATATCTGTTCAATTTTTGCTTTATTTATGTTGCAACATAGTTAATAGTAACATATCTACTCAAGGGCTCCCCTACAGCTCTCCTCCCAACATATACAAAGGCATGTCATCAGTTTAAAACAGCCCTGGCCGGGTGCAGTGGCTCATGCATGTAATCCCCGTACTTCGGAAGGCCGAGGTGGGTAGATCACGAGGTCAGGAGTTCGAGAACAGCTTGACCAACATAGTGAAACTCCGTCTCTACTAAAAATACAAAAAATTAGCCAGGCATGGTAGCAGGTGCCTGTAATCCTAGCTACTCAGGAGGCTGAGGCAGGGGAATCGCTTGAACCCAGGAGGCAGAGGTTGCAGCGAGCCAAGATCCTACCACTGCACACCAGCCAGGGCAACAGTGCAAGACTTCGTCCCCCCCCCCAAAAAAAAACAGCCCTCAGTTTCCCTTTTTCCTTGCTTTTTGTTATTGTAGTGGTGATTATTTCTTAGATTCCATGTTTCCCTCTTTGTGTTATCCAGGCTGGTTTTGGGGAGTGAGCAGGAGTGCCAATTCAACATCTAGGCAGGAGAATCTTTCACTTTCTAAAGGTTGAGAAGTGAAAAAAATGAATTTCTTAATATTTTAAACTATATTCTAGAAAAAAAGTTTTTCAGTTAGCGTGTGCATTATTCAGAGTTTAAATGTTGGTATGTAAAAACCCTAGTCTATCAGATAGATTCTTTTGAATAATTATATCATCCTATCACTTAAAAAGGATCCCTCTTGGGTTCTACATTAGCCAATCTAGCAATTCAGGAAAAAATCAAAGTGTGTAGACTCTGTACCTCAGGAATTTACAACCGGGGGCAAAAGGCTAAGATTTGTAAAACAGGAAGTAAAAACACGCATGCCTGGCATGGTGGCTCACGCATGTAATTCCAGCACTTTGGGGGGCGCTCAGGTGGGTGGATCATTTGAGCCCAGGAGTTCAAGACCAGCCTGAGCAACATGGTGAAACTCTGTCTCTACAAAACATATAAAAATTAGCCAGGCATGGTGGCACACGCCTGTAGTCCCAGCTACTTGGGTGGCTGAAGTGAGAGGATCACTTGAAGCCTGAGAGGCAGAGGTTGCAGTGAGCCAAGATCACACCACTGCACTCCCGCCGGTGCGACAGAGCAAGACTCCATCTCTTTAAAAAAAAAAAAAAAAATCTAGTGTAAATATTGCAGAATAGAATGTTCCTCAGAGTTTAGAAGAAAGATCATTGGGGGTTAGAGGCCTCAGAAATGGGCTCATAGAAGAAGTAGGGCTGGCCCTGAAACACTGGGTAAGATTTTGATAGCTTGAAAGAGGAGAAAAAAACATCATTTGAGATGGAAGGAACATGATAAAGGCAGAGACTTTATGTTTAACAACTCTAAAAATGATAATGAAAGTTTAATATATAATACAGGCCTCTCAAAACCAAGGTTAGGTGTTTCCATCGTACCTTTTGACCTTTTGATGGGGATAATTATATACAAATGAATAAATGATAATAATAGTTGATGTTTATTGAATACTTATTCTCTATCAGGCTCTGTTTTAAGTTTAGTCATTTAATTATAACAGCTTAGAATGTAAATATAGTCATTATTCTTTCTCTTCTAGATGAGGAAATTAAGGTACCAAAAGATTATAAACAAACTTGCCCGGAGTAATTAGTAAGTGTAGAGCCAGGATTCATAACCCAGGCAGCCTGGCTCCAGAGTTTATTCGTATTTCCTATCTAAAAATGTGATTGCAATTTTTATGATATATTTTCAATTTATGAACCATTCTCAAAAAACATAGACTTTGTTGTGTCTGTTGGCTGGCTCATATTTTTGAAACATGTTTAATTTTTTTTTAAGACCAAACTGGAAATCCAGAAGGCCCTTGCAGAAGATGCTACTGTGTATGAATATGACAGTATTTATGATGAAATGCAGAAAAAAAAGGAGGAAAATAATCCCAAATTGCTTTTGGGGAAAGACAGAAAGGTTTGTAAGCTGAAATAACAGACTTTCTTTGACCTTGACCTACATTTTATGTCTTAATCTTATTTTAACATGAGAATGATCTGAGAAAAAGCTTTTAGGTATGTGAGGTGTGAAGAGTCCGTAATTCCAGATATTACAAATTTGATTGTAGAACTCAAGAAGCACTACATAGTATCCTAATAGGCCAGGTGAATTATCTAACAATTTTGTTTTTTGCTTTGAAACCTTTGCAAATAGTTTTTTGAAAACTTTTCCTTGGAATTCTAATGTACCAAATTTGTACTGTTCCTGCCCTGTGTATGTTTATTTGTGTTTTATTACCCTCTCATTTTTTTATTTCTTCCTAGCTGGTACCTGAATCATCTGCCTGCACCTATCATGATTTTATTTTCAGTGAGAAAAAAATTTGGGAGGGGTAAAACCTGAAATAAGTTCAGATTTTCTTTCTATCAACTCTTGTTCTTTCACACAAACAGGCTGATTTTTAAGGGCATTTGCATCTGACAGTTATCTACTAGTAGAGTGATGGTATAAAATTATATTAAGCTACTATTTTAAATAGTCATATTTCTACTAAATGTGAAAAACTGGCAGGAACTTTTCTGATTTTTTTTTAATTAAGATAATACCAGAAAAAAGAAAAAAATTTATATTTAGTTTGATGTTTTATTAAAGTTAAATCGCATTGTAAACAATTTCTATCTCTGCTACACCTAAATTTTTATGGAAAAGAGTTTCAATATTAATCTTGCTAGTAAGTTTATATTGAATGTAGGGAAGACAATCTTATTTGGGCCGATCATTTCTATCTTAATGAATTCATTATAAAAATTATAATATTAACAATTACTATTTTTTTACTCTTTTCCTAAATCTTTTTTATTTCCTTAGCCCAAGTATATTCACAACTTGCTAAAAGCAGTTGAGATCAGAAAAAAGGAACAGGAAAAAAGAATGGAAAAGAAAATACAGAGAGAACGAGAAATGGAAAAGGGGGAGTTTGATGATAAAGAAGCATTTGTGACATCTGCATATAAGAAAAAACTGCAAGAGAGAGCTGAAGAAGAAGAAAGAGAAAAGAGGGCTGCTGCACTGGAAGGTAAAATGAAAGAGTGGGAAAGGCACAAGGAAACAGTAGCAGAATCTCTCCCCTGTGGTTAGCTGTTTGCTCTGTCACTGAACTTTAGGGTTATGAGTTTGTGATCATAATTTATATATAGGAATTCAAGACACAAGGAATATGGTATTATATAGTAGTATAAAACAGAAAGGAAAGTTTAACTAAAAACACAGTTGAACTCTTCAGTAACTATTATTTCTACTAGACTTTTCTCTTAGTTCTCATTTTGTGGCTTTTGCCTTAGAACATGATCTGAAATGTAAAAACATTTATTACAAAGTATAACACCATGGCATTTGTCAGAAACAATATAAATATAATTTTAAACCCTAGTTATATTTTTTTGGGATGAGAAAATAATAGAGTAACACCACTCAAGGAGGATCAATGAGGCAATTAGAAAAAGAATAACATTAATTGAAGAAAGAATAAAAATTGGATGAATTAAGAATATCTTAATGCTTTACCTTAGTGCTTTCTACTCATGATTATTTCTCAAGATCTAAGTAGAATATGTATTTATAAAATACTTTTTTTTTTGAGACTGGGTCTCTGTCACCCAGGCTGGAGTGCAGTGGCTCAACCATGGCTCACTGCAGCCCTGACCTCCCAGGCTCCAGTGATCCTCCCACCTCAGCCTCTTGAGTAGCTGGGACTACAGGAACATACCACCATGTCTGGCTAATTTTTGTATTTTTTGTAGAGACGGGGTCTCACTATGTTGCCAGGGCTGGTCTCGAACTCCTGGGTTCAAGCAATCTTCCTGCCTCGGCCTCCCAAAGTGTTGGCATTACAGGTGTGAGCCACCATGACCAGCCCTGTAAATACTTTAATTGACAAATGCTCATCAGCTTTTTGGACAGAGTCTCGCTCTGTCGCCCAGGCTGGAGTGCAGTCATATGATCTTGGCTCACTGCAACCTCTGCCTCCCAAGTTCAAGTGATTCTTATGCCTCAGCCTCCCAAGTAGCTGGGATTACAGGCATGCACCATCACACCTGGATAATTTTTATATTTTTATAGAGACGGAATTTTACCATGTTGGCCAGGTTGGTCTCGAACTCCTGAGCTCAGGTGATCCACCCATCTCAGCCTCCCAAAGTTGTAGGATTACAGGCGTGAGCCACTGCGCCCATCCTCTTCAGCTTTTAAGTAGAAGAAAACCAAGTCTATAACATTCTGTCTAAGCACGTACTATGTGTTTAGAGTGCCAGTCGGCAAACTTTCTGTAAAGGACCAGATAGTATTTTAGTATTCGTATTTTAAGACTTTAAATTTATAAATTCATATTTATGAATGCCAGATCATATTCATACTTTAGGGTTTTTTGTGTATATGATCTCTGTCGCAGTTACTGAGCTCTGCCTTTGTAGTACAAAAGCAGCTGTGGACAATACATAAATGAACAGGGCTTTGTTTCAATAAAAATTTATTTATGAAAACAGGCAACAGGCCAGATTTGGCCTGCAGTTTGCCAACTCCTGATCCAGCGAGTAGTTTACACACTGTATGTTATATACTGTATGTCTGTAAAATGAAACTGCACTGTGCCTTATTGAATATATTCTAATTTTTGCTTTCCCTCTGTTAGCATGTTTGGATGTAACCAAGCAGAAAGATCTCAGTGGATTTTATAGGCACCTATTAAATCAAGCAGTTGGTGAAGAGGAAGTACCTAAATGCAGCTTTCGTGAAGCCAGGTGAGGAGATGTGTATGAAATATTTTGAAGAAAGATACTGTTAATAATCTGTGGTTGTGGGGTCATTTTAACCTTCTGAAAGATGGAGGATTACAACATTGCATATTGTGTTGTCAGCCAGCCTTACCTAATTGAATGAATGGCTAGAAATTTGCAGTTTCTTGATTTTAAAACCTACAGATTTAGTTTAAGATCATTTTTATTCTGCATTTCACAGAAATTGTTACATTAAAACAGTGATTGAGTTTAATATTATTGTAAAACCAAAGACTTTTAATGTATAAAGTTTCTGAATTTTTAAGTGATTTATGGGTCTTAACAAGGGAGAGCAAAATCTTCAAGGGAAAGCAAAATCAAATTGTAGTTTTTTCTTTTTTCTTTTTTTTTTTTTTTTTGAGGCAGAGTCTCACTCTGTCGCCTAGGGTGGATGGAGTACAGTGGTTCAATCATAGCATAGCTCACTGCAGCCTTTGCCTCATGGGCTCAAATGATCCTCCCAAGTAGCTGGGACTACAGGTGCAAGCCATCATGCCCAGTGAATTTTCTTTTTGTGTTTTTTTTGTTGTTGTTGTTGTTGTTGTGTGTGTGGTTTTTTTTTTTTTTTTTTTTTTTTTTTTTAGATGGAATGGAGTCTTGCTCTGTCACCCAGGCTGGAGTGCAATGGCGCGATCTCTGCGTACTGCAACCTCTGCCTCTCAAGTTCGAGGGATTCTCGTGCCTCAGCTTCCTGAGTAGCTGGGACTATAGGCGCATGCACTACGCCCGGCTAATCTTTGTATTTTTAGTAGAGATGGAGTTTCACCATGTTGGCCAGACTAGTCTCGAATTCCTGACCTCAGGTGATCCATCCGCCTCGGCCTCCCAAAGTACTGGGATTATATGCGTGAGCCACCACGCCCAGCCTCTTTTTGTATTTTTGTGGTGGAGATGGGGCTTTATGTTGCCCAGGCTGGTCTTGAACTCCTGGGCTTGAGGGATCCCCCCTCTATCTCAGCCTCCCAAAGTGCTGGGATTACAGGTATGAGCCACTGCACCTGGCTGCTTTTTCTTTTTTTTTTTTTTTTTTAATAAGAATGTGGGTATTCCTCATGATCCTTAAAATGATTGGTGCCTGGTACCTTAAAATGCTTTTGCTGTCAGAATTAAGGAGAAAGTTGGAAAGAATTAGGTGTCTACAATGTAAGTCTTATATACATGTTCAGATAGTGTATAAAAAGGAAAGTGGTTTGTTTTCATAAATAGAACCCAGTCTTCATAAAATGTAAGACTTACATATCGGGGCTAGAACTGCACTGTTTAGTATGTAGGCACTAGTCACGTGTAGCTACTTAAATTAATTTAAAGTAAATAAAGTAGGTTGGGCGCAGTGACTCACGCCTGTTATCCCAGCACTTTGGGAGGCTGAGGCAGGTGGATCATGAGATCAGGAGATGGAGACCATCCTGGCCAACATGGTGAAACCCTGTCTCTACTAAAAATACAAAAATTAGCTCTGCATGGTGGCACATGCCTGTAATCCCACCTCCTGGGGAGGTTGAGGCAGGAGAATTGCTTAAACTCGGGAGGCGGAGATTGCAGTGAGCTGAGATAGCGCCACTGCACTCCAACCTGGCGACAGATCCAGACTCCGTCTCAAAAAATAAAATGGCTGGGCATGGTGGCTCATGCCTATAATCCCAGCACTTTGGGAGGCCAAGGTGGGCGGATCGCGAGGTCAGGAGATTGAGACCATGCTGGCTAACACGGTGAAATCCCGTCTCTACTAAAAATACAAAAAATTAGCCAGGCGTGGTGGCGGGCACCTGTAGTCCCAGCTACTTGGGAGGCTGAGGCAGGAGAATGGCGTGAACACAGGAGGCGGAGGTTGCAGTGAGCTGACATTGCGCCGCTGCACTCCAGCTTGGGTGACAGTGCAAGACTCTGTCTCAAAAAATAATAATAATAAATAAATAATAAAATAAAATAAAGTAAATAAAATTTAAAGTTTTGATCACAGCGGCCACATTTCATATACTCAGTTGCCATATTTGGCTGGTGGTTGCCATACTGGGGACAGCTCACATATGAACATTACCATTTCTTGAGGCATTTCTATTAATGCTGGTCTAGAAGGTAAAGGATTAGAGGATTTTTGAATAAAGTTATAAGGTATTATAGGAATGGTGAGATGATTATGCCATAATTATGTAGCTGAAGGTAAAAGAGTCTGTCCTAAGCAAAAAAAAAAAAATTTTTTTTAACAGGAATGTTCTGGGTAGATCTGAGTCTGTGTTGCTAAGGAAGGGAAGAGGTAGGAGAATAGAATTAAGGTGAGGAGAGGAAGTTTATGCCCCACTCCCTCCCTACGCTGCTAGGCTTTGATTATAAAATTGGTGAGAAGTATGAACCTAAGAAAATGTATTTGAAGATTCAGGTTTTGAATGGAAATTATATTACGTTATATCTTTGTATTAGAGTTTCATCTGGAATATTTATTAGGCTGCCATGAAACTCTGTAATGTCGTTGACATGGTTGTACTTCTCAGAGTCTAATAATCGAATTCCTAACTGTTAGTGGGTCCTTTAGCCAAGATAGTTCTGCCAGTAATTCCTGGAGAACCAAAGTTGTTGCACCATTAGTGTGATTAGTAAGTGATTAGTAAGAATCACTGAGTGATTCTTATTTACATTACACTCATAGTATAAAGTTAACTGTACTTGCCAGCTGGAACAATGAAGGTAATATAATTTTAGTATTGTTGATTCTAATGGACAAATTAATATATTTCCATTTTGTTGTGATAGGTGCCAAGGAGTGAATCAGGATACACTCATGAGAGAGAGTAAATATTTAGGATTATATTTGCCACTATTTTGCTGTGCAAAGATTATCTTCATGTATTTCTAGGACTATTTTTATAATTTTTTAAAAAGAAAAAGGCCAAGCATGGTGGCTCACACCTGTAATCCCCGCACTTTGGGAGGCCAGGGTGGTTGGATCACCTGAGGTCAAGAGTTTGAGACCAGCTTGGCCAACATGGCAAAACCCTGTCTCTACTAAAAATACAAAAATTAGCTGGGCATGGTGGTGCGGGCCTGTAATCCCAGCTACTCGGGAAGCTAAGGTGAGAAGATCACTTGAGCCTGGGAGGCAGAGGTTGCAGTGAACCGAGATTGTGCCACTGCACTCCAGCCTGGGTGACAGAATGTCTCAAAATAAATAAGAAAGGAAACGACAAATCCAAGAGTCACAACTTAAGCTTCATGTTGTGAAAATAGAACTTAGATTCAGAACATATATTACTTTTCCCAATTATTCTTTGTCTTAGGCTTGCCAAAAAATGAAGACCTGTACAGACCCTTGCCTGTAGGTTCTAGTAGTATAGTAGACAAGGGCTAATTTTCTCTTTTCACTTCTACAAATATTGAAAATATTCTGAATGGTATGAATTTGAAAATACTAGTTTGCGTAGACATCAGGACCTTTTTGCATTTGGATAATCAGACAGTATATATCACTATAGGTGTATTGATTTGAGTATTGATAAAAATTATATGAACCCTTCATTTGCTTATTACAACTGATAATGTGGCATTTTTTTCTGCCCTTTTTTGTTTTTTGTTTCTAAGTTCTGGTATAAAGGAAGAAAAATCAAG
The DNA here is from genome assembly GCF_029281585.2 of Gorilla gorilla gorilla. Lineage (NCBI taxonomy): Eukaryota > Metazoa > Chordata > Mammalia > Primates > Hominidae > Gorilla > Gorilla gorilla. The sequence continues at coordinate 62,902,785 of NC_073228.2, read as the reverse complement.
GGGCTTCTCCAATGAAGTAAGTTCAAAAAACAGAATACCACAAGAGAAATGCATTCTTCAAACTGATGTGAAAGTAGAGGAAAACCCAGATGCAGACAGTGACTTCGATGCTAAGAGCAGTGCGGATGATGAAATAGAAGAAACTAGAGTGAACTGCAGAAGGGAAAAGGTCATAGAGACCCCTGAGAATGACTTCAAGCACCACAGGAGTCAAAACCACTCTCGGTCACCTAGTGAAGAAAGAGGGCACAGTACCAGACACCACACGAAAGGATCACGAACGTTGAGAGGACATGAGAAAAGGGAAGATCAGCACCAACAGAAGCAATCCAGAGACCAAGAGAACCATTACACTGACCGTGATTACCAGAAAGAAAGGGATTCTCATAGGCACAGAGAGGCCAGTCATAGAGATTCCCATTGGAAGAGGCATGAACAGGAAGATAAACCAAGGGCGAGGGACCAAAGAGAAAGAAGTGACAGAGTATGGAAAAGGGAGAAAGATAGGGAGAAATATTCCCAAAGAGAACAAGAAAGAGATAGACAACAAAATGATCAGAACCGACCCAGTGAGAAAGGAGAGAAGGAAGAGAAAAGCAAAGCAAAGGAAGAGCATATGAAAGTAAGGAAGGAAAGATATGAAAATAATGATAAATACAGAGATAGAGAAAAACGAGAGGTAAGTGTTCAGTCTTCAGAAAGAAATCGAGACAGAAAGGAAAGCAGCCCAAATTCTAGGGCAAAGGATAAATTTCTTGACCAAGAAAGATCCAACAAAATGAGAAACATGGCAAAGGACAAAGAAAGAAACCAAGAGAAACCCTCTAATTCTGAATCATCACTGGGAGCAAAACACAGACTCACAGAGGAAAGGCAAGAGAAGGGTAAAGAACAAGAGAGACCACCTGAGGCAGTGAGCAAGTTTGCAAAGCGGAACAATGAAGAAACTGTAATGTCAGCTAGAGACAGGTACTTGGCCAGGCAGATGGCGCGGGTTAATGCAAAGACCTATATTGAGAAAGAAGATGATTGATGGCTACCCCAAGAGAAAGATTTAAGGAAGCACAGAAAACTGTAATTCCTGGAACCTGCTGCGTAAAACCATAAAGGAGTGTGTTACCAGTAGTTTGGAGGGCATTTTTAAATTTATTTTCAAAATTTTAAGTTAAAAGTCAGTCTTACAGCTTGGATGTTTGGATGTGGATGTTTGGCTGAATTTATATATAGTGTGTACTCATCAATACCACATTCTTTGTTGTATTCAAGAACCGTTAAGAGTGTGCTAATTCCCTGTAGGTACATAATGAGGAAAATTTGCTCCACTACAACCATTAAAAAATAATTTTGGCCAGATACGGTAGCTCGTGCCTGTAATACCAACATTTTGGGAGGCCAAGGCAGAAGGATATTGACGCTAGGCATTCAAGACCAGCCTAGGCAGGATAATGAGACCTTGTCTCTATTTAAAAAACAAAAAGCCTAGCATGGTAGTCCATGCCTGTAGTCCCAGCTGTTCGAGAGGCTGAGGCAAGAAGATCATTTGAGCCTAGCAATTTGATGTTACAGTGAGCTATGATCATACCACTGCACTCCAACCTGGGCAACAGAATGAGACCCTGTCTCTAAAAAAAATTTTTTTAAATAAATAATTTAACTCTTCTAATAATGTTTTGTTGCAGGAGCTGTATTTCAGATAAAATATGGATTTGAAAAATAGAAAATATACTTTATGTTCTGAAATTTGTATTTAAGTATAAAATGTGAATCATCTTGTCTAAATAGCTTACAGCGTAGTTGGCTTAAATGAAAATAAAATGATATGCTTATACATTTTATTTATGCATTTATTTTAAAATAATTTTACTCATGTCACAATTCATCTTTTCACTTTTAGTAGAAATTAATTTGTAATTCTGAAACCTTGACAAGTTAGTAAATTGGTTATGTATGTAAATCACTTTTAGTTAAAGGTGAAGCTGTGGAGACATTAGCCTAAATGAAATTAGCTAAAGATCCAGGTGGCCTGTTTCTAAACATGTCTTGTTTCACCTACTCTGAAAAAGATAGTGCAGTTTATTACAAGTTCCACTTGTGTATAAAAATAAAACTATTATCTTTCTTCTGAGTCTTTGAAACTCAGGAGAAATAATTATACACTGTAAATATTTTATTTATGGGGAAAGATGAATGCTGTGGAGAAAATAGTTCTCTACTAGGTCTTCCCATTAAGAAAATGCTGTTCATGTATCTCACAATACTCTACCATAAAGAGCACACTTTCTTATTTTTAGAAGGATAAACTTGGTTTAATAAGAATGCTGACTAGATGAAATATATTAAGGGTCAGATTTAGAATTTATAAATCATTTTATTGTACCTTTAAAACCAGAAAGGAAAAGTCACAGGAAAGTTAACGCCCAAATCTCTGACTGATACATTAAATGTCAGTTACATCCTAATACTCTAAAGTCAATCAGTGACAGTGACAAACCCCCAAAATCACTGACTTGGTGTACAAAAAGGGAGCAACATAACATCAGTATGGAAAGGTAAAAGGGTGACATCATGGAAGGACCATGAGTGACAGAAAAAATCTTTAACTTTGGTGGGGAGTATGGTTTCTTTCTTGGGATTGTTTTATAACTAGAGCCATGCATTGGGAAGATTAATTTGATCGTAGTGTGCAAGGTAGTCTAGGAGGAGAGACTGATGTCAGAGACATCTGATGATAAACTCAGTTTCCCTCTCCCAGAGGGAAAAGCTCAGAGACTTTTTTACAAAGCCGCTTGGATCCTTAGATAGGAAAGCTATAAATTACTTTTATTAACCGACTTAATTTGACATAAATCAGGATGAGAGACTGCAAATGAAGAGTTTTCTTCTCTCTCCTCCAAATATACAGAATGTTGGTTTTGCCTCTCTGGTATTCATTCCCCCTTTTCCTGGTAACAGCAGGATTTGCCTTTGAGAAAACACACCTTTACTACTCTTAGTCCACGGGTTCAAATGGGGCAGAATAGCCTACAGTAAGGGTATGTGACTCAAGCTAGGCTGATGCTGGTCCTGTTGTCAGAATTTACAGAAAGGTGTTTTCTGTTGTCATTGCTGATTATGGCGCTGAGGTAAGTCTGGAGTTTCATGGAGAGTGCCTTGCTGCCTGGCAGAAAAAAAGCCCACAACAAGAAAGCAAGACAGAGAGAAGAACAAAAAACCTGATGATTGCTTTTGCATCTCTGGCTCTAGTGTATCTTTTTTTTTTTTTTTTTTAAGACATTTAAACCAATACTTTTCCCTTTTTCTGTTAGGTTAGTTTGAATTGGATTTCTGCTGTCACAACCCAAAAAGTCCTATTTGATACAAGGTTCCATTCATGATAGCTCTGTGCCAAAAGTTACCAGAACACTCTTAGTAAATTTTTTTGTTGTAGTATAAGGTTTAAAGTGCACATGGAGTTTACAGCTTAATGGATTCACACAGTACACCTAGTTTAAAAAGACATTACCTGTGCCATAGGAGCTCCCCTTAAACTTCTCTCCCAGCCTACTCTTTCTGATTTTTAGCACCATAGAGTAGTTTTGCTTGTTTTCTAGATTCTTTACTACTACATTCTGTTGATGGACATTGGTTATTTCTTTTTGGGGTTATGAATAATATCTTCTAGGTAATGTATCTTTTAGGTACATTCTTGCGCTTGTCATCTAGTACATACATGTATGTTTTGGTTGGGTAATTCTGAGGAATGGAATTGCTGATTCATAGGGTATGCTCATGTTGAGCTTTAGTAGTTAACTACCAATCAGTTTTCCAAAATATTTGAACTAAAAGGCACTCCCTCCATCAATGTATGAGAGTTCCAGTTGCCCCACATCTTGCTCACCCTTGGTATTTGTCTTCTGGCTTTTTGTCTTTTAGCTACTCTGGTAGGTGTTGTGGTATCTTATGGTTTTATTTTGTGGTTCCCTGATGGCTCTTACATCTTTATTAACATTTAACATTTGGGTATCTTGGCGGGGGTTGGTATTTGTTTTTGAGACAGGGTCTTTCTCTCTCACCCAGGCTAGAGTGCAGTGATGCAATCATGGCTCACTGCAGCCTTGACCTCCCAGGGTGAAGTGATCCTCCCACCTCAGCCTCCCAAATAGCGCATGCCACCACGCCTGGCTAATTTTTTGTAGAGACGGGGTTTTACTATGTCGTCTAGGCTGGTCTCAAACTCCTAGGCTCAAGCAATTTCGCCTGCCTCAGCTTTTCAAAGTACTGAGATTACAGGCATTAACTACCTTTCCACTCCCTGCTTTTTTTTTTTTTTTTTTTTTTTTGAGGGGGTGTGGAGGGGAACTATCTGCCTTTTCCTTAATCCAGTACAGGTTTGGTTTTGTTTTGTTTTGTTTTTGAGATGGAGTTTCGCTCTTGCTACCCAGGCTGGAGTGCAACGGCATGATCTCGGCTCACAGCAACTTACACCTCCCAGGTTCAAGCGATTCTCCTGCCTCAGCCTCCCGAGTAGCTGGGATTACAGGTGCCTGCCACCACGCCTGGCTAATTTTGTATTTTTAGTAGAGATGGGGTTTGTCCATGTTAGTCAGGCTGGTCTCGAACTCCCGACCTCAGGTGATCTGCCCGCCTTGGCCTCCCAAAGTGCTGGGATTACAGGCATGAGCCACCTTGCCTGGCCCCAGTACAGGTTCTTCAGATATTCTAGGTACGAGTTGTTTGTAAGGAACTTCTCCCTCCCCTCTATGGCTTTACCTTTTCACTCATAATGGTATTTTTAATGAACAGATATCTCGAATTTTACAAAGTTAATTAAAATTAATAAAATTTAAAATACAGTTCCTCAGTTGCATTAGACATTTCGAATGCTCAACATGTGGCTGGTGGCTGCCACATAGGACAGTGCAGGTTTATAGAACATTTCTGCAGAAAGTTATACTGGACAACATTTTCTAGAAGCATTATTGCCTGCATTTCCCATTTAGATCTACAGTGCACTTGGAATTAATTTTTGTTTGTGCTGTAAGATAGGGGTTAAGATTTTTCTCCATATGGATATCAAATAGACTCAGCAGCGAATGACTATTTGTTCAGATTAAAACCACAGTGAATACCATTACACATTCACAAGGATGACAAAATGTTAAGAGTCATAATACGAAGTGTTGATGAGGATGCGAAGCAACAGTATTTTTTTTTTTTTTTTTTGAGATGGAGTCTCGCTCTGACGCCCAGGCTGGGGTGCAGTGGCGCGATCTCAGCTCACTGCAAGCTCCGCCTCCCGGGTTCACGCCGTTCTCCTGCCTCGGCCTTCCAAGTAGCTGGGACTACAGGCGCCCGCCACCACGCCCAGCTAATTTTTTCTATTTTTAGTAGAGACGGCGTTTCACCGTGTTAGCCAGGATGATCTCGATCTCCTGACCTCGTGATCTGCCCTCTTCAGCCTCCCAAAGTGCTGGGATTATAGGTGTGAGCCACCATGCCCGGCTCTCCCTCTTTTTTTTTTTTTAAGATAGTCTTGTTCTGTCGCCCAGGCTAGAGTGCAGTGATGCAATTTCAGCTCACTGCAACTTTTGCCTCCCGGATTCAAGCAGTTCTCCTGCCTTAGCCTCCCGAGTAGCTGGGGTTACGGAAGTACACCACCCCGCCCGGCTAATTTTTGTATTTTTAGTAGAAACGGGGTTTTGCCATGTTGGCCAGGCTGATCTTGAACTCCTGGCCTCATATGATCTGCCTGCCTTAACCTCCCAAAGTGCTGGGATTACAGGCATCAGCCACTGCATCCAGCAGCAATAGTAATTTTTGTGTGCTACTAGTAATAGGTGAACTGGCACAACCTTTTTGGGAAAAGTTTGGCTTTACCTAGTAACTGACACTGCATGTTTCCTGTAACTCGTGTTCCACAGATGCACCAGGAATATCTATAATACATTTTCAATAAATGACACAACCTAAATCTCTATCAGTAGTAAAGAATATATAGCTAGGCATGGTAGCTCACGCCTGTAATCCTAGCACTTTGGGAGGCCAAGGTGGGCAGATTGCCGGAGCTCAGGAGTTCGAGACCAGCCTGGCCAACATGGCGAAACCCTGTCTCTACTAAAAATTACAAGAAATAGAAATTAGCCAGGCATGGTGGTGTGTGCCTGTAATCCCAGCTACTAGGAGGCTGAGGCATGAGAATCACTTGAACCCAGGAGGCGGAGGTTGCAGTGAGCTGAGATCACGCCATTGCACTCCAGCCTGGGCGACAGAGCGAGACTGTCAAAATATATATATATATATATTCACACACACACACATAGGCAATACAACAGTTAAATGAATACACTACACCTATACCCAACTTGGATGAATTTCAGTCTTGTGAGAAGAAGTAATATATATATATAGGGGAAAAAAGGCAAAACTATATTAAAAATACATGGATAGGTGGTAAAAGGGGTTATAAATATGGAAAGGAAGAAAATTAGAATGAACTTTGTAGTGCTGGGTTGGAATTGGAGATATTGGTGTGACCTCATGGTTTTTAAGATAGAGAAATAACTATTAAATGCAAATTATGTATACACACACTTCTATCCAGTGAGAGGGCTGAGGATCAGTGACAACTCAGTAGCCATGAGAATACCTAACACCTAGATCGTGGTATAGCACGATCTAGCTATAGCTAGATAGCTAGATATAGGTTAGCTATATCTAGCTATAGCTAGATATAGGTTAGGTATAGCATATTTAGTCAATATGCTCTTGACTAAAAGGAACCAGGGCTTCTTGGAGATATAGCTGATTTCAGAGCTGTGGCAGAGAAAGTACAAGCTGGTCCTGAAACATCTCACTCTGGAAAACAAGGAACTGTTCCAAGAATGATGGGGACATGTCAAAAGCACACAGAAACCAGCTTGAAGGGACTCTCACTGGCTAAATATAGGACAAATTGAGCATCAAAATTAATAATGGGGGCAGGTGCTGTGGTTCATGCCTGTAGTCCCGGCACTTTGGGAGGCCAGGGTGGGAGGATTGCTTGAGCACAGGAGAACTGCCTGGGCAACATGGTGACACCCTGTCTCTACACAAAATATGAAAGTTAGCCAGGCATGGTGGTATGTGCCTGTGGTCCCAGATACTCAGGAGGCTGAGGCAGGAGAATCAGTTGAGCCTGGTCGAGGCTGTAGTGAGCTGTGATCACACCACTGTACTCCAGCCTGGGCGACACAGCGAGACCCTGTCTCAAAAAAATGAATGAATGAATGAATGAATGAATAAATGAATAAAATTGATTATAATCCATTGGATAAAACAGGAATCTATTTTTAAAAATAAATGGATTGATGAGGACAGGATATTTGCACAGTGTCAGAATAACTCCATCCCCCAAAATATTAATGACAAAAAGAAAAGGAACTTTACAGTGGAAAGCCCGGTAGACACCACCTTAACCAAGTGATTGAAGTTAACATCACCAGTGAGGGGACAAATCAAAATCATTCTCCACCTGGTAGGATGCAGGGAAAACAACACAGCACCATTCCAGTGATAGTCCTGCCAGAAATACATAGCTTGGATTTAATCAGCAGGAATTGATCTTCAAACAAATCAAATTGAGGGACATTCTACAGAATAACTTGCCTATTAACATCAAAGGCTTCAAGGTCGTGAAAGTCAAGGAAAGACTGGAAAACGGTTCTAGACTGAAGAAAACAAAAGAGACATGAAATTAAATGAAAATGATTCTGGACTAGATCCTTTTTCTTAAAGATCATTGAACAGGGTCTAAAGATGAGTTGACAGTCATGCAGCAGTGTTACTTTCCTAACTATGATGGTTTAATTGTGGTTATGTAGGAGAATGTCTTCATTTGTCAAAGATACATCTCTCATTTTCATTTTTGTAGTTAGAATCTATAAGATATATTCTACTTTTTATTCAAGTCCATTTATTCAGATCTCAGCATTAACTATCCTCTCCACCATTTTACATATTGAATTTTTTAGTTTATAAAAACCATGTCACTGGGTGCAGTGGCTTATGCCTGTAATCCCAGTACTTTGGGAGGCCGTGGTGGGCAGATTGCTTGAGCCCAGGAGTATGAGACCAGCCTGAGCAACATGGCAAAACTCGGTCTCTATTAAAGATGCAAAGAATTAGCCAGTCATGGTGGTGCATGCCTGTAGTCCCAGCTACTCAGCAGGCTGACGTGGGAGGATCACTTGAGTCCAGGAAGTTAAGGCTACAGTGAGCCAAGATCACGCCACTGCACTCCAGCCTGGGTGACAGGACACTTTGTCTAAAAAAAGAAAAAGAAAAAAAAAAGTGTGTGAAAAAAAATACTGGTAATCATTTTGAGATCTTTAGTTATTACTTAGTGATATGTTCCAAAACTGGAGCTGAGACTCCAAAGAGATTCCTGTAATTGAAATATTACACTTTAATACTGGAGTTGCCCTAACTCTCTATAAAGCACTGACAACATTAGCATTTATTTTAAATAATAGCAATATCCCTGGAAAAGCAGCAGCACCCAGAGTGACCACTAAGCCTTAGTGATAATAAATGGCATCTCATATCTGGATGAAAGTTATCTCTAATGAAGCCTAGGATCAGATCTGTGGCATACCAACGGCACATGTGGAAGTCATTCTGGTGTGACATGTAGCCTCATTTCTGGTCCCATTTTATTTTCTCGCTCTTGTTTTTCTTTCTTTTTGTCACCCGTCTTTGGCTTATGTTATCCTTTATTTTGGGAATCCCTACCTTAATACCTCTTTAAACAAGTCAATGTAAATCAGATAATTTGAATCTAGTACAAGGATTAGATTTAGTGTGGTGATGGTAACTGGAGAGTCTTTAACTGTAGGGCAGGAGGTCTGTTAGGAACTGGACCACACAGCTCATTACCACCTGAACTTCACCTCCTGTCCCATCAGTGGCAGCATTAGATTCTCACAAGAGTGTGAACCCTGTCGTGAATTATGCATGCGAGGGATCCAGGTTGTGTGCTTCTTATGAGAATCTAATGTCTGATGAACTGAGGTGGGATAGTTTCATCCTGAAATACCCCTCTGCTCCCCACTATCCGTAGAAAAATTTTCTTCCATGAAACCGGTCCCGGTGCCAAAAAGGCTGGGGACTGCTGCTGTCTCTGGCTGGGGACAGCACACATGTAATGAATATCAGTAACAGGTTCTTCCCCTATGTTAATTATTCTTCCCTATCACACTTTAAAATGAGATAGAACATCCTTGCAGTTTAGAAAAAAACCCATTCTGCAGTTGAATACTCTTTGGATTTCTCAAGCTTCTGTGGATGCTAATTTTAAAGCTAAACATGTAAATAACCTTTGGGCTGGAATTAGAAAACCTATAGGCATAAAGCCTGTCCTGGAACGTTCCAGGTGTGTGAACTTGGGCAAATCAATCAGCCTCTTTGAGCCTCAGGCTCTTCATCCCACCCCCATCCTCACCTGGGAAAATACAGCTGTCACCTAGACTTCTGGTGATCCCATGAAATATATGGGGAAGAACATTATAAACTAAAGCTCTTCACAAATTACAAAGAATTATATTAACTTATTTAACTTTATGGAAATTGAATACATCTAATTCAATGTAGTTTTTGTAAGTGCTATGCAGTGATGTTTAGGGAGATGTTTAAATATTTTGACTATAAGGTTAAGATTTTTAACCTTAAGAGTTTAGAATTTTGTGTTTTTTTAATGATACAACAAATCATGATATTAAGAGTTATTACAGTAACAGTTCACAGCATAAATCATTTATTAATATCTCACAATCTAACTTGAAATATTTATAAACACTGCATAAATGAATACAAGGGTACTGTATGAATTTTAGAAAGGGGACTCTTTTATACAAATAAATTTAGGTTTAATTCTGCCAGATAAAATTAATTTTAGATATGTCCAACACACAATCAAAAGTATTCTGAAAAGTTGTATATAGATCAAATCATAGTTTAAAGGCCATTCACAAAATAACTGTAAATTCCCCAATTTTATCTTTTAAAATATGAATTTTTAATATATCATTTTCTTAAGATAAAGTACGCCTTTAATTTTAGAGTGTAAATAAGAATAATCTTTCAAAATGCTGTTTAAAAAATTAGTAAATGCTCATATTTGTTTATGATATTTAAGCAAAAATATGGGACATCCTTCCTCACCAAATATTTTTGTTTGGACTGTCAGTGTTTAAAAATTGCTAGACACAATTCTTATCTACTATAATTGGAGTCTTCAGTTACAGAATTGAAGGACTGATGCTATCTATTCTCTCCCCCAAACGACAAAATTCTTCTTAGTTCAGTAGACATTCAAACTTATTCTGACGAGGTCCTTCACCAATGCACACTGTCTCCAAATTAGAGTTGGCTGGTGAAGAAAGTTTATTTTAGTAGCTTTAAAAAAATACTTGCATTGGTGGTAGAGCAGCTTGGCATAGATTCTGTGAGGTGTTGGTAAGAGAAATACCACCTGACATTCCAACTGAAATATATTGTGAATCATTTTCAACAAAAGAGCTCTTCTGTTGCAAAGGTGACTGTTTTTGAAACACCTAATGTAGAAACAATATTGAATTGATTTCAACTATATGAAACAAAAGGACAGACATATTTAAGATTCCATCCTAAAATATTTATCTTTTCTATCGTGGTATTAAACCAATTGAGAGGGTTTTTTTGTTTTTGTTTTTGTTTTTTAGATGGAGTCTTGCTCTGTCACCCAGGCTGGAGTGCAGTGGCACAATCTCAGCTCACTGCAACCTCCGCCTCCCAGGTTCAAGTGATTATCCCACCTCAGTCTCCCAAGTAGCTGGGATTACAGAAGCATGCCACCATGGCTTGCTAATTTTTGTATTTTTAGTAGAGATGGGGTTTCACCATGTTGGCCAGGCTGGTCTCGAACTCCTGACCTCAAGTGATCCACCCACCTTGGCCTCCCAAAGTGCTGGAATTACAGGTGTGAGCCATTGTGCCTGGTGGAGAGGGTATTATTTCATTCTAGCAGAGGAAATAAAACTCCAGTTCACCTGTCTTTAGCGCTCTCAATAGCAGAGAAATTAGCTTGGTCCCCAGGTTTGTCTCTGCCTCTAATAGCATTATCTGACCTTTAAAATATTATTATCATTAAAATTTAGAGACAGTTAAGCAATGAAGTGGGGAAAGGGCAATACTACGGAAAATAGAAAAAGAAGACTTAAAGCTTCAGAATAGTCTTTCCATGGAACTAAGCATAACAATTTTTTTTTTTTTTTTTTTGAGACGGAGTTTCGCTCTTGTCATCCAGGCTGGAATGCAATGGAACGTTTGGCTCACTGCAACCTCTGCCTCCTGGGTTCAAACAATTCTCCTGCCTCAGCCTCCCAAGTAGCTGGAATTATAGGCGCCTGCCACCACATTCAGCTAATTTTCTGTATTTTTAATAGAGACGGCGTTTCACTATGTTGGCCAAGCTGGTCTCAAACTCCTGATGTCATGTGATCCTCCCACCGCAGCCTCCCAAAGTGCTGGGATTACAGGTGTGAGCCACTGCACCCAGCCTCTTGGGTATTTCTTACTGATACAAGAAAAAAAAAAACTTCAGTCCTTAAATAATGTTACAATTCAATTCTATTTTTAGTTTTTATTTTTCTATAAATGCTACATATAGACGTAAAAGGTCTTTAAAATATTATTTTAAAATCCACCTACCTACTCTTACATTTTCTTTAAAAAAAAAACCCATCGTAGTATTGATAAATAGGGGTCAAATAAATGCATACTATGCGGAACAGACAGAGATTTTCGATTTTTTTTTTTTTTTAGTTTAATAAAGTTTGAAAACTTTCAAAGCTCCTGTACAATTCCATTAATACCAGACTTGGCAAAACTCTAATTCTGTTTGAAAAGGTGTTTTTTTAAAAGTAGTATATTTGAACAATGTCTAAGTATGTGGGGTGGGGAGAATCCATATCCGAATATCTTCATAAAGCAAGTTCTTAAAATTTGCAAAGCTATTAGGTTGGTGCAAAAGTAATCATGGTTTTTCTTTTGCACCAACTAATATTTACCACTGAACACGCTGGCATTTAGATCACTTCCTTCTTTCAGCATGCTAGACAGTAAAGAGAATGGGCATGAGGCGGCAGGAAGAATGAAAGAGTGAAGATAATGGAGTTAGGTCAGTGAGGGATATTTCTAAATTCCCCGCTTCTTTTCCTCTAGCAATTCTGGGAAACTTCTCAGCAGCTATCATATAAGGAAAGTATCTCGCTAGGAGAAGCAAAGAATCAGAAATAGCAGGGCATGGGGAGAATGCAGGAAGTGGGCCAGGGTAGACAATGCTGGGGAAAGGAGGCCCAGGGAGGAAAACCTAGAATTGGACAGGACATTTCCTCTGCTGTCTGGACCTTCTTTTTATAAGGTTGTTAGAATTAAATTTCATTTATACAGAGAACTGAAGTGATAGGTGGCCAGATGATTAAGTCCTTTTGTCTCTGATGAGGATTTATTCCCCTCAAAATTCTGATAAGGAATTCCCATGCTGCAAATATTAATTTGCTCCTCTACCTATGCCTCTGAGAGTCATGAGACACCAAAGGCCAAATTTACTTATCTATATTAAGGGCCTTATGTGAAATGAAAGGTGATTTACTTAGCTGACCATTTCCCAAGCAGCCTTACTTAGACTCAACCTTAAAAATTATCTGGAGGGCTCACAATCGTGACCGCCAGCGAGCGGCGAGGTCCACGTAAGGCTAACCCAGACTCTCCAACTGCTCTTGGAGTGAAGATGCCTTGGTTTAGGTTTGGGTGCCAGATCTGTATACCCCAGTGCTAAACGAGAATCCGATTTACCCTCCTCTCTTCACCGAGCAAAGCAACCTGGACAAACTCAGTCACGTAAGGCAGACAGAACTTAAACCAGAGGGCCAGGTGAACACTGAAGGGGCATGCGACAAGATCCACCTTCAACGTACTTCACAGCCAAGCCATGGTGACTAATGAAATAGGCCAGATCTGCCTGTGGAACACTGTCCTGAATGTTTAGCACAGAGAGACAGGAAGGTGGCAATGAGGTGCAGCAAACGCCAGAGGCTGGCCTGTAAAGGAAAGTGTGTGGCTCAAGTAGTGTCACTGGAAAAGGAGTGGGTGGCAGAGCATGTCTTAGTGATTGTACCCTTCAAATAATAACCTCCATACACAATTGAGTTGGTAGAATTTGTTAATGTAAGAAAAATTTGGGGAAATTCATATATTTGTAATAGGCCCAAAATATTGGACTAGAGATAAGAATACACTGAAACAACAATATACACAGACTCACAAGCTTACATGGACACATTATTTTTCATTTTAGCTTCTTACATCTTCCTTTCCTGATGCCACAGCAGCACATGGATTAGAAGGTTCTAGTAGATTCCAGCAATAAAATTCTATATGCTACTCAGAAAATATATGGCTAGCGAGATAGCATCCCTGTTCTCTCCTACGCAGTTTACGTATTCATGAACAGTGAAACCTTTAGAAGCAAACAGATATCAGATACCAATGATCATACCAAGAAATGATACAGGAGACTTTCACAGACTTGATTCTAAACCTAATCCTAACTGATGATAGGGTGGTTTTCATCACCTCCATCCACATCCTCACACGTCCAAAATAGGCCAGCTCAGCTGTGTCACAGTCTACCGTGGGAATATGTCCAGGGGAGTCCATGGAAATAAGTGGCTGGAGGCTTTGAGTCTGGGCACCAGACTGTGTCCCTGTGGAGAAGGCCCTTCCATCATCAGGCTTAGCTGGAAACTCATTCACTTGGAGGGGAGAAGGCAGGCGTGCCTCGTCAGACCTGGAGGAGGAGGTTGTGGAGAAGCCTTTTTCCTCTCGGTGAGTGTGTTACACAGCATTCAAGCGGATGTCCCCACAAGGAATTTCTGTTGATGTTTCTGGGGTAATACTTTTAATAATACGCTATTGGGAAGAAAATACAATGTTATAAACATCCTTGTAATTTTTAAAACTTGCAAAAATAGTCAACATTAATATTAAAACAAAGCTTAAATAACACTTTAATAACATCTAAGAGCGAGTTGGAATAGTCTCATTGACATGCCTTAGGAAAAGAATTCCCAATTTATGTATTCTCAGATATGAATTAAAATGGTATATTCAGAAACTATACACATCTGTAAACTAAGAAAATCATTATAACACTAATGGAAGAAAATGATGAGCCTTCAACAGAATCTCTGCTGGCCAATAACATGCTTTTGAAGGACTTGGGAAAGGGTACCCTTTTCCCTGGACAGAGGAGACTTCTGCGGCCACACAGGGCTTGGGGAGCAGAATAATTGCTGGGTTTTGGCCCCCATCCCCTCACCCAGGCTCCTTGTCTCCTGCAGATACACTGCAGCCATACTGCCCAGTGCTATCAGCCACTGTAACAGCCAGGATGTTACTAATTTAATGAATTCACCTGTAAAGCAATACTGGTTAGTTCATATGAGAGTATAAATTATCACATAGTTAAATTGTAAAAGATGCGATTATTGAAATCATCACTTCTAATGCAACATTGTGTTGATGTAGTAGTACTCATCACAGAGAAGTGGCTGAGAAGGTCTGCTGTAGAAACAGCTGAGGTACACAGAAGCTTTAAGATGGACCTGAAATATACTTGGGCTTAGGTATGAAATATACAACCGGCCTTGTAAAACTCAGCATCAGAGTGGCAAAAAGCAGCTCAGGGATATGGAGGAAAAAAAAAAAAAACAGCCGCACTGCAGAGGCTTCGAAAAATCTTTATTAAGTTGCTTAATAAAATCTTTGTTGGCCAAAAGTCTGTATGTATCATAAGCAGACAATTTGGATCTGAAAGCATCCTTTGATTTACTGATCTTTAGGTGAAGTTCTGCTCCTGTCATTTTTATTTTGGACTGAAAATGTCTGGAGTTGCCTTCACGCTTTTCTATTTTCTCATTCTGGGAGTTTGTTCTTTAAGAAATAGGGCCTATAGAATTCAAAAAGTTCCAGTCCTACAGTTAATGAAATGCACTATAGGGCAAAATGCACAAAATTGCACATTTTGTGCTCCTCATGACCTTAGTATCTGTGTACTGAACTTTCACACTAGAAATCCGTTTAAAAAGGAGTCATTGCAGGGAGTTTAAAAAGGAGTCATCCGTTTAAAAAGGAGTCATCAGCTACCAGAGCATGCCGAGTCACGGAAAGCAACTTGTCAGAAACCATGCATTCCCACAGACTAACATGCGAACTATACCTGATTAAACAGAATTATGGCTTGTTAGTTGAGAACTAGACAGAGATCACTATAACGAGTCCTTTTTTTTTTTTTTAAGAGTCAGGGTCTTGCTCTGTTGCCCAGGCTGGAGTGCAGCGGCACAATCATGCCTCACTGCAGTCTTGAACCCCTGGGCTCAAGGGATCCTCCTGCCTCAGCCTCCCAAGTAGCTGGAACTACAGGTGCATGGTACGATGCTCGACTATTAGAACTTGTCTTAAGTGGAGCTATCACCATAGCTCAGAGAGAGAAGAGATCACCGAGGTGTTTGGTGGGGCAAGGCCCGCAATGAACAACGTCATAAAGTCAAACACTTGGTTTTTGTGCCCTTACCTACCCACATGGGCTGCCGCCCTGTTGGTGACTGACCACCCAGGATGCCAGGCCCACGTCTGTTTTCCGTGCTTTGCCAGCATTCTAGTTGCCAGGCTACCGTTGCGCTGAAAATTTGCCAGGCCCTGGCCTTCTGCAAGATGATAACAAGTTAATCTAAGAAATGGATTCCTCTTCATATCTTCATAAACGTGTACTCATTAGGGACCATTTTCCAGTATCTTTGGGTGGATTATTAGTAGTTTCTGCAAAAATGACCTAAGCCAGTGGATGACTCCAACCTCAAGACTTCCAGACTGTGGGTGTGTATGGTACCCTTCAAATTACACCAGTAAGCGGTGGCTCACTCCACAAACTCCAACCTTGCATATGGCCAGGGCCCAAAAGGATTTTATATGAGGCTTCCCTCCCTCACACATAGAAAGTTACAGACTAGCAAGTCTGGTATTCATAAAGAATTGTGAAGAATTCTAGACCTTTGGCAAAAAACACAGCATGCTTTATTCTTCTCAGAGATTAAACATGCACATGGGCATATTAAAGTTTTCTTGAGAAGTCCTCAGGTAAACAAACCTGTTTATTTATTTATTTAATTTTTTTGAGACAGAGTCTCTCTCTGTTGCCCAGGGTGGAGTGCAGTGGCTCGATGATCTCAGCTCACTGCAATCTCTGCCTCCCAGGCTCAAGCAATTTCCATGCCTCGGCCTCCTGAGAAGCTGGAACTACAGGTGCCCGCCACCACACCCGGCTAATTTTTGCATTTTTAGTAGAGACGGGGGTTTCACCATGTTGGCTAGGCTAGTCTCGAACTCCTGACCTCAGGTGACCCATCCACCTCAGCCTGCCAAAGTGCTGGGATTACAGGTGTGACCCACTGTGCCCAGCCAAGAAACCTGTTTAACTTGCCTTAGTCCAGCAGTCTCCAAAAATTACCTGACTACATAAACTTTTTCTCCAGCAGTAATACCTGTGACAGCCCCTGGAACACACTTTGGGAAATGTTAATATGGCCAAATGAGCACATTTGAAAAAGGAGGAAACCGAGGCCCAGATAGGAAGAGTATCTGCCAGAGCCGACTAGGGCCTTTTCCATGGTCCTCACCAACAGGGGTGTATCACACTGCTTCCGGGTGACCCGCTGCTCCCCGTCTGGTGGCCCCTCGTGAAGACGCCCTACCTACAATTAGTCTTACCTCTATTGCTAACAGACCTGAGCTCTGTTAGTGACACACTTTTGGGTGGCATTCCCTTGTGACCAACTGGGGGAATTTGTGAGAAAGATGGCCAGGATCTGAGGTGTAGCCTGTGACTAAAGAATGACATTTATTAACCTAACACAGTTCCCACCTCCAACCTTGGCCTCTGGATTTGAAGCAACAGAGCTCATGGATCATCACAACTGCCAAGATGGATGACCGGAAGGAATGCGTTCAATGACTCTGGGTAGGAGAGTGTGCGGGAAGCAGCATGGGACCCAAGGCTCTTTAGGGGGAGTGCGGTCATGAGAGGGCTGGTTTGGCTGTAGGAAATTAGTAACTACAGAGCTCAGAGTTCTGTTCACCCAGAATACAGTTTTCCTGTTTCAAAAAAGAAATGAACCCAGTTGTTCTCAGAAAGGGCTGATATTTGGCCGGGTGCAGTGGCTCATGCCGGCAATCCCAGCACTTTGGGAAGCTGAGGCAGGAGGATTGAGCTCAGGAGTTTGAGACCAGCCTGGGCAACATAGTGAGACCTTGTTTCTATTAAAAATTTAAAAATTTAGCCAGGCGCCTGTAGTCCCAGCTAGTCAGGAGGCTGAGGTGAAAGGATCGCCTGAGCCCAGGAGTTTGAGGCTGCAGTGAGCCATGATTATACCACTGCACTCCAGCCTGGGGTACAGAGTGAGACCTTGTCTGAAAAAAAAGAAAGAGCTGATGTTTAATTGCCTATGTTCTCTTGCTTCTCATTTCTTATGAAATGTCTTAGGATGACTATTGTGATGGACTCATGTCTAAATTTTGCGTAAGATCTCAAATTAGCCCACCTCCGTTCTCAGGCTATTATAGATTATGCTGAGTAGCTGGGACTACAGGCACGTGCCACCATGCGCAGCTAATTTTTGTAATTTTAGTAGAGACAGGATTTCACCATATTGGCCAGGCTGGTCTTGAACTCCTGACCTCAGGGGATCCACTTGCCTTGGCCTCCTAAAATGCTGAGATTACAGGTGTGAGCCACTGTGCCCAGCTGGAAATAAGGAAACTTCGAGCAGGATTATTCCCCACCTCAGTGTCCTTGTCTGGTAATAATGGCTGCCCGTTTACCTCCCAAGGTACTTTGATAACAGAATAGGATAATCGACATGCAGATGCTTTGAAAATGGCATTCATACAAATCGTAAGGTACTGTTATTAACATTTCTACAGCGCATTCATTACCGAAATGAATCTTGCTATCCTGGCAAAACATTTTTACTCCAATGGCTTGAGCTAAAATCATGCTATTGTTAGATAGCTAACAATTTTGATCTAAAACTATGATACTGTTGCAACATCCTTATTTTGTGATGATTTTCAAAACAATACTTGTCACATTGCTGTTAGAAAAGCGACCATGGACATTTCCCACCATAATTGCCACTTAAAATTTGTGTATTGCTCCAGACATCACAGGTCTGATGTTCATGCCCAGTGGCAAGCAGGAGGCAGGGTAGTTGTCTGATAAGTTTGAAAACCTATGCACAGCCCAAGCTGAATGCTCTGGTGCACCCAAATGATCAGCTCACTCTTTTGCCCTTGCATTTGAGGCTTTGGGAGATGCCTTAAGATAACAGTGACAGCCACTAGAGGTCTTCGCCATGGCACAGGTACATACATATATAGGGTTGCATGCCTCCTGGTGAATCTCATTTTGAATAGAGCATAACAAGATAATCCTTTTCTCCCAAAACAATTAGTAGTCTGAACACACACATATACACACTAACTAGCACGTACCTCCTTAAATGTCCCTGGAGTGATGATCAACCGATAAGCTATATATGTGGGGATGCAAATGAAAGATGAGGTTCCTATGCAGTAACCCAAGATGATACTCCAGTAAGGATAATTATATTGGAAAAGTCGTAGTTGTGGCGGGCTCATCAGAAAACTGCAAATGATGAACTAAAACAGAAATTCCAAGAAACATTAAAAACCTTAACAATATCCACTCAGATAGAGATGTTTCCAATACCACAAACACCAAATGCTAAAGCTAAGATACTTTCAGGAAATTCCCAAGATGTGATATATCCTGGATTGAACTCTGACACACAGAATTACCAACTTCTGTACCCAAGCCGCAAGACTACACCAGCCAGGTGCTTTCCCTGATTTTCCTCCCCAGCCCTCACTTCTTATAGGGGGATGTTGCAGCAGTCCTACAGCTGCCCCTACAGTCGGGGCTGAAGCCTGCAGCTCCCACTTCAGCACAGGCCTCTGCCCAGGCAAAGAGACTGGCAACCTTGAGAGTAATTTGGGCCTTGTCTTGCCAGAAGGCAGAGGAATAAGCTGGGTGACCTCTCCGCAGCCCCCGCCAGGCCCCAGGCTTCATATTTCTCTCTGCTTTGTTTTCATTGCCTTGCGTTTCTGGCTGTGGTTGTTTTTGGTCAGACGGAAGGTGCCTGATGTCCAGGAAAGATAAGAAGGTTCTCAAGACCCAGAGAGGACTCAGGCTCCTGGGGGTGTGTCCTTCTCCCATTTTCCTGAGCTCTCTGCCTTCTGCATTAAGCTGCATCGCCTGGAGTTTCAACAAGGATGGCTCTGCCACTAGGCATCTCAACAATGAATGACTGCCTGCCACAGGTCCTCATCATGAAAGGAATTATGGAAGGAGAAATAGCAGCTTAATACACCTTTCACTTGAACACTCTGTGAGAATTTTGACCAAGAAAAATTCCACAGTGTGCTCCTGACACCCAGTTTATGAGTTTTCTTATTTCAATTTGGTTTCCAGATTTTGCCTAGTAACCACTGTGCCGAAATTGTTATTGCTGTTGATTTAATTTTATTTTATTATTTCATAGTCATAAAGAAGACAGTAATGTGAATTATTTGTGTGGTTAAACATCTATTTATATCTTTTTTTTCTTTGTCTGCAGGTAATAAAATGGGAAATTGCTAAACACACATCCATCTTCTGAGCGGTGCTATCTTAAGTCTAGGCGGAAGCCTTCAAAACAGGAGCCTGGTCAATTGCAAACCTTCCTCCTAACCCAGGCTCCTCATCCCCAGAGCCGGCTATGAAGAAAGATGGTTTGGGAACGGAAAGAAGATCTGGTTAGGAGCCATCCCGGCTGCTTGTCTCTTAATGTCAGGTGTGGGAAATCCCACTCAGTCACTGGTGGACTCAACCTCCAGTTGGGGCAAGTGCTACTTCAGAAACCCCCTCACACATCCTGGCCTCTACTCGTACACAATATTTTCTTTTTTTTAACTTGGCTGCAGTGAAAAAGAATATTTTTAGTAAGCTACCTGTTGTTTACCTAAAGCAGCCTTAAGAAGCCCAGAGCAGGGGATCTGTTAAGTAAACGTAGAAGTGGAAGACAGATTTGCCTCTCTCAGGCACTAGGGCACTTGACTGTAGAGGGGTGAGTATGGCAAACATCATGGGAATTATGAGTAGTGCGCCCACATCCAAAGCTGCACGTGGGTTTTCCTGGGCAAAGAAACTCAATGGCTGTGCATCAAGAGTTTACCCAGTCTGACAGCAGGAAATTGACAGAAACGAACAGACCCAAGCCCCAGGGCACACGGAGGCACTCACCTCAGGCACAACATTTAAGCAGGAGCCAAAATCAAAATAAATAATATTTTATTACAATTTTTTAAAAGACAGGATCTAACAGGGCCAGATTAGGGTAAAGCGAGTGAAGTAAGATGTACAAGTACAGGGCTGGCTCCTGTGTTTATTGAAAATGTTGATATTTTGTTAATCATGGATCTTTTTGAATTAATTTTTATTTTTAAAAAATATTGTGTGAAAATAATATTTATCCTGAGTCCTGAGCTCTTTGGTGCCTTCTTAAATTTTATACCCACAGTGAATGTTTCACTTGCCTTCAAGTCTCCCCTAGACATCATTTCCTCACTGTGTGGGGAATAAATATGAAAGTAAACAAACAAACAAACATCTTTCTGCCCTCAAGGAATTAATCCAATGACGACTCTTCCTTTGAAAAACAAATAAAAATATTTAAGTAGATTATTGAGAAGTACTGGTAATAATATAAATTAATAACCCATTTATGTCAGGGCTTCTGCTTCTGGTAGGATGGGCTAGGCGATTTGCCACAACCCTCTCACTGAAAACAACTAAAACTTCTGGATTTAAAAACACACGCATTTTAAATGTGCCTAAATGCATCAGCAAGCTGATAAGGTCATAAGGAGCTCCGAGGCCAACATCTCAGGAGCCCAGAGCTTGCACCAGAGTCACTGCAGCCTGGGAACATGTGCTGCTTGGTGCAAACACTGGCTTTGATTTTGGAAACCTCCAGGGTCCGGGGGAAAGGAAGTCAAAGAGGAATTCTGGGGTACAGAGAGACACATGCAGTGTCACAGAGACAAGAACAAGCATGTTGTCCATCATAGATAAGTTAATGTCAAGATGTGCGGGTACAAAAGAAGTACAAAAAATAAAGGGCTACTCCAAGAAAGTCAAAACACAGAATACAAAAAGGGCTGTTTTCATGTTTGTTTTTTGTTTGTTTGTTTGTTTAGACTGAGTCTTGTTCACGTCCTGCTAATTTTTGTATTTTTAGTAAAGACAGGGTTTCGCCATGTTGCCCAGGCTGGTCTTGAACTCCTGACCTCAAGGGATCCACCTGCCTCGGCCTCCCAAAATGCTGGGATTACAGATGTGAACCACTGCACCCAGCTGTTTTGAAAGGGGACACAGAACAGCTGGATGCCAAAGAGATGTCCCAAAACAAAATGGGATAGCCCATATACTCCTAATAAGCTGGAGGTGGACTGAAGGAAGAATCTAACAACATTTCTGGCTCTAAAAGACAAAAAAAAAAAAAAAAAAAAAAACCACACAAAAAAAACCAAAGTTACAGATAAATGAAAGAACTGAAGAATAGTGCCTGCTGGTGTGCATGACATCAGTTTACCCCAGGCTACTTCAGCACACACTTGGCAGGCCAGCAGGCTGTTATCCATCTTGGACAGGGGCACGTGAACCAAGGACAAAGTGAATATTGAACACATCTCAACACGTGGACAACCCTTGGGACTCAACTTTCTCACCCAGGTCCTTTGATAATAAATGGATTCTACTTTTGACGTGGATTTTTGCTTAGAGAGCTTTGTATCATCTTGAAGAAGATGCATACAAAATTGTAAACACAGAAGTACTAGTACCCCATCCAGGGCCCCCATGAAGAGCATAGCAGATCCTTCCCTGGTCTTGAACAGTTCTTTTTGTTATGTGACTTTGGACCCTTCACTTTACATTGCTAAGCCTCAATCTCCTTTTTTCTTTTCTTTTTTTTTTTTTTTTTTTTTTGAGACAGAGTCTTGCTCTATCGCCCAGGCTGGAGTGCAATGGCGTGATCTCAGCTCACTGCAACCTCCGCCTCCCAGGTTCAAGCAATTCTCCTGCCTCAGCCTCCTGAGTAGCACCCAGTACCATGCCCAGCTAATTTTTATATTTTTAGTAGAGACGGGGTTTCACCATGTTGGCCAGGCTGGTCTTGAACTCCTGACCTCAGGTGATCCAACCACCTCAGCCTCCCAAAGTGCTGGGATAACAGGCATGAGCCACTGCACCCAGCCTCAATCTCCTTAAATGTAAAATGGGAGTGCCAGAACTATAACCACTTCATAGAACTATTGTGAGGATTTATAGAAAAGTGAGTGTAAGTTGAGCCTCAAGTCTGGCCTGGCATTTAGCGCTCCATAAATGTTATGCATCACTATCACTGCCAGAGTGACTGAAGCCCAGACTACTCCATGGTGTTAGGAGTCAGAAGGGTGGGGAACCATGGTGGGCATAGTGGCTGGGAGGGGCACAAGAGGGGCTTCTGAAGTGCTGGTCATGTTTTTGTCTCCTGGTATGGTTTTGGCTACATAGGTGTGCTCAATTTATAACATTTCTTTGAGATGTACACTTACGAGCTATATATTAATACTTTTCTGTATATGTTATTCTTCAATACTATTTATTTATTTTCTGAAATAGAGTCTCACTTTGTCACCCAGGCTGGAGTGCAGTGGCGTGATTTCAGCTCACTGCAACCTCCGCCTCCTGGGTTCAAGCCATTCTCCTGCCTCAGCTTCCTGAGTAGCTGGGATTACAGGTGCCCATCACCACACCCGGCTAATTTTTGTATTTTTTTAAGTAGAGACGGGGTTTTGCCATGATGGCCGCCTGCCTCAGACTCCCAAAGTGTTGGGATTACAAGGATGAGCCACCGTGCCCAGCTATTACAATTCATTTTTTATGTGTCTGGGGGAAGTCTTTTGCCAGGGCAAGGAGGAGAAGGGAAATGACAACTCACCAGGAGAAACAGAGGGCTGATGGCCACCCAGCAGATCCTCCAGAACCACCCCGGGCTGAAGCCGAGCATTTCCTTCACGTCCCTGCAGAACTGAGTGATGCCTGGAACCGCCCAAGGGGAAGAGAGGCAGAGACTGAGAAAGGACATGGGCTGTGCTGCTGTGCCCTGATTCTCTGGGAGAGTCAGAGTCACAGGATCAGCACTGGGAATGACAAGGGGAAATGACAAGCTGGAATTCCTACCCCGGACACACAGGGTAGCTCTGGAATTTCTCTCTAGGAGGAGTACAGCGACAACAATCTGGTCCGAAAGTGGGGCTGGGGGACTTGTCACAAAACTGCATTTTTATAGCAAGCAAGACTCTTTCTACATAGGGTGGGAGGACGGATGGGCATCTGGAAGGATGGATGGACATCTGGGAGGATGGATGGGCATCTGGGAAGAGACACACACCCCCTTCTTGGTGCCACACCGCCTTCCTGAGAGCCGAGTGTGTATCTGATTTCATTGTTATTATAAAACAGTTGAATTTTGTCCAGGAATGGTGAACCCGCCTGACAGACACTGACTTTGACCATGACACTGGAAACTTTCAAGGGAAATTTTTAACCACAATATTGCCCATTCATACGCCAGATCAAGATCAAGGTTCTTCTATAAAAAGTAACTGGTAAGGAAGTGAGAACTGAGAACTCCCAAAGAAGAGTGAGAAATTGAGA
Source organism: Gorilla gorilla gorilla (assembly GCF_029281585.2). NCBI lineage: Eukaryota > Metazoa > Chordata > Mammalia > Primates > Hominidae > Gorilla > Gorilla gorilla. The sequence continues at coordinate 62,878,913 of NC_073228.2, read as the reverse complement.
AGGGGAAGGTGCTCTGTGGTTGCTTCCCTGAGAGGTCCCAGCAGTTCCTAGGGCAGGTCTATGGAGATTCACACACTTGAACTTGGTTGTCTGAATTGCCAAGGAGGTGGGAAGATTTCTTCTTTAAAAAACAAAACAAAACAAAACCAGCCCTGTGTGCAACCCAAAATGTGCCCCCTCCTTGATAATATGTGTAACAAATAACATGCAAAAGTGGTTTATTTTTGTTTGTTTTTGGGTTTTTTGTTTGTTTTGAGACAGACTCTCACTCTGTTGTCCAGACTGGAGTGCAGTGGCGCGATCTTGGCTCACTGCAACCTCTGCCTCCCAGATTCAAGCAATTCTCCTGCCTCAGCCTCCTGAGTAGCTGAGATTACAGGCTTGCGCCATCATGCCCGGCTAATTTTTTTTTTTGTTTTTTTTTTTTGTATTTTTAGTAGAGATGGAGTTTCGCCATGTTGGCCAGGCTGGTCTCGAACTCCTGATCTCAGGTGATCCACCTGCGTCAGCCTCCCAAAGTGCTGGGATTACAGGCGTAAGCCACCGCGCCTGGCCGAGACTCTTTTACAGACCCATCCTCGGGAGGTCACATCTTGTAAACTGCCCCTCACAGCCTTTTTTGGTGAAATCAGCCCTTTGCTACTGTGCTGGCTGATGGTGTAGAAGGGACCCAGCTGGCTGAAGGAAGCGTCTTACCATAGAACCAAGACACAGCGACTGCTTCGATCAGCGCGACAGTGAGCACTGCGGGCCCCGTGGCATACTCCTCCAGCAGCTTCACCACGTAGGCCCCTCCCTGGAGGGGAGAGCAGAGCCTGGGTGAGGGCCCTCCAAGGAGCCACCCCTCCCAACTACAGAGACCTGTAGGGGCTTCCTCACTTAGAATCATTCTGGAAAAATCCCACCTGGGACCGAACGTGAGTACCCCAGAAACTGCCTCTTAGGCCAGGTGCGGTGGCTCATGCCTGTCATCCCAGCACTTTGGGAGGCTGAGGCGGGCGTTATCACCTGAGGTCAGGAGTTCGAGACCAGCCTGGCCAACATGGTGAAACTCCATCTCTACTAAAAATACAAAAAAATTAGCCAGGCGTGGTGGCACACGCCTTTAATCCCAGCTACTCAGGAGGCTGAGGTGGGAGAATTGCTTAAACGAGAGGCGGAGGTTGCAGTGAGCTGGGATAGCACCATTGCACTCCAGCCTGGGGGACAGAGCAAGACTCTGTCCAAAAAAAAAAAAAAAAAGAAACTGTTTCTTGGACTGTTCTTGGACTGGCCTTTGCAGTGGCAGTGTGGACAGGTTTTACCCACTCAGACGCCTCTTCCCATCCTATGTAGTTCATTCTTCTTATTTCTTCATCCCACTAAATTTTAAGAGACAAACTCCAAAGGGCCTTGGGATCTATTTTAAACTTTCTTCAACTTATTGAACACCTGCTGTGGACATGACCCTGGAGAATCCCTGCCTCTAAAGACTGAATCCAGAAGGGCCCAGGATACCAGACACATTAAGGGCCTTGGTCACAGTTTTGCCTTTCTATCCTAAATCATGACTCACTGGGGTTCCATTCAGTCCCCTTGACCCCCACTCCAGGGCCATCGGGGTCACGGCTTAAAGATGCACATTTGCAAAATCTGCCTTAGAGTATTTACTTCAGCTACCAAAAAAAAAAAAAAAAAAAAAAAAAGGATCTCTAGAGAGGGTGTGACTTCTTTACCATTGCAAATTCTGGAGGAGACCAAGCGGCATTACACACATGACGTGCAGAACGTCAGGGCAGTATCCTCAAGAAAGCAGCTCTAAAGAGTGGAAATAGGCTGGAAAAGCAAATCCTAATTTTCTCCAGATAGTTTTTGAAGCCTGAAATCTAGTGGGATCTACGGTAAAATGCTGACAGCCCCTGGATACTATGCACGGAGTCTGCAAGTAGATGCGCAAGAAACAACTTTTCTTCTCCTTGATGACAAACTTTTTAATGGGAGTAACAACCTCCCCTCCTTTGGTCCCAAAGCCAGGGCACTGTGTGAGATGGAAGGAGACGAACAGCTTCCTGTAGTGTTCTGCTGCCCTAGGGGAGGCCAACTCAAAGCTGAGGGGCTTGATACTCACAAAAGTCAGGGTGACCAGGGATCCAAAGAAGCAGGTGATGACCACGGCGAGCACAAACCACTCCCGGCGCTTGGCCCAGATGTGTGGGAACTCATCCAGCACAGCTGTGATCACCCCCTCCAAGCCTGCAAACTGAGAGGTACAGGCAAGCAGTCACGGTGGAGGTTTTGGGACAAGGCTGTGGCCTTCAGGACAGTGAACGGGAGGGAGGGGTAAGGTTGCTAAGTGACTGGTCAAGCTGATCATCACCAGTTCCCCAGCTCGCGGGACCATGTAAGCATCTCAAAGAGTGTTTCCCTGTTTTACACTGTCATTTAAAGCCCATCACTAAGGAGAGCCAGGAAACAAAATAGCACACGTGGACAGAACTTCAATACATGAGGTCTCTCGGGGAGACTCCGTTTGCACCAGAAAGGCCAACTCAAAGCTGAGACTCACTCCACACTAATAATTCCAGGCCCTGAACTGAACCCTTGGCAAAGCAGAGATCCAGGAGAGACCTCGCCCTGGCCTGTAGGCGCCATAATTGGGCCAAGGGATAGTGCTTAATAACAGTTCACATATGTGAGCCTTAGGCCTCATAAGCGCCTGGCGTTGACCCACTTTATCCCATTAACGACTCGAATGTACCAGAGGGTGGTAAATGCCGAGGAGTCAGCCGGGGGTCTGGAGCACCAGAAGGGAGTAGCCAAAGCTGCCTGGGATGGCCAGGGATGGGAGGGAATTGAGTCCAGCTGCGTCCTCCTCCATTCCTCTTCATCCTCCCACAGCCCATTTCCCCTTCCCATTTCCTCACCGTGCTGTCCAAGCCCAGCGTGATTAACATCAGAAAGAAGATGATGGCAAAGAAAGTGGACGCTGGCATGTTGGCTATCGCTTCTGCATACGTGATGAAGAGGAGGCTGGGACCTGAGACAGAGGGGAGAGAGGAGGAGGTGGTTGACAAGACCTGTCCTACAAAGATGTCACAGAGGAAAACTCAGCCACAACAACAGTTGCAATTCTCATCGCAAGACCTTATGTGTGAATCAGGTTTTGACACACACCAAGTGCTTCCTCACACTCTACTCCGTCTGACGTGGCCACCCCAGTTCCTGGGAGGCAGGAAGGGTGGGGCTTCCATCTTGAAAACTGTGTGCCCTCCATTAACCCTGGGGGTGGGTAACAGATCCAAGACCCAGAGACTGGCAAAGCTGCACACGAGAATAAGAGTTTCCACCATATAACAATTCCATGGGATTTCTCAGGACCAGGATTGATATTTCTAAAGTCCATGGCAGTTAGCCCCCTCTAGTGTCTTCAGCTTCAGAACAGTAGGAAATGTTAAATTGATTTCCGTAGAGTCACAGAGGCCTTGGAATAAAGACCTCTTTCTATTTTAAAGTCCCTTTTGAAAGTGTGAGGGACATGTCTTCAGCCTCTCATGGGTTAGCTAGGGGTGCCCTTGTTTGGGGTACGGGGCTGGTCAAAGCACCGAATCAGGCCAAAGATACAAGCATGCTAACATGCTTGTAACAAGAAGGCCCTGGGACCTTGCCCACTAGATGCCATCATCTGTTTTTTCTCCCTCTGTTGCTCTTTTCTTTTTCCACAAAAACTTCATGGTAAAATAGAGTGGTCATATTGGCTAGATTTTCTTTTTCTGCAAGGGGCAGTTCTAAGGATAAATGATTATTTGCTTACTAGACTTTGAGCCATCACAAGACCATCACAGGAAGCAAACCCACTGGTTTTAAAGCCATCATCAGAGTCATCATTTCAAGCCCATAGATTTTGGAGGCCCCAGAACTGGGTGCCAAGGGAGTTGCCCTGTCCCTGCATGGCCTGAACACATGGAAAGATCTCTAAGGCATCGAGCTTCTCTCAAATCTTTGAATAAAAAATGTTTTGGAGACAGGGTCTTATTCTGTCACCCAGGCTGAAGTACAGTGGTGTGATCATGGCTCACTGTAGCCTTGACCTCCCAGGCTCAAGCAATCCTCCCACCTCAGCCTCCTGAGTAGCTGGGACTATAGGTGTGCACTACCACCCCCAGCTCATTTATTTTTTTATAGAGGCAGGGTCTCACTATGTTGCCCAGGCTGGTCTTGAACTCCACCATGCCCAGCCTTCTTTGGAAAATTTCAGGAACATTTAGAAATAAATCAAAAGTTAGATCTTTACAAAGATTCAAAGCAAAGCAACTCAGTAGGAGCAAGGGACCTGCATAGAACCTGAGGTCCTACCTGCGTCTTTGGCCACCTCAGACACATCTTCATTCCTCATCTCAGCCATGTAACCGAGCACTGTGAAGATGACAAATCCCGAAACGAAGCTCGTCATGCAGTTCACCACACTGGTCACCAGGGCATCTCTGGAGGGGAAAACCCAAGGGGCCGCCTGAGACAGTTCCAAGATCAGGGGTCTAAGGAGCATCTGTCCGTGTGCCTGCCCTGCCTTAGACAGGGCGGCCACGGCAAGGACAAGCAGGCTGAACTCAAGGAACCTCAAGCCTGTCCCGGAGTCCCTTCGCCTTCTCCCAGAACCCAGCTGCCGAGGCCTGAAGCTCTGACTGCCATGACCACCACACATGGTGGAGGAAGAAGAGCAGTCAGGGGTGCTTTAAAAGGCAATCCTGCTAGCACAGACCTCTCCATTTCAAACCAGCCTTGTTCTGGAGCAGGGCCCGGGTTGGCGTGGGGGCCAGGACAGGGCCTGAGCCTCACATTTGTGAGATCCTCAGATTTAGGCTTTATCTTCAAACTAAGTCACAGACTGCCAGCCAGAGAGATACCCTCATTTTTTTTTTTTTTTTTTTTTTTTGAGACAGAGCCTTGCTCTATTGCCCAGGCTGGAGTGCAGTGGCTCGATCTCAGCTCCCTGTACCCTCTGCCTCCTGGGTTCAGGTGATTCTCCTGCTTCAGCCTCCCAAGTAGCTGGGATTACAGGCGCCCACGACCACGCCTGGCTAATTTTTGTATTTTTAGTAGAGATGGGGTTTCCCCATGTTGGCCAGGCTGGTCTCAAACTCCTGATCTCACACTTTTAAATGACAGCCTCATCATACAACTGCAGGGTGGTGTCCCAGAGCAAGGCCACATTGCTTAGGGTACATGTGAATCTCCCTCCCACCTTTAAAAAAATCAGTTTTACAATTATCTTATGCATAGCACAAAGAGATTGATGGATGCTGCCATCTGTGATCAATCAAAATTAAGTCTAAAGATGATGGGTGACATTTATTTATTTATTTATTTATTTTTGAGATAGGGTCTCCCTCTGTTGCACAGGCTGAAGTGCAGTGGCATGAACACAGCTCACTGCAGCCTTAACCTCCCGGGCTCAAGCAATCCTCCTGCTTCAGCCTCCCGAAGAGCTGGGACCATAGGCATGCACCACCACACTCAGCTAATTTTTAAATTTTTTGTAGAGATGGGATCTCACCATGTTGCCCAGGCTGGACTCAAACTCTTAGGCTCAAGTGATCCTCCTGCCTCAGCCTCCCAAAGGGCTAAGATTACAGGTTTGAGCCACTGCACCTGGCCCAGTGGGTGATATTTAAAACCATAATTGGTGTAACATTTCCTGTTTTGTTAAAATTTCTGAAATAGGATTTTGTTGCAAAAATTATGGCATTTTGGCTGGGCACAGTGGCTCACGCCTGTAATCCCAGCACTTTGGGAGGCTGAGGCGGGTGGATCACCTGAGGTCGGGAGTTGGAGACCAGCCTGACCAACATGGAGAAACCCCATCTCTACTAAAAATACAAATTTAGCCAGGCGTGGTGGCGCATGCCTGTCATCCCAGCTACTCGGGAGGCTGAGGCAGGAGAATCGCTTGAACCCGGGAGGCAGAGGTTGTGGTGAGCTGAGATTGCACCATTGCACTCCAGCCTGGACAACAAGAGCGAAACTCCGTCTCAAAAAAAAAAAAAGAAGAAAAGAAAAGAAAAATTATGGTATTTTGTGTTAGTCAAAATAATGTGATCATCATACTTTTTGTTTATACATAATACAAATAATCACATTACAATTTTTATTGTTAAACACATTGACTAGTTAAACCTAACTACTTAATTGTATGTTGCAGCTTTTTGTAAACTTGCTTTGCAATTTCTCTTTCTTTCTTTCTTTCTTTTTTTTTTTTTTTTTTTGATGGAGTCTCACTCTGTCGCCCAGGCTGGAGTGCAGTGGCACGATCTTGGCTCACCGCAAACTCCGCCTCCTGGGTTCACGCCATTCTCCTGTCTCAGCCTCCTGAGTAGCTGGGACTACAGGCGCCCGCCACCATGCCTGGCTAATTTTTTTGTATTTTTAGTAGAGATGGGGTTTCACCGTGTTAGCCAGGATGGTATCGATCTCCTGACCTCGTGATCCACCCGCCTTGGCCTCCCAAAGTGTTGAGATTACAGGTGTGAGCCACCGCACCCCGTCTCTCTTTCTTTCTTTCTTTCCTTCCTTCTTTCTTTCTTCTTTCTTTCCTTCTTTCTTTTTCTTTCCTTCCTTCCTTTCTTTCTTCTTTCTTTCTTTCTTTTTCTTTCTTTCTTTCTTTCTTTCTTTCTCTCTCTCTCTCTTTCTTTCTTTCTTTCTTTCTTTGTTTCTCTCTCTCTCTCTCTTTCTTTCTGGAATCTTGCTCTGTCACTCAGGCTGGAGTGTAGTGGCAAGATCTCAGCTCACTGCAACTTCTCGTGCCTCAGCCTCCCAAGTGGCTGTGCTTACAGGTGTGCACCACCATGCCTGGCTAATCTTTGTATTTTTAGTACAGACAGGGTTTCGCCATGTTGGCCAGGTTAGTCTGGAACTCCTGACCTCAGGTGATCCACCTGCCTTGGCCTCCCAAAGTGCTGGGATTACAGGCGTGAGCCACCATGTCCAGCCTCTTATTATTTTTATATACAGGAGCGCTGACAAAACCGAAGGGCATGGGGCCCCTCTCAGCCTGAGTGGCCCAGGTGAAGCCACGGCCTGGATGAGTGCTCTGGCCATGGGTGAGCTGCTCAGGGGCCTGCAGCACCCCTGAGGGGCAGTGGCATCAAGGCCTAAGCCTGGCCAGATTCGAGGCCGTCGGTCCAATCACCTTCCTCCACACTAGCTGACTTTCACTCACACCACTTTCAAGCTTTGCTTGGGGACCCCAGATACTCACTGGTAGCAGTTGTTGTTGAACTTGTTGTAGCTAGCAAAAGCCAGCAGGACCCCAAAGCCCGGACCAAGAGAGAAGAAGATCTGAGCGGCTGCATCTATCCACACCTGGAACACAGCAGGGTTAAGGGCATGGGGTGAGGGGGAGACACAGGCTTACCCTGGCACCAGCAGGGTCGCCTCTCCTGCCTCCATGTGGCTAAGTGCAGAGGCAGAAAAACAGCTTTGAAGGCTCATTCCAGGCATAGCCGTAAATCAAGTGCCAACAAATGTGATTTCTCTTCCTATGATTCAGGCATAAACCCATCCAGTGGCCTCAACTGTACTTTAAAGCTTGTATTTCTTGGTTAAAGTATCATTGCAGACTTGCACACTGAAGCCACATTTCAGTTGTCCCTACTGTCCTATTTGGAGGAGGACCAGCTTCGTTTAGTAAAATGACAGACAGGTACACATATTTCCCTCATCATCTTACCCCTGTCTCCAGGAGTTTCTGCCAATTGGGTTTCAAGTAGAAGAGAACACCCCTCCAGGCTCCAGGGAGGGTGGCACCCCTCACCAGCAGGACAGAAAGGATGATATAAGGGAAGGTGGCTGTCACCCACACCACCTGTAAGGAAGAAGGGTTATCACCATGCTGTTCCAGGGAGGGGAGGGGAGGGGAGGGGAGAAGGAGAAGGGAGCGGGGGAGGGGAGGGGAGGGAGGTGGGTGAATGGATGTCAGTGTCTTTTATTCTTGAAGACCTTGAGAAAGGAGGGCGAGGTGGTGTGGCAGAAAGATCACAACCCTTGGAGTCACACAGGGATCGGATTCAGGTTGGCCAGGAGAACTACCTCTGAGCCCACTACGCACCTGTAAGGTTGAGGGAGTATCTAGCAGGAAACAATAGCACTGGCCAGTGTATAAAAAGCACTGAACATGGTCCATGATGGGTTTCCAGTAAGTTATTGCCACGATTATTAATTGTGGTACTACCAGTGGGTTAAAGGAATCTTGAAAAAAAAAATCATGTAATGGTTCTTGGCATTGGCCCATTTCTAGAAAATATTCTTTTTTTCTTTTCCTTTTTTTTTTTTAGTGAGACAGAATTTCACTCTGTTGCCCAGGAGTGTAATGGCATGATCTTGGCTCACAGAAATCTCCACCTCCCAGGTTCAAGTGATTCTCTTGCCTCAGCCTCCCGAGTAGCTGGGATTACAGGCGCCTGCCACCACATGTGGCTATTGTTTTTTTTGTTTGTTTGTTTGTTTTTTTTTTTTAGTAGAGATGAGGTTTCGATGTGTTGGCCAGGCTGGTCTTGAACTCCTGGCCTCAAATGATCCACCCACCTCAGCCTCCCAAAGTGCTGGGATTAGAGGCGTGAGCCACCATGCCCAATCCACTTCTAGAATTTTCTAACAAATGCGGTGAAGAGAGAGAGGGTGCATCATGGAATGTGTTTGGTGTGGAAGGAAACAGTGCTGTCTGTCCAGGCTACTGGGTTTTGAGTTTGAGAGCCTGTGGGCCCCTGGGCAGCCCTGGGTCAGCAGCCAGAGCCTTCCTCACCTTGCCAGAGGTCTTGACGCCTTTCCAGATGCTGAAGTAGATAACAGTGAAGATCAGCATGATGCAGAGGGCCAGCTGCCAGCTGATGCCCCCCAGGTCCTGGAGCCCCTTAGACCGGTGGATCTGCAGGACGTGGCGCCTGGGGTGAAGGAGAAAGAAAGGCCCCTGAGAGGCTCTGTAGAGTGACCTGGGCACACATCTGTGCTGCTCCTTTGAGGGTGCCCGGGACAAATGGACACTGTGCTGCTAGGACCAAGTGGTCACTGAGGCCCAGGAAGAGCTGGGATTGGCCCTGCCTGTCCTGAAGGACCACAAAGCACATTTGGCCAACACCCTGGGAAGAGTGTTCAACCTAAAGGCAGACTTCCTGGATTCTCCTTTGCTGGATGGGACCTGAACTCCTTTGACCAATGTGACTGGCTTTTGGGAACATGAGGGATGTGTAAGTGTGGGGAGTTGGCTCCCTTCCCTACCCCAAAGTAGCTCTCTCTTTGGGCTGCCATTGCCTGAAATTCCAGCATTAAAGAATACTACCTTCCTCAAGCATCTTCTTCCAAAGGGTAGATCCCACTTATGAAGTTGACACATTAAACCATTTGAATAGTTTTGAACTATCAAAGTACTAGGATGCTTTGCCTCCATGACATTTGGCTGAGAGGAGGACCCCAGAAGAAGGGGAGTAATTTTGGAATGTGAAGGGAGGGACGGGCTTGGGCGCATTGGAGCAACCTGACTTGGCGCATGAGAAAGTGCAAGGAGGCACAGCAGGGCCAGGCCGTGGAGCACTTGAGGTAGAGTTTCCCAACTCCAAATTCTGCTACTCCCACCCCTGACAGCTTCATCTCTCAGAAAGGGGTGAGGAGCCCTTGGCTAGGAGAGGGGTGAGGAGCCCTTGGCCCTGGCCTTCTTTTTAAGAAGCCAAACCCCAGGGGTGTGGCCTGCCCCTAACAGGCCAACCCCTCACTTACATGCACTTACGTGTAAAATTCTTCAGCAGGGGACGTGGAATGGAGGGTCCAGGTGATGTTGTCCTCGGAGAAGTAATTGGTGCAGTTGCCAGTGTTCCAGGAGTTCTTGCAGCTGGTCCAGGGCAGCTGGTCCGTGAAGGAGGAGATGAGGTAGTATAGCGCCCAGGCCATGATGGTGTTGTAGTAGGAAGCAATGTAAAAGGCAATGATGCAGATGGCATAACCAATCCCTGGGCAGTGGGTGAGATGGAGAGACAGAGGCCGAGTTTAAGGGTGGCCCAACGACAAAAGGCTGAAACGGGGCACTGGAGAGCCCCGCAGCCCAGCAGAGGGGTACACGTGGGTGCTGCCCTCCATTCCATTCCAAGGACTCCAGGCCACCGTGGGAAAAGTGGCCCTGCCGTTAGTCACTCATATGTATTTGCAAGGTAACATGTTTTAGAAAATGTGTACATGTCCTGTTAATGCTTTAAAATGTTTACATTAGTTTACTTCTCATTGCCGTTTATTCTGTTTCTCTTTAACAATTTCACACCACTTACGCAGTCAAAACCTTAATTACTCAAGCCGTCTCCCAGGGATGCCTAAGGCCTGACTGATTCCAGAAGAAGGCCCCCAGCTCCCACCCATTGATGGAAATCCCTTCCTGAGAGGCTCCACTTACCCACCCCACCAAGCCCTTCAGTTACCTTTGAAAATCGGGCAGATTTTCCTCCATATTGAAATGCATCCATTTCGGTGGTACTGTCCCAGTGCGAGCTCCATGTAAAAGAGCGGGATTCCCCCAAAAATGGCCATGATGGTGTAGGGGAGGAGGAATGCCCCTGAGGCAGATGAAAGACAATTTCATTCCCTGCCCACGTCTGTCCCAGGATAGCCCAACCAATCTGTGACTCTGAGAATCACAGTCGCCGGATGATGTGAGTGTCACGGAGCCACCCTGGGCTGAGTGGCCTCATGCTGTGCTCCTCTGGTCTCAGTGCTTTGCTAGAAGCAGTCGTAGGGGGAGCACCATGACTAAAATGAGGTTTCAGAGGAGGCCAAGAGAGCAATTGGGAAGAAAGCCTGGTTTGGGAGTCGACAGAACAGGCAGGATCACATCCACTTACGACTACCTGGAGAACCCTGGGCCACTTCCCCTCTCTGAGCCCCAATTTCCTCCCTATAAAAGAACACAGTTGAGGAGAGCTGAGTTTCCCAAATGTAGCCACACATCATAGTCACCTAGATTCCTGGGTCTACCCCAGACCTCCTGAAGCAGAATCTCCAAGCATGGGCACAACACAAAAATTGTGTTCAAGCTCCCTAAGTGATTCCGATGCAGCCAGTACCTGGGACCCTTGGAGCAGATCACCTGTGACAATCTGTAGCAACAGCTGCAACTCTCTGTGAGTCACCAAATCAGTATCTTTGTTCATCAGTATTATCTATGGCTCCAGACACATGATTATTGATATTTGGCTACACTTCCATAATTCCATTGAGCCAGAATGCTCCCTGACAAGCGCCGTTTGCAGGAGTGGCTGGACAGGGTAGTTTTTCACAGAACAAGAAAGCACAGAGCTGCTACCTAACTGGAGATGCTGGTGTCTCCTGGATCTTGTGGCTGAGGCTGAATTTAAAAACACCAAGTTGGGGAATGCTAACCTGCAGCCTGAGTTTTTAGCCTAAAGGGTGGATCAGCTGTGATTTTCCCTAATTTTCCCTGCTGTAAAATGCTCTGAACCCAGAAACCTGAGGTCTGTGCAAGTCAGAAAGGTCCATGTAATTTACAGTCACACTGGGTAAACCCGGCTCGAGAATAAAACCACGTGTTCTCGTGATGGCCTTCCTCCAAAGAGTTTGCTTGATCAGCTTTACGCTGGGGAATGAGTGTCGGGGAAACGTCACCAGTGACCCAGCCCCTTACATAATGCTCAGGCTAAAGGTGAGTCCTCTGGAGCAGGAGATAAGGTGATTATGACTTTTGCTCCTCCTAGGCAGGAAGCGCTGAGCTTCCCAGGGGCCCCCTGGAACTACCTTTGCAGCTACATGGACAGAAATCTTTAAAAGAGAGTAAATCCAGGCCACTCTGTGTTAGGTCATGGGAGAAGTGAGGGTGACACAAATGGATGATCCCCAAACCTCTTTGTAGCTGCCCTCCCAAATCTGTTGTCAGAGCTCCCATGAAAATCAAGCTTGACGCATCTGACACCCACTTCTTGTTATTTTCCTGTGCTGATAACAAGTCCAGAGGCCCCAAACCCATTCACTTTTCCCCACTGCTCTGCTCTCCCCCAGGTTCCCATCTTCACGCCTACAGTCAGCTACTATTTTTTATAATCTACAAGTTAACTACTTGAGAGGCTTTAGGGGTACAAGGAACAAGATAGGGCCTCTGGCCTCAAAAATCTAACATTCCAGGAGGAGATAGGAGGGCCAGCCATGCGTGGTTTGAGGTTGGTATTAATGTCATGCTGTGAATCTAATCCAGCTTAAATTCTGCCCAGACTGGTAATTAAGACTTAGGACTTAACGCTGATGCCCTTCTCTGACCTCACACAGGTCCAAAGGATCAGAAGCATCTGGGACTCTGAAGCCACCTCCAAATTTTCCCTTACGCAGGCCTACCCTCGTGGACTCTTCCCAACAGAACTTGCCAGCAGGAGTGAAGGGACTCGGCACAGGGCTGACGGCCATTCCTTCACTTCTGGCTGGGGGAGGACAGAGCCTGGAGAACGCAGGATGAGAAGGAGGCCCTTCAGTAAATGGAGCGCTCATGATGCTGGAGATCTGTGAGGTCAGGTTTGGGAGGGCTTCACCCAGCTTCACAACCCGGAGAGCCTCAGACACGCCGTCTTCAGCTTTTGGCTTGCTGGAGATTTGACTTTTTTTTTTTTTTTTTTTTTTGAGACAGAGTCTCGCTCTGTCGCCTAGGCTGGAGTGCAGTGGTACCATCTCGGCTCACTGCAACCTCCACCTCCCAGGTTCAAGTGATTCTCCTGCCTCAGCCTCCCAAGTAGCTGGGACTACAGGCGCCCACCACCATACCCAGCTAATTTTTATATTTTTAGTGGAGACGGGGTTTTGCCATGTTGGCCAGGCTGGTCTTGAACTCCTGACCTCAGGTGATCCGCCTGCCTCAGCCTCCCAAAGTGCTGGGATTATAGGTGTGAGCCACCACGCCTGGCGAGATTTGACTTTTCTACCAGCTCGAAAGTCTAAGTCATCATGTTCCTAGTCTTACGCCAGTGAAGACTGAAAAGACATAATCTGTCTTCTGGCCTCTCAAGAGGACCTACAGCCCATCCCAGGTCACAGCCCACCCGGGTCACAGCCCACCCCAGGTCACAGCCCACCCGGGTCACAGCCCACCCCAGGTCACAGCCCACCCCAGGTCACAGCCCACCCGGGTCACAGCCCACCCCAGGTCACAGCCCACCCCGGTCACAGCCCACCCGGGTCACAGCCCACCCCAGGTCACAGCCCACCCGGGTCACAGCCCACCCGGGTCACAGCCCACCCCAGGTCACAGCCCACCCGGGTCACAGCCCACCCCAGGTCACAGCCCACCCGGGTCACAGCCCACCCCAGGTCACAGCCCACCCGGGTCACAGCCCATCCCAGGTCACAGCCCACCCCAGGTCACAGCCCACCCGAGTCACAGCCCACCCCAGGTCACAGCCCACCCGGGTCACAGCCCACCCCAGGTCACAGCCCACCCGGGTCACAGCCCACCCCAGGTCACAGCCCACCCCGGGTCACAGCCCACCCCAGGTCACAGCCCACCCGGGTCACAGCCCACCCCGGGTCACAGCCCACCCTGGGTCACAGCCCACCCGGGTCACAGCCCATCCCAGGTCACAGCCCACCCCAGGTCACAGCCCACCCGGGTCACAGCCCACCCCAGGTCACAGCCCACCCGGGTCACAGCCCACTCCGGGTCACAGCCCACCCTGGGTCACAGCCTCTACTCGCAGCCTGTGATACTGACCCCCTCCATTCTGGTAACATATGTAGGGGAAGCGCCAGACATTGCCCAGGTCCACAGCATAGCCAATCACTGAGAGAAGGAAATCCACCTTCTTGCCCCAGGTCTCCCGTTCCCCTTGATGAAGCTCAGCCACTAGGGTGGTGGTGGCCGCTGGGATAGAATGCCGTGTGTCATCTCCCGCACCAGGACTTGGAACTGCTGAGTACCCATTGGATATTTGCCCGGACTCCACTTTGTCCCCTGGGGTGGGAACAACCTTCTGTAGAACTCCGTTTTCCTGACAGTCTTCTCCATCCTCACACGCTGATAGCTGCTTCTGAGAATTTAAGGGCGTGGTCTCCATCCTGCTGGTTAGTAAATGACACTGATGTCCATCTGCCAAGGATCCCAATTGATCTCTGGGTGCTTGGATTTGTGGATCACCTCCGAGCTCTCTATCGTCGGGATTGACACGTCGGGATTGACTCTGTTGGAAAGACACACAGAGGAAGGAGAAAAAAGTTAGACATTTTACTCGTCTTTGGTATTAACTCATCATACATCTTAAACTACATTAGTTAACGGGATTACAAATGCATTTGTTAAATGTGAGACATCCTATTTGCTACATGGCAGTCCATAAATTCAACTAAATTTCTCAACCTATACAGGGCATCAAATTACAATCAAGTAATTTCAAAAGGAAACAATAAAACCAACAAAAATAGACAGCAAATCACCAAGGTTTGCACAGGCTGGACTGGAGAGCAAAGCACCCGCTTCCCTTTGAGCCACTGGACTCTCATCTTGTGGTTTGCCAGCAGCTCAGAAGAATGTGAGAGAGGCTCCAAAGCGTCACAGAGCACCCCCTTTGTCTTGGATGCTATGTTGGGGAAACAATGACAAGCAAAGGCGTTTCTGCCTTTCAGCAGGCAGGACAGTCCTCACCATCATTTAAGCTGCACACCCAAAGTTATATTTTATATCAACTACAGCTATGATTTTAAAAGGAAAAAAGCAAAGGACAGAGGTAAAAAGGCCACCCTTCGTGAGGCACCCCAGCTCATTAGCTACAGACTCTGTCACTCGTCTTTTAGCCCCTAGGAAGGTTGGGGCAGATTTGAGCTGTCTCCGGCTGTGTCCAGTCTATCTGCACATGGCCTTTCTGCGTTCCCATTATGCATTTGCAAGCCCGACTGGTCCTTAAACGGCACTGCTGCTCACCACTTGTTCTTCTTTCCACTTGCCAGCAACTCCTGTGGCTAAGCCCCTTGTTATTCTGCAATAGAGGGCAAGCAAGGTCGCCTTGCCTCCAGGAGACCTAGGGAGAAGAGTGTGCAGGTTACTGATGCTGGGGTGGTTGGTGTCGCCGTCCCCCTGTGCCTCCACTGGGAGGGCCCGGCCGGGGCTGCTGTGCCTTCATTTCACCGCCGTGGCCTGGGCTCAGGGAAGTCAGCTCAGCTCTGGCTTGAGGTCTGAGTCGTCAAACATGGGGTAGAAATTTGAGCCCTTTTGGACTTTAAACCTATGGCCTGTTATAAAGTTGTAAGCAGCAGTTGTAAGACTGTTCAACTGCTCACTCTTGTTTCTTCTGGGCCTGAGCTTTTCAAACTCTTGAAACAGTTTGGGAGTTGAAATACGTTTCTGCCTAGCTGAGATGACACTGGACCCTTCTAGAAAAGATAGCCAGGGATGGACTGTTTATAACTGCAATGATCTGAGGCTAACCCTCCAGATCCAACAGTTAGAAGGATGGCTAGGAACTGGCTAATAGAAATGGCACATGGATGTCACCTACCTATTTGGGGTTTTTGGTGACTGCAACTTAGCTACCTACACATGTAAAGACAAAAACTTAGTAAGTGAAAAATCAGGACACAAAATAGTAGCTTCACAAGAATGACTATGGCTATAAACACGAGCAAGGATTAGACATGAACACCAGGCAATGTCAGTCACTAGGGTTTTGCGTTTGCTGCATTTTTTCTGTAAAGTGGAAAATAAAAATTTTAAAGGGATCGATTGTTGCCAAAAATATCTACAGCAACAAGAGATAAATCAGCTCCATGTAGCTAGGGGCTGTGTGTGTGTAAGGGGAGGTAGACGTCTTGGGCTGTACTGCACTTGTTAGGCCCTCCGCCACCCACCCCAGGCTCAAGAATGCAAACACCACTCAGAAGGATGTGAATTCTGACAAGAGCGGCCTCCATAACCTCACCCTGCTCACCATTTATGCTACTGCCTGGCCTTGGCCTCCCCCCACTTCCCCCTTCCTTGGGCCCTCAACTAGGCTTGATAGGCTTTTAAAATAACCACACATCCTCTCACCCACCATAGGTAACCATTTACCAGGCCAAGGGATATTATTATTTTATTACATGATGAGATGTCAACATATTTAAATATTCAGCTAAATTAAACCTGAACTTGGTAGTCAATGGTTGTGTTAAGAAGGCCTCTGTACTTCCCTCCGGCCTATATCAATGACATGTTTTGTACGTTAAACAACTGACGAACTTGAAGGCCAAATGGCAGGGAGGAAGAGCTTTTCCCTGTGTGGCTGGAGGGCACCGAGTTGACAGAGCTGCTCCTTCCCTTGCTCTTCCTCCCACTGGCCCCACAGTTTTTTTTTTTTTTTTTGAAACAGTCTTGCTCTGTCGCCCAGGCTAGTGTGCAGTGGCACAATTTTGGCTCACTGCAACCTCTGCCTCCCGGGTTCAAGCGATTCTCGTGCCTCCGCCTCCGAGTAGCTGGGACTACAGGCGTGCTCCACCATGCCCGGCTAATTTTTATATTTTTAGTAGAGATGGGGTTTCACTATGTTGGCCAGGATGGTCTTGAACTCCTGACCTCACATGATCCACCCGCCTTGGCCTCCCAAAGAGCTGAGATCACAGGTGTGAGACACCATGCCTGGCCTGGCCCCACAATTTTCTGCAAGAACCTCTTCTATTTTCTGTACTGCCACTTTCCTCTCACTTAAATAGAAGCTCCAATTGCATCACCCAAGCGTTCCCTGGCCTCTCTACCCAGGCCCAGAGGGTCTACGGAAGGGAAATGCGGTCCATCTCAGAAGCAATACTTTGGGGAGAGGAAATAGACATTTAGCAGCAGCAGTGAGCAGTTACCCTCCTGCCTCAGGGGCCAAATGATTGGTTCTGGATTTTGTTTACTTTCTCCCTTGAGGCGTCCTGCAGAGAGGGTAGAAAATGTGTGCAGGTAGGTAGATTTTTGAGGGCAACATGTGTTCTCAGGAGTCCTCAGGGGTTCAGCCCCGAAGGCATCCAGTCCTGAATTCCTGGCAACTATGGTGAGCAGCTCCTGGAAGAGTAATACGCTGTTTCTATTTGTGTTCTGAGCCATTACAGAGGTCTTGTTTCCTGAAATATCCCCTAGTTCTTTTTAATTTTTTTAATTAAAAAATTTTACATCAACAGGCTAAAATGGTCCCAGTGCAAGAAAACCCAGAGCATCCCTCAGACAACTCATGACTGGGCAGCCTCTCCCCACAGGCTGTCTCTCTCTATCCAGCTGTGCTTTCTGGGGTTCTCCTACTGAGCCCCCACCCCTCATCATAGAATCTGGGGTGCAAACACAAAGTTACAGCCACTCAGAGGAGACACACATCTCCTTTTCTTAACTTACTCCTCTGCCTCTGCCAGGTAGAGGAAAACTCCTCTCGGTGACTAATCGGGTCTGCCAGGAGCAGATGCCATGTGCCCGGGGCCCTTTCTGCCTGCAAGCTCCTGCCTGTGGAGCCCCAGACTCTCTTCCTATTTTTTCTGATTCTGCAGAGCCCTGGCTGGCTTTTTCTATCAAGACTTGCACATAACAATGGCTGAAAACAAGCTGGCCCAGGAATAGAGAAGTGTGAGTTGTTAAGAAGGTTGGTTTCTGAGAATGCCCTCTTCTAAGCTTTCTTTTTTTAAAAGGTATTTTTATCCTGCTGGGTGGAAAGATTGCAAACGAGGTCAGTATTACAGCTGACCTTCTCCAGGCAGTCTTTGAGTTTCTCCATGTCCAGAAAAAGCCCCAGAAGGAAGCCTTCCTTTGCATCTTGGATGTGTGCTGTTGTTCCAGGCTGAGCTGGTGACAGGCTGAGGGTGGTGCCGTGGACCCCACCTCTGCTGTGGAATGACAGCTGGCAGACAGGAGCCTCGTCCCCCTAGGTCTCTGCACATGAGGGGTGCAGTTGACCAGCCAATGGGAGTGGCTGACTTTCTCTTAACTCTCCTGAAGCTAATGCACTCCATTCCCCCAATCCCTGACTCCAAGTAAAAAAGGACTGTTTCTATTTAAACTTCTGATCAAATCTCCATTCCTCTTTCCACACACTTTGTCTCTATAGCCAGGAGCAACCCGTACCTGAACAAGCATGTAATTATCCCGATTGGTCATAAACACCCAGCCCTTTGGAAATGCCTGTGACGCTCCATCTACTTGATGCCTATCTGTGCCTTCTAAGCAGAAAGACACTACAGAAATGTTGAACTTTGACTTCATGTGTCAAGATCAAAGTGAGTTCATTTCTCAGGAAACTCAACTTTCTTTTTCAAAACAAACAAAAACAAATGAACTGTGGGTTTAACGCTGAGATAGGATTAGTTACAGGTCATAGAGCCAACTGGCAGTTCGTATCCTCTATTTAGAGGGAGGCTGAAGTTCCCAGGGCATCTCCCAAGAGTGATGGGAATTATGGAACGCTGGTGCCGCCCGAAGCAGTAAACATGGAATCTGGCCTTCTCCATGGAGAAGCACTCCCTCAGCAAAGATGTGCGTAGGCCCACATGTGCTCGGCTCCTCAGAAACAAGGCAGGCAGGCCGGGCCAGCTGGCTCACGCCTGTAATCCCAGCACTTTGGGAAGCCAAGGCGGGCGGATCACCTGAGGTCAGGAGTTTGAGACCAGCCTGGCCAGCATGGTGAAATCCTGTCTCTACTAAAAATACAAAAAGTAGCTGGGTGTGGTGGCGGGTGCCTGTAATCTCAGCTACTTGTGAGGCTGAGGCAGGAGAATTGCCTGAACTCAGGAAGCGGAGGTTGCAGTGAGCTGAGATCGAGCCACTACACGTCAGCCTGAGTGACAAGAGTTAAACTCTGTCTCAAATAAATAAATAAAAATAAAAATACAAAAAATGAGCCGGGCGTGGTGGTGCATGTCTGTAATCCCAGCTACTCAGAAGACTGATGCATGAGAATCACCTGAACCTGGGAGGCAGAGGTTACAGTCAGCCAAACTGCACTCCAGCCTGGGCGATAGAGTGAGAAAGAAAAAAAAAAGAAAGAAAGAAAAAAGAAACAAGGCAGGCACAGTCCTGCCTGCATGGAGTCCACAGGCCAAGCCTAAAATCTGAAAAAGAAGACCAACTGCTAGGAAAAACACGATGCTTCTGGAGAGGCTGGTGCTGCCACACATCCCGTGGTGAACGGAGGCTGCCGCGGCGTGTTTAGATAGCTCACATGTTTTGCACCACAGTTGCCCCCAGGCTTTAAGTCTTCCTTTGCTGCTATTGCACAGTTTCTCTCACAGGACCTTGGCTGTTGGCTGATCCTTCCTTGCAGGCTCTGCAGTGTAAAATGGGGGCTCACGTTTGCATCTGCTGAAGGCACTGCTGTGTTCCCGAAGTGTGCAGGGTCAGGGGGGCACAGGTCGGAAGCCATAGGGACTCCTGGCTTGCCTTTCCAATGAATTGAAGAGATTTCATGATAGAAATGAAGAGAATAGAGAAAATCTGCTTGTTTTTTTTTGGACAAAAAGGGTAGAAATGAACTCCACTATCACAGCCATCTCCTTATCCAAAGGATTCCTTATATGACAGAGTCAAACAGTTTAGTGTTTTTTCTGTTTCTTTGTGTGTGTGTTTGTGTGTGTGTGTGTGTGTTGTTTTTTAAGAGACAGAGTCTTGCACTGTCATCCAGGCTGGAGTGCAGTGGCATGATCATGGCTCTCTGCAGCCTCAACCTCCCGGGCTCAAGGAATCCTCCCACCTCAGGCTCCCGAGTAGCTGAGATTACAGGTGTGTGCCACCACACCCAGCTAATTTTTTGTATTTTTTTCAGAGATGGGGTTTCACCATGTTGCCCAGGTTGGTCTTGAACTCCTGGCCTATGAACAATCCTCCCGCCTTGGCCTCCCAAAGTGCTGGGATTACAGGCATGATCCACTGCACCCAGCCTGGTTTAATTTTTTGGAGAGGAATTAAATAGGATAAAATCCTCAGGGCCATTTGGGCCAGTTATCATGAGAAAGAAAAAGAATTTCTGTCCAGAACTTTCCCTGCCTGGGAGAGGATAGCCCTGGGCTTCTCTCTACACAGAGTATAAAATCTAGAGGATATGCCCCTTGTGATGGGGTCAAGGTCCCCCAGAGAGGCTGGCCAAAAGGATACTGGATTATTTATTTTGACTTTACTAGAAAGAAATGAATTTAGCATAGCAGACGTGAACAGCCCTCCTCCTGTGAATATAAACAGCCAAGCCCAGACTAACTTCCTTCCAGAGTCATCCTTCATTAGTTCCTCTGTTCACAACCCATAGCTCTCCTTTCTGTTTCAGGTCTGCACTGGAATCCCTGGTCCACTACTTACTGGCTGTGTGACTTTGAGTAGGTCACTTAACCTCTCTTAGCTTCCATTTCCTCCTGTGTAAAAGCAGACTGTTAAAACCACTACTTCCTAAAGGCTGTTGTGGGAATTAAAGTATGACACATGCTTATCTCAGTGTCTAGCACAGGGAAGCATCAATAAACGACAGTGAGTTGATGTCACTATCACCACCACACATCCGCAACCCATTCTGCCTTTCTACTTCACACCCTAGTCAGGGAAACTGAGGCCCACAAGACTTGGGACTTAAGTGATCTGTGGCTCCCAGCACGGGCCTCACTGGGTCATGCTTGTTGCTCTCAATCAGTGCTTGGGGTCACCTGGGAAACAGACTCCTGGGCTGCTCTCCCAGAGATTCTAATTCAAGAGATCCATGTGGGCACTCAGGGATCTGCAGTTTTTAACAAATAGCGCAGGTTATTCAGGGGCCAGTAGGCACCAACAGTGCCGTGTGCGTCCCCACCTGTAGCTTCCCTTCCTCTAATTATCCTGCACCCTCCAAGGCCTGGCATAAGCTTCTATCCACCTCCTCTCAGCACTCCAGCCCAAGATACACTCTTTCTACTCGATTCTCATTTGTCACTCGCCATTGATTACCAGGCATCATTAGTTATCCTTTTATGTACATTTGCTTCGTGTGCCCCTGGAAGCAGGGGCTATGGCTACACGTCCCTGAGTCCAAATACTTGCAGACTGGAGCACGCCCTGTACAGCTCTCAGCATGGAGGGCTTGTTTTGGGTTTCCTGACTGGGCGAGGGTGCCAACAGATCTGAGCTCCATGTGAGGTGCTGCTCTTTCTCTCCTCCCTGGAGTTAAGTCAAATGGGATCAGGGTTCTATTCTAAGGGGCCCTGTCCCTCCCTGCCTCACCCATCGGGAAGATCGGCTGTGCATCTTGTGGGCAGAGGAGGAGGGCTGCCTCAACAGTCATTTTCATGGACTATGGACAGGAAGAGACTGACATGCCCAGGATTAAAGAGCCCAGGATGGGCTTTCAGACTTTGAAACAAGTACTGGCAGGCACACCCATCAGCGGTCTGGGCTCCAAATGTTCATCTGTGAGCTGGTGGTTTGGAACTTAGAATATATTTCCTAACCCACAGAAATAAATGTGATAAACTAAAACATCTGAAACGAAAGCTGTAGAACACAGCGTTGTTAAGTGCTACACGACGGCGTAGGGGTGGGGAGGGGGCTGACAATGAGACTGATTCGAAGTTCTTTCTTTCTTTATTTTAACCTTCTTTTTGGTTCTTAAGGAAAACTAAATTTAAGGAAAGAAGAACAAGGAGCAGGGAGATCCTTGTACAGATTCCACGGAGGTGCCTTTTAGGCACTTTTGAGGTCTTTAGTTTTGTTTGTTGTTCAATTTTAAAATACACAGTAGAGATGAGGTCTCGCTATGTTGCCCAGGCTGGTCTCGAACTCCTGGACTCCAGCAATCCTCCTGCCTCAGCCTCCCAAAGTGCTGAGATTACAGGCATGAGCCACTGCGCCTGGTCCAAGTTCTTTAGAAGTTGATGACATGGGCTGGACGCAGTGTCACATGCCTGTAATCCCAGCACTTTGGGAGGCCTAGGTGGGTGGATCACCTGAGGTCGGGAGTTCGAGGCCAGCCTGATCAACATGGAGAAACCCTGTCTCTACTAAAAATACAAAAATTAGCCAGGCATGGTGGCGCATGCCTGTAATACCAGCCTTTTAGAGGCTGAGGCAGGAGAATAGCTTGAACCCAGGAGGCAGAGGTTGTGGTGAGCTGAGATCGGGCCATTGCACTCCAGCCTGGACAACAGGAGCGAAACTCCATCTCAAAAAAGAAGAAGAAGAAGAAGAAGGAAGAAGAAGAAGAAGAAGAAGAAGAAGAAGCAGAAGAAGAAGAAGAAGAAGAAGAAGAGGAGGAGGAAGAGGAAGAGGAAGAAGAAGAAGTTGGTGACATGAATTGCTTGTGACACATAATTTCACAACTTACAACTTTTTGCAGAAAACAAAACTGCTTTTACTCTGTTACCATAGTATATTTAAATGTGGACGAGGCTGGGAAAGAGACTTGAGAAACTCAAAACAGATGATGTGTTAGATTAAGCAGGATTAGGAGTGTCACTTACACCTTCCAAACACTCCTTTACAGTTGTGATAAATACAATTTATGCAATAAGTAAAAATCAAGATAGAACACATGGGAACATGTCCACACACAGCTTTTCTTTTCCTTTATACAGGTATGTTACTAAGATTACCTTTGTGTAAAACAGACATGATTGGGTCCACAAAGGACCCAAAACAGAGAGAAGAGAGGAAAAAACAACCCCAGGGAGAGGGTGCTATGAAATAAGGGTGGATTCACCTGTGGCTGCTGAGCAAGGTGGAAGAGGGAAGTGGGGAAAAAGGGGTTTGAAGTGGAACTACAAAATAAAATGGGAGTGGAGAAGAGAAAAGAGAGGGGAAACTGGCCCATTTCTCTGGGTGGGGCATGGAGGGGAGAAGGAGAGGTGAGGTCAGGTGAGGTGAGGCTGCTGGAGGAGACGGGTGCATCCAGGTGGAGAGGGGGCGCGGAGGACACGTGCGACCACCTCTTCAGCCACAAGGTGTTTGGAGTTTGGCTGTTGCTGCTCAAAGGTGCCTATACTGTTAGGTCAACAATTTCTGAGATGTGCTTTAGTGTGAGTCACACAGTTGGAGACACTCATGAAAAATCAGTTCATCCTTACACATCATCGCACCAGTCTAGTTCTCAGATATTCACTGAGATGAGAGCAAGAAAAACTTTCTGACCCCTAGTTTACAGTCTCACAAAGTAACACTGTATGCTAAAAAGGACATCATTGAGACAGCGGGGGAAATGGGAATATGAGCTGTATGTGCGATAATAGTATTGTATCTATCTCCAGTTTCCCCAGCATGAAAATGGCGCTGTGGTTACGTACAAGAAGGTCCTTGTTTGTTGGAAATCTATGTTGAAGTATTTAAGGAAGAAGTATCTGGAAGTCTGCAAACTCTCAAAGGTTCAACTATATATATTAGTTGAACCTATATATATAGTATATATATACCTGTATGTATACCTACAGATATATATACACACTATATATATCTGTAGGTATACATACAGATACATATAGTTTATATATACATATAGTGTATACAGACACATATATACACTGTATGTATCTGTATGTACATATGTATATATATCTGTATGTATCTGTATGTACATATGTATATATATAGTGTGTATATATATCTGTATGTATACATACAGATACATAAATGGCATAATTATATTAATGATCTTATATATTACACATAATATATCAAATCATACATATACTGCATATGCAAAAATTAGATATATGCATAATTAGAGTGACTTTGTACACAAATTGGCAAAATGTTAACTGGTGAAAATGGACCACATCTCTGATTTTTCAGTTGAAAATTTTCAAAAGAAAAAATAATTCTAGCCCTCAGCCAGTGCTGGGAAACTTCCAGTCAGCCAAAGCTCCCTGCTGACCAGAACAGCTTACCTCCCCTCTCCCCTCCAGGCTCTTCCCTCCCTGTTCCTTCGGCCCAGCTCCCCAACTCTGAAACAAGAGAAAGGGTCAGCTAATTTGGTTCGCCTTTTAAAGAAGACATGTCCATCATTACGGAGGGAAGAGAAGAGAGCGAAAGTAGAAGAGACTCAAGTTCTAGGCCTGGCTTTGTCCTCAAGAGCCGTGGGTGAGCTAGAGCCAGCCATGCACAGAGCTACGGGGAGCAGAACCCCTCCCTGGTCCTTCCAGGTCTCCCACTCACTAATTCTTGGCCCCTTAGAGGAAAAAGTTCCCTTAGAGAAAACAAATCAGCTTATTTTATTCAACAGTTCAGTAACAAAGGAAATGAAATGCTCTTTTTTCCTGTATACACACAGAAAGGTCACACCAAAACCCAAGATGGCAAAGGCCCACGTACTTGCCCCCTCCTGCTAGCTGCCCACCCAGCCTGGGGCTCTGGGCTCTCCCAAAGCACACAGTGGGTTCGCTGTGTCCCCAGCTTGGCTGAGAAGTGCTTGCCCAGATCACCACCTGGTCTCGTCATAACCCCTCCTGTCACCTCTTCCCTCCCTACCTCAAAGAATGACCTGAAGAACTGGACATCAGCATCCCAGGAGACCCTCCCCTTGCTGTCTGTCACTCGTCAGTACCTGAAGACCCTAGGACATTGCCTCTCTGTCTCCACATCACTGGGGAGCGTCTCTCCTTTTGCAGCCCACGGTCTTCTGGGATTAATGGAGGTCCATCCAGTCCTGGGTGCTAAAGAGCCTGTGGCTTAAATCCCATTAACAAATCCCCTTGGTTCAGGGTTGGGATGGAAGCTGGGGAGCTGCTGCCAGGTTCCAGAGGGGCCAAAGGAAAGATGGAAATAATAATAAGGCAGTCAGACTGCCTCACATCCACTTTATCGCTACTCATTTTGTCACCTCATTAGACACAGGGCTGGGAAAACACTTGCTCCCATTTAAAAGCGCGTTGTTGACATTCAGTAAATGAGCATTCGTCTTCCCAGTCACCCAGAGCAAACAAAAGTCAGGCTGAAGGGAGCAGCCCCTGCAGAGACGTTTCTCACAGAGCAACATTTCTGAATGTGAACCAACGTCAGCACTGTGAGCTCCACCTGGAAGTACGGGGCTGTGCAGGCCGATGGTGGGGCCCGTGCCCACCTGGAAGAGCAATTTGCCTTTCTGCTCAGGGAAGATCATTGATGCCAGGTTTCTGTGAAAGGCTAGTTTCATCTGTTTTCCCCTGGGTCCCTCCTAGAAAGATGGAGTTTTCTTCCCTTGGAATGTCATTTTGCCTGGTTAAGCCCAGAAACAGATTCCCTGTAAGAGCAAGGGAGACTGCCTCACTTGTCCCAAGTGTGGAGAAACAGGCGCTTTTATGAGATGTTTCGCTCCACACCCACGTATGTTCCATGGAACACCGCAAACATCAGGGGAGTGGAGGTGGCTGTTAATAGCCCAGGGACTGGACAGGAAAATCGGTGCAGCCCAAATTTGTGCTGCCTGGGGGCCATTTCTACCGCACCACACCCCGGGCATCTTGCAAAGGGCATTTGGGCAGATGGGGAGTTGGGTTATTGGGCCCCTGTTGGTTGGCTGTGGTTAAGGTGCAGGGGTTAACTTACGTGTGTCAGAGTGTGCAAAGCCTCTGCCTTAGAGTGAAACCCGAGGGGATCCCCAGGAGACCCTGATTTGAAGGTGATATCTGGGTAGAGAGTACCGGCCCTCCGGCATTTTTGCACCATCATTTCAACTCATGTTTTCTTAAAGTGGAGAGGTTAGGGTCATGGTTGCAGAGTGAGTTGGAGGGGACTCGGACATCGTGTTAGGCAGTCCTCTCCACAGCCCCTCATTTAGAGCTGAGGACCACGAGGAGCTGATATGTTACTGGGAATAACTAAGGTCTGAGTTACCTTCTCAACAACAACCAAAAGTGACTGTATAATTTTTGCTCTGGCTGTCCAGACATCTTTAGAAAAAGTCAAGTCATGACCATATCCTGTTGATTCATGAAGCCAAATTAAAATTAAGCTTCTTCAGGAAGCCCTGCCTTCTATATTCTCTCCAATTATACCATTCATTCCACAAGTAGGAAGGAGAAGGAGCTGCCACGTATTGGCTTAATGTCTGGAGTTACCTGTGTTTCTGTTTGGCAGCGGACATCCAGGGTGTTTGGGAAGCAAGCACCTGCTGTAAGAAACAGACTGATCCATGCTCCTAACCCCCCTCCAGCCAAGCATCCCCATTCCTCAGGCACCTCACCTATTTGCGAAACTCTTCAACATGCCTCTCCAGGTTTCATCAAAATGCTCAGACGACTCTAAACATCCCCCGAGAGGAATTTCTGAGGTCTTTCAGATTCCATTAAAACATCAACATTATTCCCCCATCCCACTCCTAGTATATATATATTTCTTAAACAAGGAGATTGAAAAAAATGGGTTTGAATATCTGTGCTGGTGATTATATCTCTAAAAGGTCTTAGATGGATCACCAGAGTGTTGAGGGGACTTTTGATTAATTGTGAAGCAGTTTCAATCTGTTCTTTAGTGGGAAAAAGAAAGAAAGAAAGAAAAGAGGAAAAACCCATGCCCCAAGTGGCTTGCTCAATTTGCACAAACCTCGTAAGAACCTGCCTCTCACTCATCCATGTTGGAACGGTCACTGCCACCCCAGAGTGTGTGGCAGGAAAACCCGAACCCTGGGGCCTCAGTGGCTTCACACAGAAGCAAGTAATGGGACAAAGAGTCAAAACTGTGTGCTCCCTACGCTCCTAAAAACCCAACACTGACGCTGCCCACAGTTCTCTGTTTCATTAAACACAAGTCCCAATGTCACCTTCTTAGACATTTTTCCCATGTAACTGAAGGCAAAACACATTAAATATTTGCTCTCGTCTTCCTATGATGAGAGTTAGCTAGCAGGCTCATAAATAATCCATTGACCTGGTTCACTTTTCTGGACAAAACTGATGGTAAAAACACATACACAAAGTCTTTGTAATGTCTGATTCAGAAATTCTACCCCTCTCAAATTCTTCAGAGTCCCAAATGGAAAAGGAACAATTCAATATGCAAAAGCCCCAGTTCAGAAGAAAATCTGCTCCTTAGCCCAAGACCCAAATCCACTCTTGAGCTCCAGAGAGCTTTTTTTCAAGAACAAGTTTGAATGTACACAATTTTCAAGCAAATGATGGTTATATCCTTCAACCACGTAGCACAGTCGTTGGAGTTGGAGTTTCACATACATTCTGAATGGCCTGTGAGGTGTCTGAGAGCGCCTCAGCTCTGACAGTGAAACCACCCAAGCGCACGGAGACTCGGCCCACTTAGGCGCCACTCAGAGATTTCTCTAGCTGTCTAGGCATTTGTGGCAACCAGAACTCTCCCTTTGCATAAAGCCACCTGCACGCGATGATAGCAAAGTAAAGATCAAACATGAACCATGGGTTGAAACGAAAGCAACTCTTCCCAAAGCGCAGGACAGCACTTTGCTCAAGACCCTCTTTAAGGGGTCTTTCACGGGTCCTCAAGAGGTTGCAAAGCCCCTGCAACAATAGACAAAGGAGCCCCCTACGCCCGCCCCCTTCGAGCACTACACGTTCCTCGTCTCCCACTCTGGCCGGTCAGCTTCAGCTCTGGCTCTTGCTGAGCGTGGAGGGCGCAGGGACAGGATCTGGCGCCCACCGCTGGGGCGCATGCACCTCCTCGCCTCCTCGCAGGGCGGTGGGGCGCAGCGGTTCTATCCCCCTCCCCGAGGCGGGAAAGAAAGTCTGGAAAGAAACGTGGGTTTGAGGCGGAGAGGAAAAGAGGACCCACCTGCCAGGCTGCGCGGGGAGGCTGGTCCCGGGCTGGGTAGGCGGGCGGGCCTCGCGCCCTCGAGGCACCCGGCGGCGCTGGCTGTGCGGAGGGGCGCCGGCGCGGCCGTATTTGTACCCGCGGGCCCTCACATGGTCTGATCTCTAGATAGCCGCCGCCAAAGAGCTCTTGAAGAATTTTTGCGTCACTTTGAGGCCAATAAACTTAATGCTTCCCCGCGGCCGCGGCTCGGCGCTCCCGCTGGATGGGGTTGCGCTCGCCGGGGAGGGGCCGCGCTGCGGGGCGGGGTGCGCGCCCGACCCCAGAGCCAGGAGGGGAGGGACCCCCGACACACACACACACACGCTCGCAGGGAGGAGCGGAGCGCGGAGCAGCCGACAGGGCAGGGCCGAGCGAGGAATCCTGACTTTCCTGCTCTTTAACTTTGCGGGAGGCGGGAGGCTGCACAAAGGGGCCGGTGTGCGCCTCCCCTGCCGCCCCGCGCCCACAGGACGGCACACGGGGGTCTGCTCGTGCCGCTGTCTCTTGACCTCGGACACCTCCCCATCGCCCCCATCCCGAAAGCTGCTCTCTCTTTCTTCCTGGGACGTAGCAGTACTCGGTACCCATGCGTTTATCTGACTGACCGGCTGGGATGTGAGCTCAGCTTAGAGGCCCTTGTCTAATTCCTCTCCGTCCCCAGAGTCTCACAATAAAGACTTCCACAATGAAGGAATGAAGAACTGGTTCTCATTTTGTTAACCAGCTACAGTTCAAAGCTGCGTCAAAAAGGAGCACAGTGCTTTGGGAGGCTGAGGCGGGAGGATTGCTTGAGCCCAGGAATTCAAGACCAGCCTGGGCAACACAGCAAGACCCCATCTCTAGAAAAAAATTTTTTTTTAATTAGCCGGGCGTGGTTGCTCGCGCTTGTGTTCCCAGCTACTCAGGAGGCTGCGGTGGAGGATCAGCTGAGCCCGGGAGGTCGAGGCTGCAGTGAGCCGTGATCGAACCACTGCACTCCAACCTGGTGACAATTTGAATTATCTGAAAGGGCCCAGCAGGAGCCTATTGTTTTGAACCATGTGCATGTAGTTTTGATAATTTTTTCAAAAAGTTTAAAAATTGATTTAATGTTAATATCCTTTTTGCTAAAATTATTTAAAACTTTAAAAAGGGCACATGCAGTACTTGCTTTGGGTTGTCCCTGAGGCGGAAAGGAGAGGGCTCTACCTCTCCCCAAGAGGAGGCCAGGAACGATAGGAAGTAGAAGAACGAAAGGAAATAGCAGTGACAAATTTGCAGCTCCAGAGAAGCCACCGCCCCTTGTACTTGGAGGAACTGACCCCTGAAAACTGTGCGGCCGGTTGGGCTGAGCGTCTAGAGGGGCTGAGCGTCTAGAGGGACTGAGCTGGACAACCACGGGCAAGCGAGGGCAGCTCCCAGCGGGAGGAGTCCGCGCGGGATTCTGGTGCCACCTAGACGCCAGGGCGGGGACCGCAAGGTGGGCGGGAGGCTTGGAGGCCGGGATGCGGGGGAATACTGGTAGGGTGCAAGGGGAATGCTGGAGGGGTGCAGGGGGGATGCCGGGGGTGCATGGGGGGATGCTGGGGGATGCAGGGGGGATACTGCGAGGGGTGCAGGGGGGATAATGGGGGTTGCAGGGGAGATCCTGGGAGAGGTGCAGGGGGATGCTGGAAGGGCTGCAGGGGGGATGCTGGGGGTGCAGGGGAGATGCTGGGGGAGCTGCAGGGGGGATGCTGGGGGGTGCAGGGGGGATGCCGCGAGGGGTGAAGGGGGGGATAATGGGGGATGCAGGAGCGATCCTAGGAGGGGTACAGGGAGTTGCTGGGAGGTTGCAGGGGGGATGCTGGGAGGGCTGCAGTAGGGACATTAGGGGGTTAGGTGCTGGCATTCAGAGCGGCAACGCCAGGCGGGAGAATCCCCAACAAGCTTGGGAATTTCATCCCCAGGGGCAGCGCCTGCACGGGAATGGGGCCTCCTCCTTTCAGATGAACACAGTTGTCTGCTGCCTCCCACGTTCCACTTCTTCTTCTTAAATGAGCATGTTTGTGCTGTATAGGCAAGGGCAACAGAAAACGCAAAGTGTCGTTTCCAGGAGGGCCAAAGGAGGGGGGCAGGGACGCTGGGAAGAGGCGCCAAAGCGGAGGACGGCTGCAGGGGTGACTTCAGCGCTTGGCTACCAAGACCAGGTCTGTCCAGTGTGACTTCTTAGCACTTCTTAATTGTGCAGTCTCGCCACTTCTGATCTTCCTTCTAGACTCTTTCTAGCCGAAGATGCATTCCTGCCCAGCGTGCAGCCCCTCCCTATGGCACTGCCCTGTTCTGTGCAGGTGCTGCCTAGAGAGTGGGCACCCTGTGGACCTGGGTCAAATCCCTGCCCCCACCCTGTACTGTGGTGTGGGCTTGGCCGAGCTCCTTAACCTCAAGCTGTCTGGCCTTTGTGTCTCTGTTTGTGAAGTAGGGAGGATGATCTCAGTGGGCACTGCCCAGCTGTGGGTGGGGAAGGGGCCAACTCCTTGCAGGCCCTGTGCGCTGGGCCCTTCCTCCAAGGGGGCCTTCGACCCCTCCTCTCTCTGGCCGGGTGGTCCCATGTCCTCCCCTCTTGCTCCCCGGCTGCGGGCACCCACCATTAGCAAATGACATTAGAATTACACAGACGGCCCCGCCCTGGTTCCCCCTGCCTCCATGGCAGAGTCCGCACACAACTGGCCCAGACCCTCCCCCTCTCTCTAAACAGGTGTTTCTCTTCCTCCTGCCCTGGGCACCATCCCACAGAGAGGCCAGGCCCACCCGCAGGTCCTCACCTCCACAGAGCCAGCCTCTCTCGAGCAGCTCCGCTCTGCCTTCTGATACTCATCGCCACAAGCACCTTGTCCTTCCTCGGCCTCCCACTCCCTCCCTCTGAGCCCGCGCCCTGCTCCCCTGCCTGGCGGTCAGTCGACTGCTCCGCCCCGCCTCCAATTCAGGTGGACAGGCTTCAGCGTCCACTACCGGGGAAGAGGCAGCCCCGCACCCGTGCCTCCCCCCGCCTCTGGGCCGCTCCTTCCCAGCCTGAGCCTGACCACATGAGGAAGGCACAACCTCTGCTCCAGAGACCTGGGGAGGCCGGGAGGCCCTGTCCTGGGCATGGAAGGCAGGAGGGAGCCCTGAGTGCGGCAGGAGGGAAGCAATGCTTCAGGGGAAGGATCTAATGGCTGTGACCTGCGTGGGCTGCAGGTAAGAGTAGGGGGGAAGGGGTTGTCGTGGTGGTTGGGACAGACGGGTTCCTTAGAATGTGAATGCAGGCGTCAGCTGGTGGCCGCAGGGAAGAGATGCAAGCCAGAAACCCAGCAGGCACCTGCGAAGCTTGGTGCTGGTGGTGTATAGGGACAGCCATGGAGATGTCAAGGGCGACAGGTCCTGGGCAGCTGGGACGAGGCTGCCTGGCAATCACCGCACAGCAATAGTTTTTCTTTGTTCACCTGCTTGAGCCCAGAAATAGTGGGGCTTAGAAGCTGCTCTGGGGCTCAGAATAAATACAAGCTTTCACTTTAAGAGGAAAGGAGCACATAAATATTTACACCTGCCCCAAACACCACCAAGAAAACCCACTTCCTGGAAGTCTCAAAGGCCAGCAGTGAGTCCCCTGTGGAGCCAGCCAGGACTGAACCATGCGAATCCCAGGCTCTCCCTCCGGAAGCCCTTGGTGCCATCTGTCTGTCCTGCCTCTGCCCTGTTTATACAATAACGAAAGAAGGAGGCCTACCCCTCCTTGTGGGCTTTTTCTCAGGCCCAGGAAAATGCTGACAATATTCAGTCCTTAGAGTGTCATCTTGCTCCATTCCCACCAGCGCCTCCCCGACACCCCTGGTTTTTCCTGGGACCCCCGGTTTTTCCTGGCATGGTTCTGGTGACTCTACATTCATGTTCAGTGGCACCTCCAAGGCAGGACTTGCTGCCACTGTGAACCGTGGGCTCATCTCTACAGAGGTCTCCATGGGAGCCCCTAGCAGGCCCACCCCATCCAGATGAAGCAAGCTAAAGGGAACTCCAGACAAGGTCCTTTTGGGAGTGCGGGGGGTTTGGGGGAGGAACAGATCAGGTTCAGCCCTAAGAAAGGCCAGAAACATTTGGAAGTAGGTTCATTTTGTCATTGGTCATTTTTCCCAGCTCCTTCCCCTCATTCCTCCAGAGCCTTCTGCCTTTGCTAAACCCTCCTCCTAGCACCCCATCACCCGGTCTCCCACCTCCCTCTCCCCAGCCCCACCATCCTCTTGACTTGAACTCCCATTATCTCTCAATCAGGTATTACGGTAGCAGCCTCACCACACCACTCACTCTATGATAACACCCCAAACACCCCCAGAAGCACTTGCTGGGCAAATGCTAATGCCAATAGCAATAACTAAGACTTTTATAGCGCTTTCTGTCTAAGCCCCACAATTAATTCCCTCAGTCTTCACCATGGGCCCCTGCTGCTTCCACAACCCCATTGAGAGGCACAGTAATAATTGTTTAAAATCAGTATTTGTCAGATTAGCATCGATATAAGTTTCTGTTGCTAACCCTGCTTAACCCATTGTATATTCAGACTTCACGGATAATTTTTTCTAAAAGAGAGGAAAAGGTAGGAGTGGCTGATGTGGAAAGGCCCAGCTTGAAGGATACTCACATGTGAGGAGAAATCAGGGTGTAGGTGACACCCCAGACTTTACAGATACTGTGACTACCCCACGATCTATCTGCAATCTCTGTGAGCCATGGTGTAGCAGGACGAGCCTCAGACAAAACCCTTCAGATGCCAGGTTGAAGAAGGAAGTGGCTTTATTCGGCTGGGAGCATCAGCGGACTCATGTCTCAAGAACTGAGCTCCCTGAAAAAGAAATTTCTGGCCCTTTTAAGGGCTTACCACTCTAAGGGGTACACGTGAAAGGGTTGTGATAGATCAAGCAAGTGTGGAGAACGTGACTGGGGGCTACATGCATCAGCTAACAGAACAGAAACTTTTGCAATGCTTCCTCATACAATGTCTGGAATTTACAGATAACACAAGTAGTTTAGGTTAGGGGTTGATATTATTATTATTATTATTATTATTATTATTATTATTATTATTTTATTTTATTTTATTTTGAGACAGAGTCTTGCTCTGTTGCCCAGGCTGGAGTGCAGTGGCGCAATCTTGGCTCGCTGCAAGCTCCTCCTCCTGGGTTCACGCCATTCTCCTGCCTCAGCCTCCCGAGTAGCTGGGACTACAGGCACCCACCACCATGCCCGGCTAATTTTTGTATTTTTAGTAGAGATGGGTTTCACCTTGTTAGCCAGGATGGTCTCGATCTCCTGACCTTGTGATCCACCCACCTCGGCCTCCCAAAGTGCTGGGATTACAGGCGTGAGCCACCACGCCCGGCCTATTATTATTTTTTAACCACCAGGGCCGGGTGGTGGCGCCAAGGTCGTCTGGCTATTTATCTTACTTCTGTTTTTTTTTCTGACTTTTTGCTTTTTTCCTTATCTTCTGTCTTATAAACTAGGTGGGTCGGAGGGGAGCGGGAGGAGGACAGCAGGAGAAGTGGTGGTCTCCTTCCTTAAGGGTTTATGATTTCTACTTCCTCCCTAGGGGATTCCCTTCCCTGACTTCATCAGCCAGGGCCACACTCCAGAGGGCAGCTGTTTTTCCCTCCCACGTTGGTGGAGATGTTGACGCCAGAAGCACAGAGAACCAGGGAGGGCCCCACCGCCCTGTACACATACAGCTGTTGGAGCACCTTGGTCCCTCTCCGAATTTCCCAGGCTCTGGGTTCTGCCCAGGACAGGGTGCTGCCTCTCTCCATGCCTCAACACCTATCACTGTGTGGGCGCACAGCAGGCTCCATAAATGTACACACCATCAATGAAGGGCTAGGAAAATGCCTCTGAGTCTTACCAGACTTAGTGCCATAAAACCAGGGCCCCAGTGGCATATCCACCAATGGAATACCATGCAGCAGGTAGAAAGAGTAAGGCAGTTTTCTATGGGCTGATCTGGGGAAGTTCTCAAGATTTATTGTAAATGGAGGAAAAAAATGCATAGAACAGTTGTTACTCCAAATTGTTGAGGGCAAGGCATGGGGGCTCATATGTGTATTGAAATCTGTAAGCACACAGAAGAGACTGGGAACAGTAGGTGCCTTGGAGGCAGAGGACATTAGGATGGAGGGAAACCCCCTTTGTCAATGTCTACCCTGCTATACTATTTAAATATTTGCCACGTGCAGGTGATATTTTTATGAAACTTTTTCAGAAAAGCATTTTTTAATTATAAAAGGCAAAGAAAGAAAGGGGTAACGGTGGAAGGGAGGGAAAAGAAAGAAAAGAGGGGAAGGAAAAAAAAAAAGATGTTCTAAGGGGCCTCAAGCTTCTCACAAAGGAGGGAGGAGCCCTAGGGAGTTCGAAGGAGTTCAGCTCCATGTTACACCAGACGCACTACCCACCAAATCGTGCCACATGACACATCACCAGTGCTGTTCACTTAAGGAGGACATTTTTTTTTCCTATTTATTAGCAAAGATGCTGGGAGCCAAGAGGTGAAGTCCAAGGCTTTGCTCAAGATCTGATCAAAGAGCTAGACCTACTCTTAGAACTCAAGCCCTCTGCTCCCAGCTCCTGAAGCCAATCCTCTCTCCTGTACCCCATTTCCATTTTTCTTTCTCCTGCTCAAGTTTATAAGACACTCACCCTCTCTTTGGCTCTTCCTCTCAGCAAACTTCAGGGTAAATTGTGCCTCTCCATCTAGGTAGGGCTTCCCTTAGTTTCTTCTTGGTAAGCTGATCACCCTCACCCTTGACGTCTGTGTTCACTGTGGGTTGAAGTTACTTTAAAACAAGTCAGCATGTTACCTTCTCCAACTTCAAGCCCTTTCACAATTATTACGGAGTTTACTGCAAGATCTCTCTCATATAAAGTCACCTTTTCAACTGGTTCATGCATAAACATGTTATTTTCCCAAGTAAATGACAAATTTGGTTGGAGAGAAGGGAATTGTTTTAACTCCCAGAGGGGTTCCCACAACACTGGACACATTGAAGAATCTCCATGAGAACTGTTTTTAATAAAAGCTGCCATTTATTGAGCCTCTGCTAGGCACATTATATGCATTATCTTCTGTCCTTTTTCTACCATATGGGAAATATGCAATATAAACTGGTATTATTATTTTTGGATAACTATATATGTTATCAAAAAATACAGTTTTCCTCAGCCAGGTTTCAGGCTGAGTTCTCATTATTTAATAATTTTTTTTTTTTTTTTTGAGATGGAGTCTCGCTTTGTCATCCAGGCTGAAGTGCAGTGGCGTGATCTCGGCTCACTGCAACCTCCGCCACCTGGGTTCAAGCAATTCTCCTGCCTCAGCCTCCTGAGTAGCTGGGATTACAGGTGCACACCACCACGCCTGGCTAATTTTTGTATTTTTAGTAGAGACAGGGTTTCACCATGTTGGTCAGATGGTCTCGATCTCTTGACCTCGTGATCTGCCCACCTCGACCTCACAAAGTGAATAAATTTTAATATTGTTTTTCAACAAAGGAAGCATGGAAACAGAGGCTGAGAGAGATTAAGTAGCTTCTCCACATTTATACAGACTTGCCAGGTGTAGGCGCTTATATGCTTGCCAAGTGGCAAGGCCAGCATATCTGAGTCCAAAGGCCCTGCTCTTCCCGCTGTGTTGGGCTGATTTGAAACAAAAAAGGTTCAAGCAGTGAGGAAGCCAGGTAAGCCTCTGTGGTTCTCTCCCTACCTATTCTCCCCACTGCCAGGCACCTGCATGAAATGAAATCAAGACCTTAATGTGAAATGTTGAAATACAAAGATCTCCAGGGGCTTTGTTCTTGTTCTACTTGTCCCTACTGAGCAAGTTATAGTGAAGCTGACTTCAGGTCTATGTAAAAACTGTTCGTTAATTATAGCTGTCAGAATAGAGCGTGTGCTCAGTGTCAGCCTACCCTATATTTCCTATGAGCCAGGCACTGAGAATACAGTCACAAGCAGGACAAAGTTCCCACCCCTGGGAGCTGATGGAGTAACTGACTTTGGGGAAAACAGACAATACACATATAAATACATCAGTACCTCCAGAAAGTGGTAAGTGCTGTGAATAAAACAGACCCTGTAACAGCATGGAGGTGGCAGAGGCAGTAGGAGGAGGGAGTTGGCTGCCTAGATAAGGTGGTAAGAGATGGCCTTGACACTGAAGGCGTGACCCGAATGAGAAGCCAGCCATGCAAAGACCTGAGGGAAGAGCTTTAGGTAGAAGGAACAGCAAGGAGGCGGAGATGAGTTTGATGTGTCTGAGGGACAAAGTGCGGGACAGGGTGGGAGGCGGTCAGGGGTTGGCTGAAGCAGAGTGTACAAGAAGGGGAGTAAGTCGAGTCTGGAGAGGTGGGCAGGGGCCACAGTGAGAGGCTGTGTGTTCCTGTCAATGTGTGCAAATAGAACTTAAAAGACTCGTTTTGGAGAATTGTGGACTAGGTTAACCCATAAGGTCTCCGCCAGGTGAGATGCAGGGATGCTGCTATGCTAAGTCAAGCACCCTCCCATACTCTCCACCAAATAGCCACCCTGCCTTGGCTGCCCTAGCCTTCTGCACAGCAGCTGATTTTTAAAAAACAAACAGCTGTCATGGGGTAGCCTGAAAGATGGCTCCAGAACTCATTCTGTCCACTTCAAGACGTGCTACCAAACTAGAGTTTTTCCAGAGGAGTCAGCAAGAGGGAAAGCACTGAGTATTCAAACAATATCCAGGAAAGATGATGTGGAGGGTTTCCCATCTGCACACAATCCTCTTTCCAAATAGCTACAGCTAGCCAGACGCAGTGGCTCACACTTGTAACACCAGCACTTTGGGAGGCCTAGGCGGGCAGATCAATTGAGGCCAGGAGTTTAAGACCAGCCTGGCCAACATGGCAAAACCTTGTCTGTACTAAAAATACAAAAAAAAAAAAAAAAAAAAATTAGCTGTGGTGGCGCATGTCTGTAATCCCAGCTACTCTGGAGGCTAAGGTGGGAGAATTGCTTGAACCCAGGAAGTGGAGGCTGCAGTGAGCCGAGATCGCGCCACTGTACTCTGCACTCCAGCTTGGGTGACAGAATGAGACTCAAAAGAAAAAACAAAACAAAGACCAAATAGCTGCAGCTGTTGTGAAGTGAACATTCCCTCCCTATTTCCTTTCCCTCTGCAATAATGTGTAAAGGACTTGGAGTTTGAAAAACAGAAAAACCCAGCCAGTTTAATCCTAGTTTTCAACCCATTTGTGTCACAGACCCCAAGAAGGAAGCCATTGGCTTCATGAGTATCAACAACAGTTCTCAACAAGTTGTCCTAAATATGACCACGCTCATCTGGAATCACTTTAAAAAGTATCTAACTTAACAAATGACTAACTAGAGCCACCGTGGGCAATGGTGCTCACCCACACCACACTAGAGGAACAGGACTTCAAGTCCAAGTGCCCTGGTGCCACCAACAGCAACTTAGAATTAAGTTGCTCTTTAAGGACAAGCCAAAGCAAGCAGATGGGCCACACCACATCCTGAAGGCATGTCTCATTATCATGCCTTGGCTTCTTGGACGTGTAGGGTCACCATTACTCAGGCCAGGACTTCCCAGAGGCCAGAGTCATGAAGCTCTCCTCTGGTGACACTGTATGATTCACAGTTAAAGCAAAAGACAACTCCATGCCTTCCCATTTCCTACCTCATTCGTCACCCAAATACTAGCAGTTTCTTCCAACTGAGACCTCCAGCTACAACTTCAGCCCATTTCCCTGATCTTTAGCAGAGAAGATAAAACCACCATGCTTCATTTCTTCCCTCTGGATCCTAAGTTCATTTGAAAAATGGCTTTCATTAAGTATTTGGTAATGAAGATTATCTTTTTTACATATTGCTGCATTTGGTTTAGGACTTTTGCATCTATGTTTATGGGTGAGGTTTACATGTATTTTTTTCACTATCCTTATCAGGGTTATGCTAGCCTCATAAAATCATTCTTTAGGCCATAAAGTCGTTTTTTACATCTTGCCTATTGAGCTAATCAAGTTGCTCCTGAGAAGACTTCCAATTTCCTGGCTACTAGAGTTCTAGCAGCCAAGGATGGCAAGAAGATTCAGAATGTAAATGCTCACTTAGGGGATTCACCTGACACCTAGACTACACACTTTTTCTCTCTCCAGAAATCTCTAATGCATTGATGAATGGAGGAAGGGCATCACCAAGCTGGTCGGTATAGGAAGGGGACCCAACAGACATTCAACTCTTTGGTTACCCTCCCTTCACGCCCAATTCCAGAATGCTTTCTGTTGCTACCATATCTACGCTTTTCAGGGGATTATGCACTGTAAATTGATTTGCTTATCACTGGCTTTCTCCACCACTGGCTCAGTGAGATTCAACTTTTTCAGCTCTGCTAAATCTTCCAAGGTCTCCATCTGCTTTCTGGGTTCAAATATTTCATTGACTCCTCTCCTGGTCTTCCCGAGCTTGTGGATTTGTCTTCTAAACAAATCCCTTTACTGTTGCTTTTGAGAAAGTTGAGAGTATCTTCTATTTTTCTAATATTTGCAGCATCTATAATATCCTTTTAATTCCCTGTGTACTTAAAAAAATTAATATTTGTCAATTTTTCTTTAGAAGAACCAACTTCTGGCTTTGTTGATGCTATGCTTAATTTCTGTGCATATCTACTTCCTTTAGGTTTATTTTGCTGTTCTAATTTCTTGAAACAGATGTTTAGCTCAATTTTCAGCCTTTATTACATCCTAGTATAACTTTGATATTTAGATTTAGAATTTACATTCTATTATTCAGAACTAATTAAAATTCTATAATCTTAATACATTAATGTAATAATTTAATGCTGTAAAACCTTTAAATTACTGTTGCAGCTGCATCCCTCGTTTTGACATATTTTTATTATTGTTCAGGTTAAATTTCCTTCATGATTTCTTCTTGGACCCATGAGTTAATTTCTAAACATACAGAGGTCGTCTTGTAATCTTTTAATTTTGGTTTCTAACTTAATTGCACTGTGGTTGGAGTGTGGTCTACGTGGTAACAACCCTTTCAAATTTGTTGAGGTTGACTCTACTGTCCAGTGTGTGGTCGCTTTTTGAAAAAGTTCCATAGGTGATCAAAATGAATGTGCAGTTGTTAGATGCATTTTTTTTTAACAGGTTTATGGTCCGTCATTGGTTTCCACACATCTGTGCTTTCAGGATGAAGATGTGGTCTTCTAAACACGTCCATTTCACCAAACTTGCTAAATGTTTAAATCTCTTATATACTTTCCTGAATTTTTTGTTGCTCGGTCTACATGAAGCATATTAAAATCTCCCACTATGATGCTGGATTTCTTATTTTTCTATATAGCTGTTTTTGTTTTACATATTTTGAGGCAATGTTATTAGGTGCATAACTTAGAATCTTTGTTTTTCTGAAGAATTGGGTAAGCATATCATTATGTAGTGGTTCGATCTGTAGTAATGCTTTTTGTCTTAAAGCCTACTTCCAGGGCTGTGGTGTTCCACAGCTCCAGGGAGGACATTCACATTACAGTTTATGCAAATAAACTGGAATTAGACAGTCTGTTTCATTATTTGGAGTGGCCTTAATTTTGTGGGTTATCAGTATAACTTCTCAGTTTTATTTTGGTTAGTATCTGCCTGATGTATCTTTTCCATCCTTTCTTATATTGTAGGTTGCCTATGTCTCTCTCTTGTCATCACATATGGCTGGATTTCTTTTAAAAATACAGTTTGGTATTTTTTTTTTCGGCAACATTTAGTCCATTTACATATAATTATTGGCACATTTAGATTTCTCTCTACTATCTTATTTTGGATGCTCTATTTGTCCTGCCTTTTCTTTCTTTACCCTATCTTGTCTTCTTGACTGACTG
This sequence comes from Gorilla gorilla gorilla, assembly GCF_029281585.2. Lineage (NCBI taxonomy): Eukaryota > Metazoa > Chordata > Mammalia > Primates > Hominidae > Gorilla > Gorilla gorilla. The sequence continues at coordinate 62,839,350 of NC_073228.2, read as the reverse complement.
CATTTTTCCATTCTATTTATTCTTGATTGAAAACTGTATCCTCTGCTTATTTTTAGTAGATACTATATAAGTTTTTGGCACAGGTTTACATACCAAAGTCTGAAGTTAAACAATGTATTTATCTTCTTCCTGAAAGACACAAGGATCTTAGAGTATGTTCATTCCAATTACCTCCCCTCCCTAGTTATCTGCTACCTTCATGGATTTTAGTTTTACCTTTTTTCCAACCCTGTTAAGACTCTTCTACAGTTGCTTTTTGTGTAGCTGATCCACATAACAATCATGTTCTTTATTCTACATTCCTTGATACATTTCAACCCTTCCATACTGATCACTTCCCTTCTGTTGGGGCAAACTCAGTTTTTTTTGTGAAAATGTTTTCTATTTCACCCTTGTTCTTGAAAGGGTGGGCCAATCTCAGTAAGATAACTTACTGACCTATTCTAAGGCTGGGCCCAACAGAGCCTCACTCCCCACCCTTGTAGGGACCCTGGATCTGGGTAGAACATTTATGCGGTAGGGGAACAGTCCTTAAATAGGCGCTTGGAAGCCCTTTGCAGATGCCGGTGAGAATCGGCGGTCTGGGAAAGAGCACACATCTTGCAGAGAAGCTGAAGAGGGAAGCCCTTTTCCTGTTTTTTCACTTTCAAGAACATGAGCCACCTGGCTGCTTTCTTTTGTAGTTAAACAAACACTTCTCAGACAGATCACATAAATCAGCTTATTCTCATTTAGCAAAGTTTTTATTCAAAAGCTTCTCAGCACCATCTAGTTATCAGAAAGAATGGATATCACCTTTTCCTGCCCACCCAATCCCCAGTTCCACAGGCAGAAGTTAAACCATTTGGCTAGAGTTCCCCCTAATGATTATGACTGAGACCATGATAAGATTTTGGTTGTTCTCACCCAACTGTCTCTAAGCCTCTACTCAAACCTGACTCAAGCAGAGATGTGCACCCCACAGTTCAGAACAGGAAGGAATCATGTCAGATCTGATCAACCTCCCATTCTTGGGCTATTAGAGGCACAAGAAATTACCTTGAAAAAAGAATTCAGTGACTGCCATCTAGGAAAGACAGTGGTACTGTCCAGCAGCATGCAGTTCTGAGAGCTCAACTCTTAGGCCACCCTCCCTCCACTCTACTCTAGGAACAAGGAGCATTAGGTCTGTTTTCTCTCCATACACCTCAATCGCTCGTCCTCTCTTCTCTTATTAAAACACAGACACAGAACCAAACTTTTTGACAGTTAAAGACAAACAATTACATCTAATTAAAATGCTAAGAGATCCTGAGCTGTTAGAGATGAGGAGAGTAGATAGTATGACCTGATCTTCCCCCCTCTTTTTTTCCTTTAACAGTATTCTGTTTCAGCATAAAGCACACTTTCTGAAGAGGTTCCTGGTGGAGATTGGAAATCTGACTGTGTCCTGTGGCAACACACAGTCCCTTGCGTAACTTTGGCTTCAGTCCCTGGATCTGTCCTTTGCAGCTACGTCAGGTTCCATGGAAGGAGGAAAGAGCTGGAGGGCAGTATCACTCAGCCAAAGCTCCCATGGGGTCCCATGCTGGCAGGATAATGGGTTCCTGCTCTAACACAGCTAGCACCTCTTCAGGGACATGCTTCCTGTCCACCACCACTTCGTAGACATACTCAGAGAACCACTCATCTGTCATGCACAGGTAACCTGGAGAAAAGAACAGAAGACTTATGAGTCCAGAGGGCAAGGGACAAAGAGCAGAAACCCTTTTTGTAGGATAAACCTTTTATAAAACTAATATTCATACATATTTTTCAGCTTTCCCATCTGTAATTTCATTTAATCTAAATCTTATTAGCAATTCTGTGAAGCAGATAGGACAGGCATGGCTCTATTTTTAGAAAAATTAGAAAACCGGGTCTTGGAGTAACTAGGTGATGTGCCCAGGTCACATGGTGAGGTTCAGAGCTGGGCCTTGGACCTAAGGCTAACACCAGATCCTGTACTGATGCTCTCTTCCTCCGCTGCCTTGGTGATGGTGAGTGATGACCTGTATACTAGTAGGGAGGCAGAAAAACTTCTCATTCATACAGCCACACCTAGGGCATAAATCTCTAGGGTCAGAAGGGCAAGCATCCCAGTTCCCTTCTTACCCTACCAGTGTCAATGGCTGTTGTCCCCCATTCCTTTCTATCACACACTCCTACAACAACCAGGCGGGCTGCTGTGAGCATTCTGATGGGGCCAAGTCATCATTCCTAGGTACGCACTTATTTGCAGATGATACTGTGGGAGTCAAATGATAAAACAGTCCTTGTTTTCCTAGGAGGAAATCTACGATGACGATCAGGCGGAACTAGAAGACTCAGACATCTGCTTAACCTGCTCTCCTTAGGAAGGCCTCTCCAGTGGGTTAGGACTATACAGAGGTGCCCCGGCACTAATGCCCCATTTAAGGTTGAAAGCTCAGCTGAGAGAAAAAGTGTGGTGTCATCGGGTACCCATCCTAGTAATCGTTGCCTTCCATAAGGAGGATTAACCTGCATCTCAGGCTCCACTAGGCCAACACAAATTCCCCTTCAGAAACCAGATCCTCATCTCTCACCTTACACAAAAATCAACTCAAGATGGTCAAAGGCTGAAAGCTAAAACCTGAAACCAATACAAGTTCTAGAAGATAACATCGGAAAAACTCTTTCAGACATTGGCTTAGGCAAAGAATTCATGACTAAGACCCCAAAAGCAAATGCAACAAAAACATAAATAAATGGGACCTAATTAAACTAAAAGGCTTCTGCACAGCAACAGAAATAGTGTAAACAGACAACCCACAGAGTGGGAGAAAATCTTCGCAAACTATGAATCCGACAAAGGACTAACACCCAGAGTCTACAAGGAACTCAATCGGCAAGAAACAAACAAACAAAAAACCAAATAATCCCATCAAAAAATGGGCAAAGGACATGAATAGACAATCTGAAAAAGAAGATACACAGCCAACAAACATGAAAAAATGCTCAACATCACTAATTATCAGAGAAATGCAAATTAAAACCACAATGTGATACCACCTTACTCCTGCAAGAATGGCCATAATTAAAAAGCAAAAAAATTATAGATGTTGGTGTGGATGTGGTGAAAAGGGAACACTTTTACAATGCTGGTGGGAATGTAAACTAGTACAACCACTAAGGAAAACGGTATGGAGATTCCTTAAAGAACTAACGATCTACCATTCGATCCAGCAATCCCTCTACTGGGTATCTACCCAAAGGAAAAGAGGTCACTAAATGAAAAAGACACACGCACACGCATGCTTATAGCAGCACAATTCACAACTGCAAAAACATGGAACCAACCTAAGTGCCCATCAACCAACGAGTGGATAAAGAAAATGTGATATTTATACATCATGGAATATTATACTCGGCCATAAAAAGGAAAAAAATAATGTATTTTGTAGCAACTTGGATGGAGCTAGAGGCCATGATTCTAAATGAAGTAACTCAGGAATGGAAAACCAAATATCATATGTTCTCACTTATATAAGTTGGAGCTAAACTATGAGGATGCAAAGGCATAAGAATGATATAATGGACTTTAGGCACTCAGGCTGGAAGAGTGGGAGGGGTGGAGGGATAAAACAAAGACAACATACCAGTGTACACTGCTTAGGTGCTGGGTGCACCAAAGTCCCAGAAATCACCACTAAAGAACTTATCCATGTAACCAAAACCCACCTGTTCCCCAAAAACTATTGAAAGTTAAAAAAACAAAAACAAACAAATCTGTTCTTTCAGGAACAGATCTCCAAAAAACTTAAATGGGAAAAAAATGCTTTACCCGAGCCATTGCTAATAAGAAGAGCAAAATTAAAGTGAGAGACTGAAGTACGTATATTTAAAACAAGAATGGGCTGCTGGGCCACAGACAGAACACAGAGCAAACAATGTGTACTGAATCAAGAGAAATGCAGGCACACACATCCAAGGGCTCCCGGACTAGCAATGGCCATCAGCACCACGACTGTCATCTGACTGTATCTGATACTTGTTTTATAGTAAACACTGGAGCCATTTTTCTCTGAAAGTTTGTATAAACCTAGGCCTGTGCTATACCATTTCCCACTACACAGGACCAAGAGAAAGGAGAAGTAGGTGTTTCTACCAAGAGGGTCCCCTAGTGCAGCAGTTCTCAAGCCTCTTGGCCTGAAGCCCTGCCCTTTACATTCTTAAAATTATTAGGGACCGAAAACATTCTTTATGTGGACTAATATCTATCATTATTTACTATATCAGAAACTAAAACAGAAAGTTAAAAATATTAATTCATTTAAAAATAAGTATGAAAAATGAATATAAACAATATATTTTGAGGAAAAAAAATTATATTCTGTAAAAAAATATTTTTAGTTAGAAAAGTGGCATTGTTTTACATTTTAATGTCTAGATTTGTAGAAGACAGCTGAATTCCTGTATCTGCATCTGTGTTTAATCTGTTGCAGTATGTTGTTCTGCTTGAAGCAGATGAAGGAAATCCAGCCTCACACAGATATGTTGCTCAAGGGCAGACCCTGCACACCCCCTGAAAGGGCCCTAGGGAACCAAAGATCACACTTTGAGAACTGCTGCTCTTGAGGCAAGACTGGATTAAATTTAAAGGCAACAATACTGGTAAGTCTAATTTTGTATGCCAAAAGGTGTGACAAAGGGCATTATTTAACCTGAAAACACAATTGATTTGGTGAAGTCATCTATGCCCAATCCTGTTTTTCACCCGACAGAAGTCAAACACAGATCATCCTGATGTGGCATAGCATATGTTTACCCTCAAAAACACTGTGGAGGCCAGGTGCAGTGGCTCACACCTATAATTTCAGCACTTTAGGAGGCCGAGGCGGGTGGATTGCTTGAGCCCAGTTGATCAAGACCAGCCTGGGCAACATGGCGAAACCCCATCCCCACAAAAAATACCAAAAAAAAAAAAAATTAGCTGGTGTGGTGGCCTGAGCCTGTGGTTTCAGTAAGCCAAGATCACACCACTGCACTCTAGCCTAAACAGAGTGAGACCCTGTCTTGGGGGTGGGAATGGTAGGGGTTGGGAGTGCTCTGTAGAAGTGTTCAAGTGCTCCGACCAAGGCAGGTAAAGGAATGCACTCTTGTCTCCTGATAAGCTGGCCTCCTGGATCCAGGGCCCCTACTTTCAATAGACGAGAGACAGAAGGACAGTACAGGCCCACTCTGTAGCCTGTGCTACTTCTGGCTTGTCTTGATTATATATTCCAAACTTCCTGGCTTTGTTGGTGTCAGGACCTGGCCCTTAATTAACATCACCCACACCAGTGCCACCAGGTTCTAGCAACAAAAGTTCTGTCCGCTCAAAGGTCAACCAGTGCGTATTATTTAAAACTAAAATACTGCATCCTAAGTGAGTGCTTCCTGAAAAACTAAGCATCTGCCTTTCCAAAAAGGAGCTTTCAGCAAGCAGGAGAGCAGACTAGGGAACACCACACTGTTTGAGACATTAGTCATCCCTTCCCTCACCACAATGCAGGCTGAATAAATCCCTGCAGTGGCCCTGGGCAGTTAGGCAGGTGAAGGATAGAAGCAGATTCATGTAATAAAATTCTGTGTCCTTTCAACAATACTATCACCATACAATCAAATGAATCTTCAAAGAATGCTCCCAGAAGATGGACAATAAGTACATCTACACTATCTTGTTCCAAAAGCATATCAGATTAAGTCCTCACAAATTAAAATTCCTATCAATTGTAACCCACCCTTTCAATGTCCCTGCCAAGAGGACCCACCTTGATTAGTCTCTCTCTTCAGGATATGAGTTCTTTGGGGACCCACAAAAACCTCACAGTCTAGGTAGCTGCCAAGTAATTGCGCCCTATGTAGATAATGAACTTATGGCTGCCGTAACTGTTGACACTGTGTGTCTTGGAGTTTGAGAAGATTAGGATCAGTGTGTCTGAAACCTGTGTAGGAAGCAGCAAAGCACCGGCTCAGGCAGGATTCGGGTGGCCCTTTTGACTTGCGGGAAGGTGCAGCTCCTAACCCTTAGACACACTGGCCATGAGACACAAGCATTCCAAGGAAAAAAGAAAAGAAAACAAAATAAAAACCTGCTCCAGGGATCCCAAGGTTACACTGAGTGAAACATAGACAAATAGATAAAGAAAGTCAGCTTTAGGAACTAAGGTGAAATTAAATTTTGTTTAAACTTTAATGTCTTGTTTACATGCGATGAGAAAGAAAGAAAAGTGAACAGTCCTCAAAACAAAACACCTCAAACCAACCAACCAACCAAAAAACACTGGCAATGTTTCTGTATTTTGTAACAGAAAGGGTAGGGTCGGTCTGTAAAGGGAAAAACAGTGTCTGTGAATATAGCTGTAGACAGGTTAGGTGAAATTCATTCAGAAACAGAAGAGTTTCAAATGGGCTAGTTTAAGGGAAAAAAGACGCTTTACCTAAGAAAACTTTTTTTTCTGAAATCCCACCAGAAATGTAAGATTTAAGCCTTTCAGACTAAAGAATACAAAGAATATATTTTAACATATTAGAAACATTTTATATTCTTTGTTGTCTTTGTTCTATGAGGTATTTCACCTCACTAACAAACTGTATGTGGCTATTATTTTTTGCCATTTTTTAAAAAGTTATGACAAAATGAAGGTATCTGTTCTGCTCTGACGGTCTGTCTGGCAGCATGGAACTAAGAAGCTGGACTACCAAGGCCTCATTCAGTCACTGCCAATCTTTCACCTGGCAGCTATAACTCAAGGTTGAAGAAAGGCTCCCAGAAAGGAAAGCAGAAGCCTCACTGGCACTTGTCTTATATTTCAAGCTTCCTAATCATCAGGGAGAAACCATCTCACAGAAAAGGAATCACTTTATAATGAAGTTGCAAAGACTGTGTAGCAACATGAAAAAATGTTTAGGTGATAAAAAATAGATTAGAGTGGCATATCCAGTATTTGTAACAACTATGTTACAAATATAGATGCACATGAAAAAAAAACCATGAAAAACAATAAAAAATGAAAATTTTATGCCATGGGATAGATTTTCTCTCCAAAATTTCTGAAATGTTACACTGCTTTTTAACTCCTTAAAAGTTACCCAAACTCATCATAAAAAGTTTTGGAAACATGAAAGGAGGAGAAAGAGAAGACAAATATTAATTTTTAAACTGCCTACAATCCCACCACCTTGGGACACATGTTCAAGCTCTGTCAAATTTTACATGTATCCTTGATAAAGTTTCTACATGTACCAGACGCTTTAATTTCATAAAAATGAGACATCATACATGGTGGTCTTGTATTACAAAGTAATACACATACTGTTTTCCAATTAATCTCTTTCCTTACTGATAATGAAATACATCTATCTACATCATAATTTTTAAGTACTGAATCTACATGATTAAATCAAAACACATTTAATCAGTCCCCTATTGTTGGAATCCGGATTTTTTCATGCTTAGAAACAATACTGTTATAAACATTTCTGTAAGTAAATCTTCGTGCACACCCTTAATCATCTGCACTAATGCACTGTGTAATGACATTCTGGTCAACAATGAACCACATATATGATAGTGGTTCTGTAAGGTTATAATGTATTTTTGCTGTACCTTTTCTATGTTTAGATACACAAATAACACTGTGTAACAACTGCCTAGAGTATTCAGTACAGTAACATGCTGTACAGGTTTGTTGCTTAGGGGCGATGGGCTATACCATCAAGGTTTGTGTAATTACACTCCATGATGTCCACACAATCACAAAATCACCTAATGACGCATTTCAGAAAAGATCCCTGTCTTAAGCAATGCTTATTAATTTTACTAATAAATAAATGTATTAAATTTCCTTATATCCTAATCAATATCTGGTATACATAATTACTAACTTTCTTCTTGGATCCAATTTGAGCCTTTTCTCCTTTTATGTGTTTGCTTGCTATTGACAGTTTTCTTTTGTAAAGTGTCTGTCTGAGAACTGTTCATTTTTTAAGAGACAAGGTCTCGCCAGGCACGGTGGCTCATGCCTGTAATCCCAGCACTTTGGGAGGCCGAGGCGGGCAGATCACAAAGTCAGGAGTTCGAGACCAGCCTGGCCAGCATGGTAAAACCCATCTCTACTAAAAATACATAAAATTAGCTGGGCATGGTGGCGTGTGCCTGTAGTCCCAGTCACTCGGGAGGCTGAGGCAGGAGAATTGCTTGAACCAGGCAGGCAGAGGTTACAGTGAGCCAAGATTCCGCCACTGGACTCCAGCCTGGGCGACAGAGTGAGACTCCGTCTCAAAAAAAAGAGAGAGAGACAAGCTCTCACTCTGTTACCCAGGCTGAGTGACACAATCACAGCTCACTGCAGCCTCAAACTCCTGGGGACATGCGATCCTCCCACCTTAGCCTCCCAAGTAGCTAGGACTACAGACGTGCGCCTCCTCACCCACTTAATTTTCTTAATTTTTGTCGAGATGGGGTCTTACGATGTTGCCCAGGCTGGTCTCGAGCTCCTGGGCTCAAGCAATCCTCCTGTTTTGGCCTCCCAAATCTCTGGGGTTACAGGGGTGAGCCACTACACCTAGCCCTCTGCACATTTTAAATTGGAGCTTTTTTCTTTTTCATAGTCATCAGTTACAGTACACTCTATATTTTATATTGGTTGCAAACTTTTTTTCCTATTATGTAACTGGCCTTCTAATTTAGTTTATATTTTCTAGCCTACTAACAATTTTTATTGCTGTTTTGAGGCAGAGTCTTGCTCTGTAGCTCAGGCTGGAGTGCAGTGTCGTGATCTCAGTTCACTGCAACCTCTGCCTCCCGGGTTCAGATGATTCTCTTGCCTCAGCTTCCTGAGTAGCTGGGAATACAGGTGCCCACCACCATGCCCAGCTAATTTTTCGTATTTTTAGTGGAGACAGGGTTTCACCACTTTGGCCAGGCTGGTCTCGAACTCCTGACCTCAGGTGATCTACTCACCTCGGCCTCCCAAAGTGCTGGGATTACAGGCGTAAGCCATCGTGCCCGGCCCATTTTTTGTTTTTATTAAGTCAAATTTATCAATCTTTTTCTTTTGGTTTTTAACTGGTGTTATGCTTATAAACATTTTTCTGCTATTGTAATGAAAAAAAAACAAAAAAAAAGAAGGATAAGTGATAAGAAAACATCAGAAACAAGACTCTCAGTGAAAAACTCCATTACTCACTAAGGCCTTGGCATAGTCCCCAACTATGAAAACAGATAATTTCAACAGATAATTAAGTAGTGACAATTTGTCAACCGCTTCTGTTAGGTATCCACTGGGTGAAGCATGACCTAATACCTCCTTGAATTTGTACAGGGTATGTTGCAAATGTGCAAAATGACACAATGCCTATGGAATGGTGTCCAGAGATGTTGGATCTGTCCTTTTCAGTATCTAGAAAAATTACAAATGCACTTACCCTCTTCATTAAGCAGTGTCATTTCTGGGACTTCATCCTACAGATACACAGTACTTACATGCATACAATATGAATTTATGTGCAACAAAGCTAATATTTATTCGGCACTTACCGTGTGCCAGGCACTATTCTAAGCACTGTACATATATATAGTAACCCACTGCAATACTGTTTGTAATAGCAAAGACTGAAACAACCCAAGTCCCATTAGTAAAGGAAATGGTTAAATAAACGGTGGTAGATCCAGACAATGCAAGATAATGAAGCTGTACTGATGTACTGATAAGGAAATGTCCCCAAGATACGCTGTAAGTGAAGTGAGGACAAGATGCAGAGCAGACAACCTAGTGTGCTACCACTAGTGTAAGAAAAGAAGACAATAATATACTTATATATGTGTATGTTTGTACTAAAAAAAATAAGGAAAGACATACCAGAAATAGAAATAATAACCTAAGAGAGAGGCAGGAGAATGAAGAGTGACAGAGATGGAAACAAAATTCTTTTTCATATACCTTTTTATATTTTGATTTTGGAACAATGTAATTTCATTATCTATTAAAAGAATTACACTTTAGAAAACAAAACAAAAAAATGCACACATATATACTCCAAAACCCTGTGAGGAGCTTACACTTCACAATGCAATTTCACATCACTATCCTTGTTTTGATTTTTATTCTCACAACAATGCTGTGAGGAAAGAGGGCAGTAAGTAAAGCCAACATCGAACCCAGGTCTTAAATTCAAATTCCATCTTTCTCATAGGGCTCAGCTTCCTCCAGTTGAGCACTCTGTGGGCAAAGAGACTTGGGAGGTAGTTATGGCTTCAGCAACAGATAGCATTTAGTCTAGCTCAGGTACCTAACTTTGAAACAAACTCCATCTGCTCACAAGCCCCATATCAACAAACAGGAACCCTATTTTTGTTGGGTCCATTTATAATGTATTTTGTATCTTTTATTTATTTATTTTTTAGAGATGGAGTCTCACTATGTTGCCCAGGCTGGACCTGAACTCCTGGGCCCAAACGATCCTCCTGCCTCAGCCCCCTGGGTAGCTAAGACTATAGGTGCATACTACCATGTTTGGCGAGCTATTTTGTCTGTTTAAATCAAAGAGACACCATGTGTTCTAAGTGCATGTATTTAGAAAGATAGATAACAGGATGGGTTGGATGTTTAAAAAAAAAAAAAAGCCAGAGGAAGAGAACCAAAACCACCCCTAATAATTATGACTGCCATTTGAAACAGTGATCTGAGAAGAGGCTTCTTTTTCCTCCAGAGAAAACACAGAAGTCTGGCTATGTGGTGAGGACACATTTACATTAATAAACCATTTGCTGATAAAAGAAGAGATACTCTTATAGCCGGATATTACTTGCGGCCTCTCTCAGAAACAAAGGTTAGAAGGTACCGTTTCCCTAGTAAATATACTAGGAAAAATGCAGGGTGGAAAATGTGGTAGAGAAAAGGGGTTGTTTTGGCTTGTGGTTTGTATTTTTTAAACCATTAAACCACCACAAAGTTCAGTCAGCAGAAGTGTCCACAGCCCGAGAAGTGCCCCTCTACTAAGGAGGCCAGAAGAAGCCTGTTCACCTCCCAGTTGACTTCTTTCTCTAGACCAATGAGCATGAGCTAGGCAGCCCTGAGGGCACACACAGCTCTCCAGGATCTCTGAGGGTGAACCCGGAGAGGAAAGCACAAATTTAGATGCCATCCAAGGGTCTTGTTTTCCCACTGAAACTCAATGACTTTTCTCTCACCCCAAACTATCGCTACTCCTATTTGTTTCAGACAAAGTCTGCTTGTCGGTCACTCCTCAAAAGCTCTGTGAATGGCAAGCCACATTATTTCTTGGCTTCACTCCTCTGACCTGTTCAACGCATGCTCCAAATGCCAAGAGCTGCACTTCTCAGCCACCATTTCTCTGGCTGGCCTCCCTCTCCCTTTTCAGAAAAAAGGCCACAGCCCTAACATCCTCCCTAAAGAGGGTCACCCTTGAAGAATCCCTAAGGAGGCCTCACAGTTCCAGTCACTGACCATCTCCCTTGCAGTTTATCCCGTGTGTGACTCTGCGCTTATTCTTGTGTTTATGTTTTACATATTTATTCTTACAATAGGTTACAAACACCATATGGGGCCAAGATTTACAGCCTTAATTGTCCCAGCTTCAATTCCTTGCAACCCCACTGTACATAGCCTTTGAAGGAACGAAGTACTGACATGCTGCTGATGGAGCATAATAGGACAGCTGGGCTTGCACCCTGACCCCTCCTGAAGTTTCCAAAAACTACCTTAAGTCCAACCCAACAGCCTTTCTCCTTGACCCATTTTCTGTCTGCTCTGCTGTTCCACTATTTACCACCATGTTCTTCCTGACGCCCTCTAGTCCTGGGCTTCCTAGGCGCTCTCTCCAACCCCTCACCCTTTTCAATCACCTCAGCTTCCATGTCTTCCTATTGTCTCCCCACTGAGGGGAGGTACTCCCTAGTTCTTCTTCTGTTAACTGCCTTCTTGGAAAAAAAATCATCCCTTCTCTGCTTTTCTCGGTCTATTTATCCTATATCTTACAGTCTGAGGAGCACACCACGAATGCCACTTCTGTCACATCACAGCCCTCTTCAAATCCCCTTCCTGTGTCACAGGTGAATAAGTATAAATTCCTCTGAGGGTCAGAGACATTCATTCCACCATGGCCTATGCACGGTTCCTTGCATCCCATCAATAAATAAATGTGAGTTGATGCTACTGCTAATGGTTTTTTCTCGGCACTAAGTTTATTCACCTCCACTGCTTTCTCTCACGACACTAAGCCCACACTATGGGTCATCTGCCCACTACACTGGTGATGTAGCATAATGATCACATTAGGGCACTGAATTTTTAGAGATCTGAAGCTGGAACCATGGGGCAAGTTAGATGCCCTCCTCTAGAAGGGAAAGGTTAGGGAGCTTCATGTTCTTGTTCTCTTGCCCTCAGTCTATAGATAACATTAACAACAGTAGCAATGGGAGCTAATATTTCTAAGCACTTCTTATGCGCCTGACATGGTTCTCACAACAACCCTACGAGATAGGTCCAATTATTATCCCTATTTTACAGATGAGAAAGCTGAGGCTCAGATAGGTTAAATGCCAATGACCACTGTTACACAGCCAATAGATGGGTTAGCCAGGATGCATACCCAGGCAGTCTGGCTCCAGATTCTGTGCTTAACCTCCATCCTTCTTAAACCAGTGCAAACACCTTGGAGACAATCTGGTGAAAATTACAGATCTTATCTACAGGTAAAAACACATCTATACACAAAACTCTACATTCAATATGAGGAGATTTCTCCCTGAAGCAGATGCCTCATTGCAGGTTAGGAGCTCTGTCACATAGTCTGTCCTTGCCCAAATAATGATAGCCCTCTCTTAGTCACACACTTTGATCAGGAAGCACCAGTGAACTGGAGAGTATGTGCTTCCTCTATTCCATCTACATACACTATTTCTCAGCCAAAGTCATGCAGGCTTTTTGGTTAATAAAGATGGATGGTGAAAAGCCCTTCTGAGAGGGCCAGGCGTGATGGCTCACACCTGTAATCCCAGCACTTTGGGAGGATGAGGTGGGCAGATCACTTGAGCTCTGGAGTTCGAGACCAGCCTGGCCAACAGGTGAAACACCGTCTCTATTAAAAATACAAAAAAAAAAAAAATTAGCTGGGCATGGTGGCAGGCACCTGTGATCCCAGCTACTCAGGAGGCTGAGACACGAGAATCGCTTGAACCTGGGAGGCACAGGTTGCAGTGAGCCAAGACCGCACCACTGCACTCCAGCCTGGGTAGACAGAGCAAGACTCCATAACAACAACAACAACAACAATGGCAACAAAAAGCCCTTATCAAAGAACCCAGAATCCAGATTAATGGTAGCAGCACTTTTCCCAAGCCTGGAGAGACATGAAACCCTCTGAGGTGACAAAACAAATTTGCAACTTGCCCCTTTCTCGGAAATCAGAAACCTGTGCTTTTAAGTTCTACAATTCACTCTTGTTTCAGCAAGTCTGGCCCAACATTGCCTAGTTTCCATTATTGTACTAGAGATCCAGAACTGAACCTCAAACAGACCTGCAAATAACTGATTGTCTTTTGTAAGTAATATATAGTGAATTTTAGGGAAGCTGTCTGTGTCAAATTAAGAGATTTGAATTCCAATTCTATCTCTGATTCTGTGCAACCCAAACAAGACACAACTGTCAGTAAGTTTTAGTTTCTTCACATAAAACCTGGGTATAATCACCCACGTTCACATCCTGAGTTACTCTACTCTGATGTCATGAGGAGAAATAAATACAAATACATTAGCGAACTTTGAATTCTCACGAAGCAAGATGCCCTGTAGCTTTATGTCCTGAGTACCTCCAACAGAAATATGGGCTGTTCATAACTCCTTAGATTTATATAACAATATACAGTTTGAAAAATGCTTGCATACATTATTTCATTTGATGGCTACATACAAACTGTAGGAGCTCATAAAGAAACAAATTGTCCATGTTATTGACATAGAAATGTGACACTACAATGAGTTCAATTACTGCCCAGCATCTAAAATCAAGAATTAATTATTAGTAACTGTCTCTCCACAACTCACCTGGTTCTACAATATAGCATTTTATGAAGAATATGTTGATTTTTGTGCCTAGCTTTGAATATACCATCTCCAAAATCACTTGTGGCAGTTGGGCTGGTGAGACAATTAAAGGTCATAATGTTGGTTTTTAGGAAGCAGCAGAAATCTACATATAGTCTGAATTGATAACATGTTTCTTTCTAATCTCTAACATGCCAAAGTATCTTTAGCTGAAACCATTTAGAGGCTCCTTTCTAGAAGGAAGTCTGAAAATTTTACTAAAATGAAAGAAATCAGGAACAGAGAGGCTCATTTGTAAGAAAAGATTAAAAATGTGGGTTAAAAACAATTTCAAATGTTCATGTATCTGAAAGGAACAAAAGCAATGTGAAAAATGGAAAACTCATATTGGTTCAAAATGAAAACCAGGAGAGACAAAATTTTTAAAAGGTAAGTATTTTCCTTCAGTGAACATTGCAGAATTAGAAAATATCCTCCATATCTTCACTTAAAAGTTGTTACTTATCATATTGAGAAACTGGACCAAATAAGCATTAAGAACTATATTATGATAATTCCACATTTAGAGTTCTGCTGTGTCAGGCTCTAGAAATGGAATACAATCTCATAACTAAGTGAACCAATCACAAAGAAGTAAAGTTTCATAGTAAGACTGGTTCATTAGAAAGACCATCTAGGAATTTAATTTATTGACTATCAAATACACTATTATTTGCATGACAGAATATTGATAACTACTGAAGGTGGGTGACAGGCATATGCAGGGTTCTTTAATACAATCCTGTTTACTTTATATATGTTTAAAATTGTCCAAGATAAAAAGTTAAGAACTAAATAACCTTGGCCGGGCACGGTGGCTCACGCCTGTAACCCAGCACTTTGGGAGGCCGAGGTGGGAGGATCACAAGGTCAGGAGATCGAGACCATCCTGGCTAACACGGTGAAACTCTGTCTCTACTAAAAAATACAAAAAATTAGCCAGGCGTGGTGGGGAGCACCTGTAGTCCCAGCTACTTGGGAGGCTGAGGCAGGAGAATGGCGTGAACCTGGGAGGCGAAGCTTGCAGTGAGCTGAGATCGCGCCACTGCACTCCAGCCTGGGCGACAGAGCAAGACTCCGTCTCAAAACAACAAAAACAAAACAAAACAAAACAAAAAAAACAACTAAATAACCTTATTATAAAGCAGCATGGACAAAATTCAGGGAAATTTTGGGTGGCTGCATAGTTTCTGACTTGCCTAAGTCACAATGTGCTAACATGTGACAAACCCTCACAGAATGCCCCAATCTCCACTCTTTACTCAGATTCCCAGCCACAAATGATGCTCTAGGGGCCTTTTCTCCCAACGTCAGACATTTACATAACATCTCCAGGTCCTTCATACAGTTTTATATCCCTTCATCCACTGTTTCTGGTCACCAATGACCATGAACTGACCTGTTATTTCTTGAGTGGACGACATGCTACTAGAACAGGGAAGGTGAGAGAAAGCACAGTTTAGTGGTTAAGAAAACTGGCTCTGGTGTCAGGCCATCTGGGTTATAATTCTGGCTCTATCATTTACTAGCTAGGGGATCTGCAGGTCACTTTGGCTTAGAGATTAGGCTCTTCTCAGATGAATTTCTGACTAATAACGAGAGGAATCAAAGGTGACTTCCTTGATTTTAAATTCTTAAATATTTTATAAAATATTTTTATCAACTTTTCAAAATGAAAGATAATATATCAAATCCCAAAGTCTGTTCCCTCACCTAATTGTGAAATTCATTTCTGATATGATCCATTAACAAGGTACAAAATGGATAGTCAAGTATTTTAAGAAGCAGGGGAGAAAAGAAACCCAGGTTGGTATTACATGTTAGATATGCATCCAATTTTCAGTACAACTGACTATGAATACTAGAATTCATCAACTTGAAGTAATCCAACTGGTACAGTAAAGCAAAAACTGATTTCTCCTTTTATGTCCTCCTGCTCAGAAGAAACCCGTCCATTTTTGGAATAGTCAGGTTATGTGTTACAAAGAGTTTCTGGGCAGGAGGGCCATGAACATGACCAATGGGGAGAACCAAAGCCAGGGCTGGGCAAAGGGGAAAGGCAGCTTGCCCAGGTATCTTTGCTCTGTTTATCTCCAGCATGTATTATCAACACTGCTTTTTCAGAAACATCAATCTTAACAGTCAGAAATCCCAAAGAGAATAGCAACAAACTGTTAACAATGTTATCTACAGAAACAAAATCCCAGCAATGCTTCTTAAGGTTGTCATATCTCCCAAGAGAGCATAAACAGAGGTCCCACCTCAGACCTGCCAGCCAATGTCCACTAGGATGACAGACAAGAAGGCCCTGCTGGGGTAAACACATATTGCCAACATAATAACATACTATGCGCTCTCCTGAGGTCAGGCCAAGTGTGCCAATTAAATTAGATCATGTTTTCTTTCCTTCCTTCCTGTTAAGTTAGGAAGAACATTACCAAGAAACACATGAGAATAATTTATTTTGGCTTGAATGAATGACTCCCTACCCCCACTTCAGTTCTATTTCTTATCTTTTGGCTCTCTACTGAAATGCTTTGCTGTGTATAGTCACAGGCATTTCAGTTATTTGAGAACAACAAAAAAGTTAATCTTTACTAGATAGCTACAGATTTCACTAAGAAGGATTACAGGAGAGTTACAGGGATAGCAAGATCCCATATTTTACAGTTCTCTCAGCATAATAATGAAATGAGTAAGTTAGCAAAAGCAAAACTTTTATTGAGTAAAAGTAAAGAGGTAAAGCTAAATGGAAAAATTATATACAGTAAAGTGACCTAAAATTATCTTTAAGTATTTAGGTTCAAAATAATAAAGACATTAACTCACACTACATAAAACACATTTTCCTGATTTTACAAGTGTTTATCCTCTCTTAACCAGATAACACTACTATCTTCAAACTCACTGACTATTACAGATGGAAAAATATCGCAGCAAGCTGACGGATCCAGGCTCATCTAAACAAATATAACTTTAGTTCTTTTCCTAGGTGCTAACCTATATGATAACAAATCCAATTACAGGAATCAAATTAGACCAGAAATGAAACAGAAGCTGCAGGGGGTTCACTGGAAGCAACAAGAAAACTTTAACTCAGTATCTTATGTTTGCTAGAAATAATCAAATCTTTCAAATTTTAAGATAAGTATCCATCTCTTAACTATCACCAACTTACAGATATAACTAAACTGTGAGTTATTTTTACTCTGCTAACTTTGCTGAGGTTTAAACCCTTCTCTACTTGACCCTAATGTGTATTTGTCTTAAAATAAAATTCACCTTACAAGAAACCACCAATTTTAAAAAGTTGTATTCTAATTCGTAGTAGTTAACTTAATAGGCACCCCTAAAATCACAGAACAATTATAGAAATCACAGAAGGTAGACATGTAACTATCTGATGATGAAGAGAAATGCAGTAACAGCACTTGTATTTGTTTACATATAAACACTGGGCTGCTGAGTATCACAGCATATTCCAGGGACAGTCAGCCAAAATCCACCAGTGATTATTCTCATAGAGAGATGAAAAGCCCTCGAATGACAAATAAATGGTCTTCAGATTTTGGCTATCACATACAAGCCTGTGCTGCCCAATCAGCATACTAAAGTGCTGTCAAGTTCAAAACTCAGCTTAGCAGGCTCTTCTAAAACAGCAATTTTTCAAATAGGAGCTATGGAAGTCCCATATGCTCATGTCCAAACCTCCACACCCCCTCCTCTACCTTTTACCCTTGGAAATCCTAGGGCTGTGAGGAACATAGCTGGAAAATCACGATTCTAAACACAGAGAGGGGCAACAACAAAGAGTTGCTAAAATCTCTTTTTCTTTCTTTTTTTAAAAATAAAATGCCTGGCTAATTCCTGTTGGGTAAAATGTATGCTCAAGTTTGTTTCCAAATATCTCTGAATGTCACTTCTCTGGCTTCCCTACCTGGTTCTTCTCAGTCTTCTAACTAGTCTACTAAGCTGCAGTTAATGTTTTTCCTAGCCAGAATCCATTGGCTAAAAGAAAAAGGGACTCTGAGAAAGAGCTGGCTATAAAATGCCCCCAGCACACATGAATCTACATGCTCACAGGTACACATATGCCATGGTGATCGCCACTTTTGGTTTGGAACCCTAAAAATTAAAGCGTAAAATCTCTTTCAAAAGCTATTACTAAAGACAGTCTTTAAAAATGTGGTCTTAAAATTTTACAATAATATACCCTAAACTGTTAATCAACAGTGATCTCTAGGTGGTTGGATTATTAGAGACTTTTTATCTGTATTTTAAAATTTTTCTACAACTCATATATTACTGTGTTATTTTGTTTAGTCTACTTAGTGTAAGTTATGACTTCTCCCTAGGTTTTGATTTGCCAGTATAAAGAAGTTCTAAGTGGTAAGCAAAGTGTTCATTTCCACTTTAGGTATGACAACTTCTAAGGAGTCTCTAATAAATGCCTAAAGAAAGCTTCTTGCCAGTCCCATTTTCCCATACAGAAGGCTTCTGACTTTCTAGAGTACTGATGGAGTAGATGAAAATACATCAAGGCTGGGCGCAGTGGCTCACACCTGTAATCCTAGCACTTTGGGAGGCCGAGGCGGGCGGATCACGAGGTCAGGAAATCGAGACCATCCTGGCTAACACGGTGAAACCCCATCTCTACTAAAAATACAAGATCAGCTGGGAGTGGTGGCGGGTGCCTGTAGCCCCAGCTACTCCAGAGGCTGAGGCAGGAGAATGGCGTGAACCCGGGAGGTGGAGCTTGCAGTGAGCCAAGATTACGTCACTGCACTCCAGCCTGGGCGACAGAGCAAGACTCTGTCAAAAAAAAAAAAAAAGAAAATGCATCAAATGCCATATAGCAAGTGTCCTGGCAAGGGCACTCCACCTCCTCACTAGCCAAGCGGTCTACAAAGAGGGGAGGGTCAACACAGTTTGCAACAAATGCAGCACATAGCAGTCTCAGAGCCAACCGGGGAGTTCAGGCATGCCATAATGGTCAGGAGAATCCTGGGGGCAAATCAGATCCTCAGATTTTTCTGTAGAATAGTCTAGTCAGTGGAGCCAATTACTGAGAAATCCTCCACACTAGAGCAGCTTGACACCCAGACAGGCAGAGGAGAGCAGGCCCAGTCACCTGGAGTTAGTATTACCAAACTGAGCTCACCTTTGTGGCCATGGTCTTCACCCCATGAATTCTCCACTCTCCATTTTGTGAAAGCACCATCCTGATCATCCTGCAAAAAAGTGGATGATGGTGAGTAGTCTGAAGCCAGATTCTCCCTGCTGAGGTGTCATATAATTTTAGCTCTTCTGTAGCCACTTGAAAGAAACAGCCTGCTCTATACAGGCAGCCTGCTCTAAACAGTACTTGGTCAGGGCTATATATTTCCTACGATCACTAAAGGGATACTCCAGTAGAAATGGAATTTGAATCTCTTGGGGTAAAAACATAATAAACTAACAAAGCAATAAATACTATTTCATCCTTTCTATTCTATTGTATACATAAAATAGGCATGTAAAAATGCTACTTGACTAAGAAAAAGTATATTAACCTACTAAAAGCAGTAAACATTTGAAGCTGGGGATTCTTGCTTTTAATCAATCAATATTGATTAAAGCAAATGCATCCTACTTTATTTTAGGAATAATTCTAAAACCTGGTCAGAGTCTTTTTTAAACAAAACAAAACAAACTCATCATACTGCCTGATTTTCTACTTGGGGAAACCAAATAATGATACTCTCCCAAATGCATTCTTTTACTGATCCAGTTACACAAATATTGAATTTCAAAGAAGAGACTGAATGGCAAAGCAAAAGTAAAAAGACCATTTTCATAAACAAAAGCCAGGCACTTCTACTGTTCTCCTTCTTCCATCTTCATTATTAGAATAAGCTCAATTTTGGTCTTCTTAAAGGGACAGTGATACTCATAATAACAACCTTCATTTACAGCCTTTACTACAGTGACACAGAGAGGGACAAGAGGAAGACTCCATTTTGGAAAAGACTTTTTTCTTTCATGTTTACCCAGGACAGTTACTGATGTCAAGGCAACTTAAATCTTTGTAGCATGAGAAGAGCACTGACCCCTGTATTATCGCCTAATGATTTCATCTGTCAACTCCCACTTCCAAATAACTATATGATGAGTCTCATCTATATGGGATTTGGTTCTCTTTGGCTCTGCTAACCCAAACACTCCACTCTTGGCAGTTTTCTTGGATCTCAGTAATTTTCTGTCTCACAAATAGCGCCAACAAACTCACAAGTTTCACACACCCTTACCTGTACTAATCCTTACTCTTTGCCCCCAAATCCTTTAAAACCATATCGTTATATACTATACATTCTGCAGCTGGCATATTATATGTCTGTTTTGGTTTTCTATTCCTCCCACTGTAGTCCAACTTTACTTTCCTTTTAAATATCACTGTTAGAATCGATGTCACCTAAAGTGATATAGTTACTTGTTACTCTAAGTCTGAAAATGTTTCCTATGTTTTCCCCTTGGCCAATGAATTCCTGGAGTGACCTAGATCAAATTGTTCTGTGGGTCATCTACAATTACAAAATGATTAATACCTGGAACTCCCTTATAGGGATTCCATGATATCAGCAACAAAAGAAAGAAAATTGTGGAAATATAACCACTAGTATGCATTTACCTCTGTACTATTACTCAAGTGTAGTTCAAACTCGTTTTTGGGATCAAAAACTCTAGTGGAATGAAGAGAAAATGTTCAATATAAAATTCCAGGTATAATAATATAAATTCTGCTTTATACCATTAGCATGTAAGGTAGCTCCATTTTCCTAAGGAAATAACCCATGCTAATCAAAGAATGGAAGTTCCCAAGAAAATGACAGTGGTATTCATTATTTTTATTCCTGAAAAATAGGAATATTCTATAACAGAGATAGAAATGATGAAAAGCTGAATTTTTCTTGGAAATTACAAGTTTTTGTTTTTTTTTTTTTAAAAACAAACAAACAACAAAAAAAAACAAATTCTCGGCTGGGCACAGTGGCTCATGCCTGTAATCCCAGCACTTTGGGAGGCCGAAGCAGGTGGATTGCTTGAGGTCAGGAGTTCAAGACCAGCCTGGCCAACATGGCGAAACCCTGTCTCTACTAAAAATACAAAAAAAAAAAAAAAAAATTAGCCAGGCCGATGGTGCACGCCTGCACTCAGGAGGCTGAGGCAGAATAGCTTGAACCCAGGAGGTGGAGGCTGCAGTGAGCTGAGATTGTGCCACTGCACTCCAGCCTGGGCGACAGAGCAAGACTCAGTCTCAAAAAAACAACAACAACAACAACAAAAAAACACAAAACAGAACTCTATATAGTTTAAAAATTTATTTAAAGAACTTTAGTTTAGTTATAAAGCACCCTTATTTGAAAAACCTTTTCATGTATTTTATTTATTTATTTATTGTTATTTTTTATTTTTTTTTGAGACAGAGTCTTGCTCTGTCACCCAGGCTGGAGTGCAGTGGTGCAATCTTGTCTCACTGCAACCTCCGCTTCCCGGGTTCAAAGGATTCTCCTGCTTCAGCCTCCAGAGTAGCTGCTGGAATTACAGGGGCACACCACCATGCCCAGCTAATTTTTGTATTTTTAGTGGAGACAGGGTGTCGTCATGTCGGTCAGGCTAGTCCTGAACTCCTGACCTCAGGTGATCCTCCCGCCTCGGCCTCCCAAAGTGCTGGGATTTCAGGTGTGAGTCACTGCACCCGGTCTAAAATTCCTTTTATAACCTAACTTTATGTTTTGTTTATAATTCAAATGTGAGAATTTTGTTAAATTGGGGTGATAACACTTAAATCACCTTTTGCTGTTTTAAAATGACTTTTCTTGATCTACATAAGTAATGCAAATTATACTCCACACATTCTCCTGGGTAACCCTAAAAACCTGTTTCTTGGTGTGGGAGTCTCGCTAACTACAGAGCTGAGATTACTGACGAATGGAATAATGAGGAAAACAGCTCGCTGGTTTACAAGACCTCAACCTTTATATTTATTTAAGAAAACTACATGAGGATCAGGAATATCAGCATTAAGACTGCCTCTTAAGTTCAGGGCACCTTTACACCATACTGTGTTTGATCTCATATAAAACTGAGAATACCTCAGAGTTCTACTACTTAAAGCACTAGCCTTATAATTTGCAGGAATGTAATTAAACCTTTAAGACCAAGTTTTGAATACGGAGAGAGCACAGGGATCTTAGATGCTGTGGGGTTGAAAGGGCACCCTTCAAGTGAAGTAGTTGGAAGAGGTGAGAAAAAGGTACAGAGAGAAAACTCCATCCCACTCACAATTCTGCATAGAGTATAAACAGCAAATCAGGACTTTTAGATAGGCTAGTTAGGAAAATGTGGCATAATGATATGCTAAGATATTTCTAAACATTTTAAAGATCATAAATCTAGTGGATAGGATAGCAAAAACAATTCTCTATCAAACCATTTTCTAGCCGGGTGCGGTGGCTCATGCCTGTAATCCCAGCACTTTGGGAAGCTGAGGCGGGCAGATCACCTGAGGTCAGGAGTTCGAGACCAGCCTGGCCAACATGGCAAAACCCCACTTCTACTAAAAATACAAAAAAATCAGCTGGGTGTGGTGGCGGGCACTTGTAATCCCAGCTACTCGCAAGGCTGAGGCAGGAGAATCTTTTGAGCCCCAGAGGTGGAGGTTGCAGTGAGCTGAGATCACACTACAGCACTCCTGCCTAGATGACAGAGTGAGACTCCATCTCAAAAAAAAAAAAAAAAAAAAAAAAAACAACACCAAAATGATTTTCTAGAACAATTTATATAAGGTACTTATTCTGTGACTTTCCAGGAATTAGGCTAGAAAGAATATTTTTGCTTGTGGTGGTAAAGAATTAAAGTAGTTCAAGTTCTTCCTTCCTGATGATCCTGAGCACAGAGGTGAAAATATCTATTTTTACTGACTGGAAGTGAGGAGTTTATTTGTAAAAGATAAAATTTCAGTTGTTTCCAACTCTGTAACCTAGAAAAAGTGGTATTACTATACTATACACACTATTTCACAGGAAATTCAAAATACTTTACATCCAATTTCCTGAAGCTCTGCATATAACTAGAAATGGGTATGGAGTCCACAAATTACTGTTATTGACATTTTACTGCAGAAGAATCTGAATGACAAATGAAGGGAAATCTGAACATAGGTCATCAAGATATGAACACTTTCAGGGCACATTTTGATTCCTTATAAAGTAGAAGTTATCTTCTCTCAAGTTCCCTTGCTGACTTCTCTTTAAACCATGACCTTCCAAAGTTACAGAAACAGTTACTTGGTCGCTCCCTGCTGACCCAAATTCTCCTCATAGAAAGTTCCTATTTTTATATTACCTCTAAGCACGCAGCCAAGCCCCAAGTGACGCAGGTACGATGTCTTACTTGGAAACTAACTTTTAACAGAAATCATATACACTATGAATGAAGCTTTGTTGGGTAAACAGTCTGCAGGAGAATGTAGATCCATCTGTGCAAACACTCCAGCAGGCATGCTGAGGGTCATACCTTCTCTGAGACAGCAGTGAAGGTCATGGCGTGGGTCATAAGTGACTCACCAAAAGTCAGCCTCTCCGCTTTATTCATGTTCTTTAAGGAGACACCAAACACTAACTCATGGTCATAGCTGTAAAAAGAATGATAGTACAAAATAAAGGGAGTACGATCATGGGGAAAACTGGCTTTTGGTTGTAAAAGGAATTCAGAAGAAACTGAAGGGGCTCAACAGCTCCAAATAAATAAGGCTCTAGCTGTAGCTCTTCAGAAAGAATATGGAACATGCAGAACTTAGTCTCTCAGTGGGAGTCCATTCTCTATGTGTCACAAGAGTATGCAGGAAAAAAAGGAGATGATTAAACATAAATTCTCCACATCAGAAGCTGACAAGTTTACATTGTCATTTAGGCAAGAAAACTTTAAAAAATAATGAAAAAAGCTTTTGAAGTAACTTCTTAGAAAACTGATCTCTTTTGAGCTGGTGGAACCAACCAGTTTCTGAATTCATTTAAATCACTGCTGATTAAAATTTAAATAAATAATGTCCAAAATATTGGGGAATATTTTTGCATAAGCACTACACTCACGTTGTTAAATACAAAGAAACAAAAGGCAAAATACATGTGAGAGAGGTCCTTGCGTGTTCTAGTTAGTGTGAGAGACACACTTGGGAGTTGCATGTGCCTGTTTTCAAAAATTTTTTAAACCTCATTAATTCTTTTTTTAGATTTCTCTATCAAGATATTTACTCAACTTCCTACAAGTAACAACTATTTATAAGTAACCCTAAAATAGAGAATGGTGAACAGTCAAGGAATCCTATATGATTTAGTTTACAGATTAACCTTCATTGTCATAAATGACCAGGAGGAATGCTTTAAAGTATGCATGCAAATTAGTCCCACTTGTCACAAAGACAAAATACAAAGTTACCAAAGTAACATAGCAAACGGGGGCTCTGGAAAATCTTTCATTACACTCCCAAATGCACCGAACACATTTCCGCAATAGTCAATTATTTTTTTAAAGTGTCTTTCTCATAGAGGATGGCTTTTTAGGAACGCCCAACGATTTCCACTCAGATAGAAAGTGGGATTTTGATGTCCTGGGTTAGAGTATTTAAGCATGTGGAGTTTCTGCTATGAGTCCTCAAACTCTAAAGGATGCAAAGAAAGAGACGCGCCCTTAGGTCAACCTTCATCTTTGGATGAACCTCAGCAGAGTCATCTTGTACCAACAGCACACTCCAACAGCAACAACCCACAAATGACTTTCCATTTTAAATTTCCTGCACTCACAGATTCATGTCACTGAGGCCCAGCTTGCTATTGAAGTGTTTTCCAACATCACAGCCAAACCACACGGCCTAGAAACAGAAGAAAGAGGAAGAAAGTCAACATAAACCCCATCTTCCTATTATACCAAAGAAGTAAAAGATGTTTTAACCCCAATGTGCAAAATACATAAACAATACCAACCTCTCCATCTTTGATGGAGGCAGCAACCATCTTTTTCAGGAAGTCAATGGGCTGGTTGTTGTATAGAGTTTTTCTCCCTCCAACCATATTGCTTAAGTATTCCACTGTGTAAAGTTTGTTGTACTTGTGCTGGGGCCTAGGGTCATTCACTAAACAAATCTATCAAGATCAAGAACATATTGATTAGGGCACAAAACCAGGAACGTCAAGCAACACACAGCTCTCCTCTAGGTTCATGTTTCCATCAAGCTCATCATCTCTGCCTACAAGCTAAGTACTACAGCCACATTGTTAAGTAACAAAGAAACACAAGGTGGCGAAATACATGTGAGAGAGGTCCTTGCTTATTCTAATTCGTGTAAGAGACACAATTAGGAGGTGCATCTACCTGTTTTTCCTACTAGCAAGAACTGCTCCAAAAGCAATTTTTTTTTTTTTTTTGAGACAGAATCTCACTCTGTCGCCCAGGCTGGAGTGCAATGGCGCCATCTCGGCTCACTGCAACCTCCGCCTCCCAGGTTCAAGTGATTCTCCTGCTTCAGCCTCCCAAGTAGCTGGGATTACAGATGCGCGCCACCACGCTTGGCTAATTTTTGTATTTTTAGTAGAGACGGAGTTTCACCATGTTGGCCAGGCTGGTCTCGAACTCCCGAACTCAGGTGATCCACTCACCACAGCCTCCCAGTGTGCTGGGATTACAGGCATGAGCCACCGCACCCGGCCCTCAAAACTCATTCTGAAAAATAACATGCACTGAGTAAGAAAAATTGGAGAGCTAATCACAAGGCCCCTGTTCTCAAGTTACAAGACAGGCATCTGCTTGGAAGAGGATCAAGAAGCCAATAAAAGGAAGAGGCTCTGATCATCCTACTAGGCAGATGAGGAAGACCTAAAGGGAACAGGAAAAACTAAGATTACTCCCTTCAACAAGAGAGTTCCCCGAGGGGACCTCAGTGCAAAAGTGCTCTGAATCCACGATAAGAAATACCCAACACACTTTCATTGTTTTGCACTTGAGAATGATTCTGGTCCTATACAGGGGCGCATGTGGGAATTAAAATGACTGCTGGCTTACAGTTTAAAAAGTCTCTGAAGAGGAACATTGTGGAAAAGCTGATAAATCTTGGCACCACCAACTTCATTAGCTGCATAAAATACTTCAGAGTAAGTGGGGAAAAATGTTTGTTTGCTGTCTAGTTTGATACTCATACATGCTAACCAAGAATCTTATACAATTCCCTGTGGTTAACAGCCATTTGAAAGTAAACAGCCAGTGACTACCAGTGCCATTCACCAACCTTATCTTCCATATTGAAGAGTGGCTTGACATGTTCCCTGTAAAACTCCAAGGGTGTTATGGGGCCAATTTTCTGATAATTTTTATCTTTGTCTCGATATTCCCAGGTGAATGTCTCTGGTGGATTACCCAAACAGATGCACACCACTCGGAATATCTGGAAGAGAGGAGGAGGAGGAAAGGAGAGCAATGGTTAGGGGGAAATGTTATTTTTTTCACCTCTTCATTTTCCTTAAGCTTAGGAAACACAAAAGTTAGTGGCTAAATTCAAGCTAAAAATTTCACAAGAAATCTAATACTGCGTCAAAAACTGGAAAGCCGATGTCTGAGATTTGGTATCAGTCAACTTATGAGTTCTCAAATAAACACTGTGAACAATGCAATTCTGAAATGTTAACATTTAGTGCTTAGTACTTGTCCTGAAAATTTAAACTTCCTTAGCCAAGAATCTGTCTACCATTGATATCCAGCAAGATCTGAGTTGCTGCTCTGCTGATTATTTTTCAAGTAACCAAAAAATGACAAATTTTGTAAATGGATTTCCTTCCCTTTATACATTGATGTTTTCCTTATTACAGCAGGGGTCTCTAGTCATAGGAAAGTAACTAATTTTTCAGCTGGAGTTGGATGACAATGCCTGTTAAAAGTATTATTAGAAAAGGAGGGCCAGGTGCAGTGGTTCATGCCTGTAATCCCAGTACTTTGGGAAGCTGAGGTTGGAGGATCCCTTGAACCCAGGAGTTCAAGACCAGCCTGGATAACATAGTGAAACCTCATCTTAAAAAAGAAAAAAATTAGCTGGACGTGGTGGCTCATGCCTGTACTCCCAGGTGCTCAAGAGGCTGAGGAGGGAGGATCGCTTGAGCCCAGGAGGCAGAAGCTTCAGTGAGCCATGATTGTGCCACTACACTCCAGCCTGGGTGACAGAGCAAGACCCTATCTCAAAAAATACAAAAATTAGGGGCACATGTTCTCAGGATCTCCTGAGGGCTGAGTCATGGTTTAAAAAAAAAAAAAAAAAAGTACAAAAACTAGCCAGGTGTGGTGGCCTGCGCCTGTGGTCACGGCTACTCAGGAGGCTGAGGTGGGGTGACCACTTGAGCCCAGGAGGCAGAGGTTGCAGTGAGTTGAGATCACACCACTGCACTCCAGCCTGAGTGACAGAGTGAGGACCCTGTCTCAAAAATAAAAAGAAGAGGAGTGACTTTTAGTAATAAGGTATAATTTTTTGGGTTGTGAGACAACATATTTTCTAACGATGTCACAACACCTTCAAGTTAACATCATTACAATCCAAGGATATACTTTATATTATTTTCATTTTATAGAAATGCAAAAACAAGGCTGGGCGCAGTGGCTCACGCCTGTAATCTCAGCACTTTGGGAGGCTGAGGCAGGTGGATCATGAGGTCAGGAGTTTGAGACCAGCCTGGCCAACATGGTGAAACCCTGTCTTTACTAAAGATACAAAACAAAACAAAACAAAACAAAAAAACTAGCTGGGCATGGTGGTGTGTACCTATAATCCCAGCTACTCGGGAGGCTGAGGCAGGAGAATCCCTTGAACCCAGGAGGCACAGGTTGCAGTAAGCCGAGATCATGCCATTGCACTCTGGCCTGGGGGACGGGGCGAGACTCCATCTCAAAAAAAAAAGAAAGCAATGCAAAAATAGAAAAAGAGATACACCCTGCACAAGGACAGAATAAAGAAAATATTTTATCTTCTATATCAAATGTCCTTGTCTTTTTAAAAACATAACACTATGATCTGCCTATCCCTTTTGCACCCACAGTCACCACCCTGATCCAATCATCTATTACCTGCATTATTTATACTACACATTTGTATCCGTTATCACATTCAACAGAAACAGATTTTATATTTACCAAGTGTGCCTATATTGTGCTAGATACTATGTATTTGCTAGGTCCACGTAATTCTCATAATACCCTCTCAAGGTATATTTCCCTCCACTTCCCCTTCACCTTTTTTTTTAAATCAGAGATTGAGACACAAAGAAACCAAGTAATTTACTTAAGGTCACACAGCCAGCAAGTGGAAAACCACAATCTAAACTGAGGTCACATGCTGTCAACAACAACAACAACAACAACAACAAAGTATTGCTCCTTGGCTATAGGATTTAAAAAGGGAAGATGTACTGACCGTCTACTTTGCTGTACTATCTTTCACTACCATATTTCTTAAGCCTCTCAACAAAGATGGTGGATATTATCCCCCTTTTACAGATAAGGATATCAAGGTTCAGGGAAATAAATCACTTTCCTGAAGTCATAGAGCCAGTAAATGGCAGAATTAGGATTTGAACTTAGGGCTGACTTTAATATGCTGTTTCCAAAACTCCACCTATTTACCATTTACTGTAACTTTCTAGATTTCATATAACTTGTCTCCCATAAAAGATTATACACTTCTTAAAGATAAGAACCAGATCATGGATATTTTGTGTCCTTTATAGCATCTAGCAGTGCTGGCGACATGACACAGATACACCAGTTGATCTGAACATTGTTCCATTCTCCATATCACCACAGGAGAATTTGAAAAGCACTACTTTTCTCAACTCACGTCCCTGTTGAAGATCCAATGTTTCCCTATTACCTCCCACAACAAATCCAAACTCCGTGACCTAATTCCTTTTTCTTACTTTTTAACTTAGGCAAAACATATGTTAAGTGTGTAAAACACACTAACAATTCGTTTTTTAAAAACATACATATATATACCCATGTAACCATCATTCATATCAATATACATAACATTTCCAGGCTCTGGAGGTTCTCTGGCTCCTTTGCTGTTAAGTAACCCACAACTTCCACCAGATAACCACTGTTTTTACTTTGTAACCATTGATTAGTTTTGCCTGTCCTTTAACTTCGTATAAAAGTATTCATAGAACATATTATCTTTTGTGTCTGGCTTCCTTTGGCTGACATGTCTGTGAGATTCACACACATTGCTGTGTATATGAGCAATTTGTTCACTGCTGTGATTCTATCTTAACAGAAGCAAGTTAACTTAGAGAAGAAGTTATGCTTGCCTGTCATTTTGTTTTGTTCTGTTTTCCAAGAGAGAACCTTCCTTTATTAAGATTTACTGTGTGTGTTATGAGCCTGAACATCTAGTCATTAAACCATCTCTCTTTTAACATTATATGCTTCTCAAGTTGGTTTCTACCACAGAAAGGAGGCAGAGTATCACATACGCAACTGTAATTGAGTTACTCTAGCCAAGGATTAATGAGCTCTGTTTGGGATTCACATTCATTTTGTATTTACTCAGTGCCAAGGCTACAAATGACAACTTTAGGCATCTGTCATTATGAAGAAGACATTGCCACTGGTAACTATGGTCAAGTCAATGACAACGAAGGTGTACAGTCAGAACATACTTAGATTAGAAAGGTTTTAAAGACCTAAATGATGTGTATTTTCAACTAGTAACTACTGTTACATGTGTATCTACATGTAGTAGTGGAACCATTTCAATCAATTCTCAGTTATCCAACGGTGGTAAATTCAGCTCAGCCAGGCCCTGGCCAAAAAAGGAGAGGCAATGCCAGGCCCAACTAAGATGAAGATAACTAAGTGAATTTCTGGTTACTTTTAAACATATTCTAAAGATAAATACAAATGTTTTACACTATAATTTGCAAAATACCTTATTATGTACTTGACTCCCTGTTTAAAGTAAAAAGTGTTAAATTCCTCCTTCTCCCAAATACATTAGAGGAAATATGCATTTCTGCTATCTAAATGAATTCTATAGTGAGTCCTTTTATAAAACAATGCTTATGCCCTTCACATATATTTTATAAATCTGAATTTTAATAAAAATATAATTAAGGCATAAATAAGGATAAGGGTGATATTTCTTTCTTTTAGATTCTAGTAAAACTTTGTAACTTGAGACATGTTGCATTGTTTTATACTATTTGTTTACCATGACTATAAATTATCCAAAGTCATTAATATTTAAGTCAGTCTGTAACACTTTGGAAGGAATATCTGACTCTGAGCCAAATAACAATAGTTAATTAAATAAGCTCTCATTAAAAAAAAAATGCTCCAAAGAATAATTTCCATGGTCTCTGATACTATATTTTCTTGATAAGAGACTCTGCAGTTCTGAAATAACATTCCCTGGGCAGTGAGCTTTAGATATCCAACTCTGCTCTCTGGTGGGCAACACTGGAGTGTCACCTGCTTCTCACAAGATCTACTTGGCATCCAGGACAAAAAGATACTGAACAGTGAACACAAGAGATTATACAGAATTGAGTAAAATAAGAGTACAACCATATCCCTCAGAATATAATTACACATTAAATTAATATTAAAACCAACAATTAGCCCATTTAGGGAAATGTATTTGTGACTTTAATTGAAATTGCTCACTTCCCATCCCAGTACTTCACATCTTTTTTCCTTTACTTTTCTCCATTGCACTTATCTTCTGGCATATTATACTTCTTATACACTTTGTCTTTCCCTACTAGAATATCAACTACACAAAGATAGGTATTCTTTTCTGTGTTGTTCACTGTTCAATCTCCAATGCCTAGAATAGTGTCAGATACATATGTTAAGAAATATTTACCGAACACATGACTTTTTTTGTAGGGGGGGAGCGGGGGACAGAGCCTCACTCTGTCACCCAGGCTGGAATGCGGTGGCACGATCTCGGCTCACTGCAACCTCTGCCTCCCAGGTTCAAGCATTTCTCATGCCTCAGCCTCCCAAGTAGCAGTGATTACAGGCATGCACCACCATGCCTGGCTAATTTTTTGTATTTTCAGTAGAGACAGGGTTTTGCCATGTTGGCCAGGCTGGTCTTGAACTCCTGGCCTCAAGTGATCTGCCTGCCTCCCAGAGTGCTGGGATTATAGGCGTAAGCCGCCACATCCAGCCCCACATCTAGCCCCAAGCACTTTTGTCATTTCAAACCAAATTTAGAACCAATCTGATCAAGGGGGTGGACTTGGAATATGGGCTTTCCAAAATGCTGGAAAGCTGAAGGCAAAGATATACACGGCTCAATGACACCTGGCAACTGATTCTGCTTTTCCTCAACTCCTCAAACGAATAATGATGTGATCCTATTAATTCTAAATCTGGTTTAAAAAGAACAGAAGCAGCCAATGTTTCTAATTATTCCCTTAAATATAGATTACTGAGAAAGGTCCCCTAAAATTGTGATATGAGTCCCAGAGTATAAAGGGCAGCCTGCCCAAAATTGAGCTAAATTTTTTGATTGATGGAGACCCTTTGCTTGTCCCCTGGGGGCAGGTGTATGTCAAGGGAAGCTACACTGAGTGCATCTGTACTTGCCTCTTGGGGCCATTTGTCTTCTGATTAAGATTTTATATCTTTAGCTAATTAAATAGAGAATTTAAACTAACCTAAAACAATGTGGATTATATATAGTCCCTTTCTAGCAACCTATAACTAGAAAAACTGCAGCTGGTGCCAGAAAGGTCCAAGCCCTATTTCCAGTTTAAATATATTTCATAAGAAGGTGAATTATAAAGAAGGGTCCTACCTCTCAAGTCTCATTTTATAAAGGAGCTCCATTGTAACTGATCTCTAAAAATATTTTCAGGCCAGATGCAGTGGCTCATGCCTGTAATCCCAGCATGTTGGGAGGCTGAGGTGGGAGGATAACTTGAGCCTGGGAGGTTGAGGCTGCAGTGAGCTGTGATCGTAACACTGCACTCCAGCCTGGGCAACAGAGCAAGATACTATCTCAAAAAAATAAAAAAACAAATCTCCCTAGTGGAGAGATCTGTTTATTTTAAATGACTTGCTGAAGTGTAGCATGGTAAAAGAAACAGAATCAGGAGAGAAAGGTAAAAGAATGAGATGTGAAATAAGGGGAAAGAATGTGTAGATCCCAATTTAAAGACAAATAATATGGGCCTTAGTTAATTCCCACGCCCATGACAGACATGAAGTGAGAGGAAGAAGGAAAGATGCAGCAGTTGAGAGTCAGTCATAAATCTTAGAAGCGTGAGAACCTTCAACAGTTTTTAAGGCAGCTACAGGCAGACACAGAATGAAGGAGAGGTTAGAACAGTAAGGTAGTTTGAAGATAACAACCAAATTACTTGAAAGAGAGCAAAACTTCATATAATTCTTCTGCTTAAAAATCTTCCTGACTTCTCATTGCCTATTGAATTGGGGCAAACTCTCATGCTAATATTCTAAGTTCTTATTATCTGTGTCTAATTTTACCTTTCCACTGTTAAGGCTAGAAGATTTCAGTGCTTGAAACCACTGCAGAAGAGACAGAATCTTAGTCTTCATTTGTATTTGCAATACTGGGTTTTTGAGAAAGTAGTACAGTAAAGTCTAAGGCACTGTAAAAAATATTAGTTACTTCTATTGTATAAAAATGCAAAACCCTACAATCATTTACCCCAACTTCTTTTTATTTTTTTAAGAGACAGGGTGTCCCTCTGTCACCCAGGCTGGAGTGCAGGGGTGTAGTCACAGCTCACTGCAGCCTTGAACTCCTGGGCTCAAGTGATCTTCTCACCTCAGCCTACCATGTAGCTAGAATTACAGGCACGCATCACCATATCCAGCTAATTTTTTCATTTTCTTGTAGAGATGGGGTCTCTCTGTGTTGGCCAGGCTGGTCTCAAGTTCCTGTGCTCAAGTGATCCTCCTGCCTTGGCCTCCCAAGGCACTGGGATTATAGACATTAGCCACCATGCACAGCCTACCCCAACTTTTTTTAGTTTTACTGATGGAGAAAGTAGTCTCAAAGGTAAAACGACCTATTGATCAAAGAATAGAATGGTCATAAGAACACTAAAGCAGTCACAGAAAACAGCTCAACTTTGAAAAAAGTTCAGTGCTGTGGGTAAATGAGCTAGTTATAGGAGAGAAGGAGTAAGGAACCTACCTTAGTGACTGTTTATTCACTGTTTATTCACAGAGGAAGAAGAGAAGGGAAGACAGCTGTCTACTACTTGCTGGCAGGGAATGAAAGAAGGGCAAAGATCTGTGTTTTTTTTGTCGTTTCTTTGTTGTTGTTTTTTTAAAGTAAAACACCTAAGCAGGCAGAAAAGCAGATGCCTTCTGGAGGCATTAAATATGTTTTCGGGCACAGAAAGACATAAAAAGATACACTCTAAAGTATGTGCACTTCTGTGATGTTAAAGAGAATGAACTCATATAGATGATAACTAATAGTTAAATAATGATCTTGAGATTACTTCTAGAGGTGTTTATATCAAAGAAAGAAACAGAAATGCGGACTATCTGGCCCCACCCCCACACCTACTAGATCAATCTGCATTTTAACAAGATCCCAAGGTGATTCATGTGCACATTAAAGTCTGATGGCACTACTTTAGACCACATCTATTCTTTCCCTCTTCCAAAACCTTGCTTCTTCAATTATTACTTCTCTCATTCACACCTGCTATCCTTTTCTACACATTGGTTCCCTCACACTGCCCTAATTGCCAAAAAGCCTTCTTTCCTATCTGTAAGTTCACCCTTCAAGATTCCAGGACGTTATCCCAAAACTTTTCCTCGTCCTCCACATCCAATTCATCAGCAAGTCCTGACAGCTTCACTTCCAAAATACACCCAGAAAAATTTTTTGTTTCTGAGATGTGGTCTCGCTCTGTCACTCAAGCTGGAGTGCAGTGGTGACAATCATAGCTCACTGCAGCCTGGAATTCCTGGGCACAAGTGATCCTCCACCTCAACCTCCTCCTAGCATATGCCACCACATCTGAATATTTTATATACTTGATGTTAAAAATATATTTTTTAATCGAAGATGTCTTTAAAATAAAAATACAGATAACTAGGTTCTATTCCAGGGAAACTGACTTTGTGGGTCTGGGACAAGTTAGGCCTATATATTGTTTTTAATAGCTGACAGCCACTGCTATAGAATTTCCTAAGTCAATCATAAAGGCTTCTTTTCCCTTTTTGTGACACTGACAAATATTGGTTTTGGTCTTTGATTGACTGATCGATTGATTTTAGAAATGAGGTCTCACTATGTTGTCCAGGTAGCACTTGAACTCCTGGGCTTCTGGACTCAAGTGATCTGCCTTAGCCTCCCAAGTAGCTGGCACTACAAGTGTTACCACCATGCCTGGCTATGTTTTGCTTTTTAACAGACAAGGTTTTTTTTTTTTTTTTTTTTTGAGACAGAGCCTTGCTCTGTCACCCAGGCTGGACTGCAGTGGCACAATTTTGGTCTCCACCACCTGCGGGGTTCTGGTGATTCTTGTGTCTCAGCTGCCCAAGCAGCTGACATTACAGGCATGCACCACCATGCCCAGATATTTTTTTCGTATTTTAGTAGAGACGGGGTTTTGCCATGTTGGCCAGGCTGGTCTTGAACTCCTGGCCTCAAGTGATCCATCTGCCTTGACCTCCCAAAGTGCTGGGATTATAGGCATGAGCCACTGCGCCCAACTGAGAGTACATTAATAATCTTAAGGGGATCTGCAGGCTAAAAAAATGGACACTGAGATAACATTGCAATAGAGGTAACTACACATCTCCAAAACAGATCTGCCTTGCCTGTCATCTCAAAAGGCAGCCTGCGTCTCACTTCTCAGTAAGAATGCCTTTAGCATAAACACATTTTATTCAAAGCTATCTGAGCTTCATGGCTGTTGATTAAGCCATCATTTTGACTTGCCTACAAGGTTACACAAATCGTAGGTACTAATTTGGGGCTTTAAAACTGCAGCTAGACTCTTCATTACCAAAGAGTCAGGTTCAATGAAAAGAAGTCATTTGGGGGATTGTAAAAATTTTAAAACCTTATACACAGGGCCAGGTATGGTGGCTCACACTTTATAATATGCACAATCTTTGGGAGGCTAAGGTGGGAGGACTGCTTGAGCCCAGGTGGTGGAGATCGGCCTGGGAAACATAGTGAGACTGAATCTCTACACAATTTTTTAAATAAATGAGCTGGGCATGGTGGCATGCACCTGTAGTCCCAGCTACTTGGGTGGCTGAAGCAGCACTTGAGCCCAGGAGTTGAAAGTTACAGTAAGCTATGACTGCGCCTCTACACTCCAGCTTGGGCAACAAAGCGAGACTCTGTCTCTAAGGGGGAAAAAACCCTTACACACAGAATTCTGTAGTAAATAGTTTAGGTAGAATCATTAAGTAAATAATCCTATAAAACATTCATACTCAGGATTTGGTAAAGTTGGATCTACTATTTCTCTGAGGCAGGAGTAGGGGAGGAAAAAAATATGTGAAACATATCTGCCCTAATTCTTACCAGCCAATTACCATGCTCTACCAATGATGAGGACATCAATCTTAGACACATCATTAGTTCAAAGATCATTAAAGCAAACATTAAAAGCCAAAAGGATGCTTATTATCTACAGCAAGTATTATCTGGGCCCTTTTCCACAACTGTTTGCAGAACCTTCATTCCTACTATACCTCCATCTTTTTTTTTTTTTTTTTTTTGGAGACGGAGTCTCACTCTGTCGCCAGGCTGGAGTACAGTGGCACAATCTCAGCTCACTGCAAGCTCTGCCTCCTGGGTTCAAGTGATTCCCCTGCCTCAGCCTCCCGAGTAGCTGGGACTACAGGCGCACACCACCACGCCCAGCTAATTATTTGTATTTTAGTAGAGACGGGGTTTCACCATGTTGGTCAGGATGGTCTTGATCTCCTGACCTTATGATCCGCCCATCTTGGCCTCCCAAAGTGCTGAGACTGCAGGCATGAGCCACCGTGCCTGGCCCCCACCATCTTAATCTAACCCTAAATAAAGGCAAATTATGTAGCAGATATAGCCTCTGCAAGACAGTCATTCCAAGCAAGAAGGGAAGAAGTAACATTTACAGAACTCCTGCTATGTGCCAGGCACTATGCCTTGCATGCTTACATTTAATCCTTGATTCCCCAAAAATCCAATAAGGAAAATATTTCAGATCCTGACTGAATCTCAGACAGGTTAAGTAACTTACCTAGGATCATAGACTGTTAAGTAAAAGAGTCAGAATTTAAACCCATGTATGTCTGACTCCAAAGCCTATTTTTTCCTACTATACTAAGATGCCTCTCTTCCGTAAGAATTTAAGAGATAAAAATGAGATTATTTAAATACATTTGGTACATGAAATTTCTGCATTCGTCCAGTCAACAAATACTTAAGAAACAGCTATTGTGCCAAGCACTAGGCTAGACATGTTAAATATGAACTGAGCCTTTAGAGCTTAAGGAACTTGTCCCAGGATATAAAGTAATGAGAAGACTAGAGCTCAGATAGCCTGACTTCAGAGATTACACACTCCACTACTCCACTATGCTGCATCTCCAAGATTTAAAGGAAAACACGAGTGAAGCATTAGTGTTTTCCATCGCAGTGAAAAAAAGTAGGCCATTTTAACTCCATACAGTCTTGAAAGGAAGCCTAATAAAGGGCCTACTGGCTGACAAACGGAAACATTTATTCTTTCCTCAAACCAATTGCAGTTTTATGCATATTCATTCTGGACATGGATAGTATTAATAATAAAGTTTCTTAACTGTCTTGATCATAAATAATATTACCACCTCGTATTTTAGTGCTTTTCACATTTTCAAGAGATACTCTTTCAAGAGCTATCTTCCCTATGAAAGCTTCAGCTCACTGAGCTAGTCACTCCCTCCTCTATGACCACCAAATCAGTTTTTACACATCTAGCATAGGATTTATCATCATTATAGATGTGTTTTCTTTTTCCCAAGAGACTGAGCTCTTAAAGAGCAGTGACTATGTCTTTCTCATCTGTTTCCTCAGTGCCAAACTCATAGAAGGTATTTAATATTTATGAAATGATAAAAGAATGATTATAGAGACCACTAAACTAGGAATTAGAAAATCTAAGTCCAAGTCCTACATTAAAAGGCAAAGTAAGTTTTAAGCTCAGTTTTTTCAGTGTAAAATAAGTAATTTTCAATTCAATTAAACATTCGTTGCCATGACTAAAGCTTCCTAATCATTAGTTTAACAGATGGGAATATTCTGAGAGTTCCTTAGAGGGGTCACAAAAAAATCCAAATTTTGTTATTACCTCCTCCATCATGACGTCCTGTGTGGCCGAGATTTCTCCTTTGGTTGCTCCACTGTGTACCAGGTTCCGCAGTCGTATACAGAATTCTCTCATCTATGATAGAAACTTATTCAGCACTCCAACAGTTACCCGAATTCAACTGTAAATGACTCTCATAGACCAACGCAAGTTCTATTTTGAGGTATAACTCAGGCCAGACCCATGACAGAGTTCATAAAGGCAAATGTGTTTTTCTTCAACTTGTCCACTTAAACACATAGCTAAAAATGCTTTCCATAAGGAGAAAAGGCATAAATTACTTCTCCAAAATACTAGATGGAACTGCTCCTTCTCTGCAAACATCGCATAAAGGTGTTTTATGTGTCTGGGCATGGGGAAAACATGTGATCACATAATGCCTATCACTCAGAAAAAGCAGGAGACAAGATAATTATGCCACTATGTTACTCTCGTAGATTTTTACTTAGAATTTCAATAGCTGTCCATTTTTCCTTCTCTGCCGGCTGACTATGACTATGGTTATGCCAGCCCCCAATAAAATTTTCATTTTTTCATTTCATTTTTTCACCAAGATAAAGGTGAGTCTGAAATTTAACCACAGTGCTAAAGAGGATGTTGCTCTGACTTCAAATGGAATCAAATGCCATACTATTAATGATCTTTTAAGCCTTTGGATAAGAATCCCCAGCATTTCCAGGGTGGAAAATAGTCTACTTCTAATGTTGAGACACATCTATAGTTTATTTTAAAATGTAATCTTTCTCCCAGGGAGATGAAAAATCCAATTTCAGCCTCATGGATTAGGACAGCAGATTCCGGCAACTCCCAGTTCTCAAAAACCATGCCTGGCTAGCAAAGCAGCATCCCTGTAGGAATTATAACTCTCCTCGGGAAAACTGGTTATGCAGAGAAGACACAATGATTCATTAAGATAACTGAAGCAAATAAAAAGCAGTTCAATAACTACAACAAATCTTTAGTGGGTGGATAAACCACATTGATGTGGTCTGGGGAAGTCTCAGAACACAGCACACTCTTTAAGGGAATCTTGCAAATAGTTCTTTTTGGTTTTACTAGCACATAAAGCAGTCCTAGCCCACCTCCACTAGAACCAAGTGAGAGACACAGCACCCTGTGTGCTTGTGGCCAATATTAATTGGACATGGGACTTTATTTCCTAACTATCCCCCTAAGAAAACATTAACATCAACAGAAATAAAAGTGGAAGTTTTTTTAAAAGGAAAAACCCTCTAATATTAATTATTTTTAAAGTTATTAAGTAGCTATATTGCTTTTGACAGACATTGACATTGGTAGTTATCTTGTACACAAACTGTATACACTGAGATATGCAGGAACCCCTTTTAAAAAATAAGTTTGAAGGAAAGTACACTAAACTCAATCCCACCCTGCTTCATATATTGTACCTTGTGATTCAGAATATCATTCATCCTTCTGGTTGCCTCTGTTGTATAAGATTCAGGGAAGCATTTCTTAGGGATAACACCATATTTTTCTAAAAGAAAACAAA
The DNA here is from genome assembly GCF_029281585.2 of Gorilla gorilla gorilla. Lineage (NCBI taxonomy): Eukaryota > Metazoa > Chordata > Mammalia > Primates > Hominidae > Gorilla > Gorilla gorilla. The sequence continues at coordinate 62,800,285 of NC_073228.2, read as the reverse complement.
TTCTAGTGTTAAAGAAGGTAAAAAATTAGAAACCCTGGCAAAAATAGTGATTGTTTCAAAAAATAGGCGATATTTTGCTGGCTTACTTCAGAAAATCTTATACTTCATATTATGAACCAGGGTTTTTTGTTTTTTGTGTTTTTTTTTTTTTTGACAGAGTTTTGCTCTGTCACTCAGGCTGGAGTGCTGTGACACGATCCTGGCCCACTGCAGCCTTGAACTCCCAGGCTTGGCCTCCTGAGTAGCGGCAACTATGGTGCATGATACCATGTGCAGCTATTTGTTTTATTTTCTGTAGAGACAGGGTCCCACTATGTTACCCAGGCTGGTACTGAACTCCTGGGCTTGAGCAATCCTCCTGCCCTGGTCTCCCAAAGTGCTAGGATTACATGCCTGAGCCACCTTACCCAGCCTAAGTAGGTTTTTAATGTGCATATTTATCTGTCTATGTTATCCTTTTTATCTACTATACTTTGTCACTTCTCAGCCTTTTGGTCAAGCTCAAGTGTATCTATCATACTTTTGTAAAGTGCTCAGCATGATGAGATTTCCCCAAAAGATGTTTTGAAGACATTTTAACACAGCTACAGTTTTAATGTGTTGCCGGATTACATCAATGGAGAAGAAAACAATTTTTTCATGGAAAATTAGTTCTCCTTAATACTACCTTTTCTTCTCCAACCCATCCTTCACAGTAGCTTTCTCCTTAATCCTCATTTAAGAAGGCACTTTATAGGTGAGAATGTGAACTAAAGGTCCTTAGAAATAACTATATATCCTTCTTGGAGACCAATTCTACTCTGTACACAACCACCAAAGAATTGGCCCATGCCTAACTACAGGCTTACTTAATCATGCTGAGTTTCAGTTCCATTAAAGAAAGAACTTTTACCAACAATATTAACAAGCATATCCCATTGGCCACCATCATTTGCAGGGTTCATAAGCAAAAACTGCACCAGCCTCCCATCCTCAGGCTCCTTTCTCTGGGCTGTGTCCACAAAAGCACTCAAGAAGAAATAACAGCGTTCAACCTAAAGAGTAAAGAAAGTTAAATAACATTAAAAGAAAAAAGTGTCAATAATTTTATTGGCATTATCAACAGAATGGGAGTCTTGGAATTACCATGGAATCAACATAATAGTTTTTTTTTCTTTTTAAAAACATGAAACCTTCATGAATTTGCATGTCATCCTTGTATAGAGGCCATGCTAATCTTTTCTGTATCACTCCAGTTTGGGGACTTACGATGCTGAAACAAGCACCATAATAAGTATTTTTAAACTAAAATTGGTAAATAAACATCAGTATCTGACTTCATCAGAATATCTGAAGTTTCTTCTTTTACCTGTGTATGTATCCCAATATATTGTGTATATGTGGACAGTGTTTACATTCCAATGCTAAAACAAAACATTTAATGAACACCTATGTAATATATATTTTATTTACTTATTTATTTTTAGACAGGGTCATGCTCTGTTGCCTAGGCTGGAGTGCAGCGGTGCAATCTCACTGCAGCCTCAACCTCCTGAGCTCAAGCAATCCTCCTACCTCAGCCTCCTGAGTAGCTGGGAGGACAGGTGTGCACCACACATGGCTAATTTTTGTATTTTTTGTAGAGACGGGGTTTCGCCAGGTCCAGACTGGTCTCGAATTCCTGGGCTCAAGCAATCCTCTCACCTCAGCCTCCCAAAGTGCTGGGATTACAGGCATGAGCCACCAAACCAGGTCAGTAATATACATTTTGAAGATTAGGAAATAGAATATGGCCAGGAGTGGTGGCTCACACCTGTGATCCCAGCACTTTGGGAGGCCAAGGCAGGCAGATCACTTGAGGTCAGGAGTTCGAGATCAGTCTGACCAACACGGTGAAATGCTCTGTCTCTACTAAAAATACAAAAATTAGCTGGGCATGGTGGCATGTGCCTGTGATTCCAGCTACTTGGGAGGCTGAGTTGAGAGGATGGCTTGAACCCGGGAGGCAGAGGTTACAGTGAGCCGAGATTGTGCCATAGCCCTCTAGCCCGGGTGGCAGGGTGAGACTGTCTCAAAAAAATAAATAAACAAACAATCAAATAAAATTATTTACTGTTTTTCAGACAAGTTCTTGAGAGGGAAATTAGGTCCTAGAAAAGAACAAATAACCTAAAAAGATGTTAAAAAGGGAGATATATTGAATATTGAATATAAAATTTAAAATTTTAAATAGACAAGCAAGCAGTAAGATGAGTCAGTGAACTTATTTCATTGCCAAAAAATGGCCACCTACCAACCAAAAACAGTTCTGCCTTTGAAAGAGTCAACTTTTGATACTCTGGAAGTCAGAATAAAAGGTGTCTCACCTATTATGAAAGGGCAGGCTATAACTGGAAAAGCAACAAACGAAGAGGCAGTCCCTACCAAGGCTGATATCAATACAAAAAGAATCTTGCCAGATCTGTCCCATACCTTGTCCCAAAAAAACAGGTAAGATTGGCTAAACTCAAATTCTTCAATATTTAATTTTTTCATGAATGGAAGCCTCATAACATTCAGACAAGAAAAGATCCAGCATCGCCCTGAAACAAGAAAACACATCAAGAAATTATGAGTGTTCACATAGACTGCACTGCTCCAACTGTATTTCCCACCAATGAACTCATGACACCATCTGGACAATTCAGAAAGAGTAAATCAGAAAGAGCAGAAAGATTAAAAACAAAACAAGAAAGGTGGTAATTATTATTAGCAATATATATGCAAAGGTTTAATATCTTTAACACAAAAACACTCTTTACGTATCAAATAAAGAATCCATTTTTCAGAGTAATGCCTTCTCCAAATTGTACTCTACTTCAAAATAAATTAACTGAGAGCGCCATTAGAAAAGTCTTTTAAGGTCTTAAATACAGGGAAATTATCTCTTTTCTGAGGGAAAATTCTGAGGGAAAAACTTTGACTTGTATTGGGTATAACTTTTTTACTAATATGAAAATATGTTTATAATACATTGGTAAGTGAAAAAGATAGGTAGCTTACATAACAATGTATAAGGTAGCAATGCATATTAAACACTATTAAACACACACACACACAAATCTTGACAAATATACAGGAAAAATATTTACTTGGTATTTGCAAATATTCTATATTAAACAAAAATAATTTTGTAACAAGAAGAAAACTCTAGTTAACTATAGTGTTTTTTGAAAGTCACTAGTGCCTAGTAGTTCGTCTTTACCTTACATTTACCTGTATGTCACCTCTCTTCTATGTGCTATATATTTCTAGTAGAGGGGATCTGGATGCACTGGTGATGTGAAAACTGCATGAAAATAAACTACACAACTCACATGCTATTTGTATCTTTTGTATGTAAAAGTGACACTGCAAAATGTGTAAGACCTGACCTGTTCCCTAACGCGTCACTGCAATCTAAACTATGTAGGACCACTGTGACATTACTAACTGGATCATCTGTAGCCTGAGAGCCCACACCACTCCAAGCACTTTCTTCTAAAGCAAAACATTAATTATTGTAAGGTCTTGACTTTTTCCTTAACATTTAAAAAATCAACTTTATTCAGGTATAATGTACATACAATAAAATGTACTCACGTTAAATGTGTGCTTTGTGAGTTCTAACCGACTCTAAACAAGCACTGATGTGCTTCCTGTCCATATAGATAGACTGGGGGGTCGTTTTTAAGTACAGAAAGACTTTAAAAAATCCGTTTAGTACAATTTTGTTGTGAGAATGTGCTCCTTATTTAGATTGCTGGATATCCAATCTTTCACTATACCTGTTTTTTCTGAGAGTGGTGCTAGAAAGCAGATAGCAAAACGAGACTTCTTGACCAGCAAGGCATGAGAACAGAACTTTTTTCTGTATTACAAACTGATCTACTTGTGGGAACTGAGCCCATCAGCACATTAGCTTCAGTTGTAACCAAGAAGCATATTTAAAAGTAACATCTGATGACATTTTAATGTAATTACATTGTATCTTTTCTATTTCATAGTATAGGGCCTTCAGGGCATTTCTGGGGAGTCCTCCAAAGATATGAACATTTTCACATTGTTCTGTTTTGTGACCAAGACCATACATCTCCAAGACACGGGCTACAAACCACATAGCATTGGAACATAATATAGTCAATTACACTCAAACGTATACTCATGGACATGTCACTTTTGTACTCTAACCGCATGTACTAACAAGCCACAGAACAGCAAAACAAACCACATGGGTAATGTTCTTAGACCTGCCTGTACCTGTGCCTCATTCTTTACGAATTTACGACCAGTTCTTTCAGTACGAATTTAAGACCACTCTTAAATAAGACACCAAAATGGGACGCTGTCAGGAAGGTCAAGGAAAGTATGGGAGAAGTGGAAGCCCACACCTGAGCTCTTCTGGTTGGTGATTGGCTTGCCCTCCTGGGGCACGGCGTGCTGGAACACATGCTGCGCGCGCTGCACCGTGGCCCGCTTCAGACAGATGTCCAGCAGGTCGTGGGTGGTCCCGACATTCTGGGCAAGTACGAACTGGGGGTCGGAATTCAGTTTCTGTATCAGAGCAGCTACCTTCTCCGAATTCAGTCCTGTTGGGAGACCAAACAGGATTTTAACGCCAAAAAGAGGGGGAAAGGGCTGATCTGGGGCTCCCGCGTCCCGAATCTAACTTCGTAAGCGCATCCTGGGGTGCCCGCTGCAGCGGGGAAACCCATGAGTGGCATCCTCCTCCAAGGAGCTGTCTCCCTCCAGGCCGCTCCAGCCTGCCCCGAAAGCTCCCTCCCCGCCATCGCCAAGGGTCCCAGCCCCCGGCCTTCCCCGCCGCCGGGCCTCACGGGGACCGCGGAGCTCCTCCAGAGGACCGCGGCGGGGGACGGCGGCACCTCACCCGAGCTGCTCATGGCGCCCACGCTGCCCGGCGGGGTAACGGTAGCTTCCAGGGTCCTTGGGCGAGCGCCGGGATTGCGCTGCGGCTCGCTGCCCAGGGGGCCCGACCTGTCTCTCGCACCCGGAGCGCCGGAAAAAGGAAACCGGCTCGGCGGCGGCGGCGGCGGGGAGGCTGAGGCCGGGAGAAACGGGGTCCGCGGAGGGACAAAACTCCCCCCTCGCGTTGCTGAGTCAGCGCCGTCGGGGCTGGCCCCGCCCGGGGGAGGGCCGACGGGGGCGGCCTAGCTGACGCGCCGGGTCCGCCAGCGCCCGGGGGCTGAGGCCGCGCCTGCCCCCGCGCAGGACCGCACAGATGATCTGCGCGCCAGGGCGGCGCCGGCGCCTTCTCCCCCTGGGTTCCCGCCTCCGGGCCGCGCGGGCGCCCTCCCGGGATCAGGCCCGCTCCAAGAAGGGAGGCTGACGGGTTCCCTGTGGGCCCAGACCCCAAGTACTCTAGCATCGGGGAATCGTCCCCAGGAAGCCTGGTGAGAAGCCAAAAGGGAGCTCGAGGCGGGAGGGAGGAGCTGAGAGGTCCCATAATTAAGCGTCGGGCTTAGGACGGGTCGATATGTCACAAGGAATGCACCCGAAGGCTCTTCCTATAGGCTTCGTTTGCTGACCAATCACTGCATTCTCAATGGCAACTTGTTGCTTGGATTCTCATCAGAAGCAAATAATTGTCTTTGAGGGGAAATGGGAACCAAGCTCTTTCCCACCCACTCCAAAGCTGCTACCAGAGTTCTACAAATAGACATCTGCTCATTTCAAGAACACTACCCATCTGGTCTTCACGGAGTCCACGAGTGGCTCCTGTATAGTCCAGCATGTCCCGTTGGGTTTAACTCAGGAGGATGACAGAAGCTAGCCGTATGCATCAATATTGTTTCGCCGAGTTCTCTACAAAACTAACTGATGCTCCCCCTCTAGGCTTTCAAGATAACTCAACAGTTTCCCAAAGTTTTGAGACTGTAAAAACCTTGCTTTTGTGATTCCGTGTTTCATGCCCTGAAATCTCAGCCCTTAGTAAGATGCTGGGATAGAACCCACAGAGGGTAAAACAAAAACACTGAAACCCTGTATCTGCTATTCAAAACAATGAGGTTGTGTGTGTGTGTGTGTGTGTGTGTGTGTGTGTGTGTGTGTGTGTGTGTAGCCTAGAATCTAGGTCTTCTTAGATTGAAAATCATCGCAGTTCTAAGGAACTCTGATATCTGGAAAAATCCATACTCAGGCACCAACCAGTCATTTGAGAAAGCACAGTTTCTATGTCCCTAGAGAGACTCGGCTAAAAATTGGGGCTATAACATAGCAACTATCTTAAGTGGGCCCATCAACCATCCTATTCTGAGGTTCTTTCAATATCTGAAAAAGAAGAGGCTGAAAATTATACAGAAAGAAATCACTGGTCCTTTCACAAAATGATGTTCAAGCATCCTGCCCAATTCAAGTCACAAATTTTTATTCAATATCTAACATGTACTAGGCACTGGACAAACTGCTGATGACATAGAGACGAACAAAGCTTAATCTTGCCGTTAAGAAACTCAATGTAGTAGGAAAGAGATGCAAAACAACTTTTAGACTATCTGTAGTAGCATACCAATAGTGCTGTAGACTGTAGAAGCAATGAGGAGAGGACTGTCAATTAGGGCCAAAGGGTGCCTGAAAATAGAAGTGACAAGAGAGCATGATCTTGAAGAGTGGATGAGATTTTTACAAGTCAAAGAACAGGAGAAGGGCATTCAAGGCACCAGCGAAGGCGCAGTGAATAAAATCATGTTCAAGAAAGGGTGCATCATAATCGGATGTGGCTAAGAGCAAGGCATGTTTTGGGAGCAGAGGCAAGGTGTAGGACTGGAAAAGTTTTGTAGGTTTGGGCCAAGATATAAAGGGTTTTATGTTCAATGCCTGAGCATCTGGACTTTATCTTATGGTTAATTAGAAGACAAAATGGGTTTTGAAACAAAGGAAAAATATGCTCAAGTCTGTGTAAAAAAAGAAACCTGGTGGCAGTGGGGAGAGTAATTTGGAGGGGAGAGGCTCTGGAGATAGGGAAACTGGTTAGAAGGTTCTTCCAGTAGTGAACTTGGGAGAGGACAAAAGCCTTACATTGCGGAAAGGGAAGAGGCATTGATAATCTTGAAGTTTTCAGCGGAATAAGACGATGGAAGGTGGTGTCATTAACCAAGAGAGGGCATACAGAAAAATAGGCATATTTGCATATTTGCAAGTGTGCAGATCTGAACTGAGTTTGGGCCATAGCAAAATTAGGATGCCCCACAGGACACGCAGGAAGAGAAGTTCAGGACGTAGATGAAAAGATGTCTAGAGATTAGATGAGACACATAGGTTCGAGGTGGAACCATGAAAGTCAGCAGGGTTACAGAGGGAAAGAGGATAGAGCAATAAAGAGATGAAGACCACAGATAGTGCCCTGGGCTGCAATGTGCAATTGCACAGGGTGTTCATGGCACAAGGGCACCAGGCTGAGTGTGGTGAGTAGGGACTAAAATGCAGTCCAGGCTCTGCTTGCCAAGCCATGCACTCTGGCCCAGGCTGTGCACAGAGTATGATGTACCTTTCACTACTTTTTTTTTTTTTTTGAGATGAGTCTCACTCTGTCACCCAGGCTGGGGTGCAGTGGCATAATCTTGGCTCACTGCAACCTCCACCTCCTGGGTTCAAGCAATTTGCCTGCCTCAGCATCCTGAGTAGCTGGGATTACAGGCACGCACCACCATACCTGGCTAATTTTTGTATTTTTAGGAGAGACAGGGTTTCACCATGTTGGCCAGGCCGGTCTTGAACCCCTGACCTCGTGATCTGCCCACCTCGGCCTCCCAAAGTGCTGGAATTAAAAGCATGAGCCACCACGCCTGGCCCCTTTCACAACTTCTTATAAGGATGCCATATGGGAGTACTATTAGCTCTGAAAATGATAATGTTTAAAGTATGGGTGAAGACAGAGGAGCCAGCAGAAATAGAAAGATCAGTCAGAGAAGTAGGAGACCCGGGGAGTTATGTCCTGGAATCCCAGGAAGGCAAGGAGAGGACAGTGAATTGAATTAAAAGCTGCAGAAAGTCAAGTAAGATTGGTTTTGACAACTGGGTTACAGGCAACCTTAGAGAGGGCAGTTTTAGTGGAAGGGAAGGGTGGGCAGAAGCCACATCGTAATGAGTTGAGAGGGAGGTAAATATTAGGGAAGCTCTTTGGGGAGAAAGGGTAAATTTGTGTCTACTGGAGGATGAGAGGAAGGAACCAGTACAGATGAGAGATTAAATATATGTCAGAGAGGATACAATTGCAAGAGTAAGAGCTCAGGAGGAGATGGAATCACTGGGGAAGGTGGAGGGGACCAGTTTTACAGCTATTGCCACCCTTTCCATGCTGGCGATTACATTTCTCCACCCCATGCCCAGAGATTTCTATCATGATCTCTTTGCTGGCCTCCTGCTCTGTCCTCATCATCAGGGTGGCACCCTTATTACCAGATTTCCACCCAGCAATTCACACCCATGCACTCAGCCCCCATATGGGCATGGTGAGGAGGTACAGAATAAAACCGGTTTCCCAGTGGGTTGCCCCCAAATGACCTACCCAGGAAGACATTTCTCCAAGAAGAAAATTCTGTGTTCTATCCTTCTTATTCCAGCCAGAAGAGATGTTGTACAGCCCGGTGACACCTCGTGGGACAAAGCAACCAGAAACAGAATTCTAGTATGAAGTCTAATATTAAGAAAATATTGCCTGTAATCCCAGCACTTTGGGAGGCTGAGGTGGGAGGATTCCTGCCATTAGTTAAAGGCCAGGAGTTGAAGACCAGCCGGGGCAACATAGTGAAACTCCACCACTACAAAAAAAAAAAAAGAAAAAGTTTTATAAAAAATTAGCTGAATGTGGTGGCAGACACTTTTAGACCTAGCTACTCAGGAGACTGAGACGGGAGGATCACTTGAGCCCAGGAGTTTGAGGCTGCGTTGAGCTATGATCACACTGCTGTACTCAGCTCTCTCTAAAAAGAAAGAAAATAAAATCTTTATAAATCCTGTGAGGCAGCACCATCTGCCACTGCAGATATGCCTTCTGCCTGTTGCTTCCATGCCACTCTACCAAGTTAAAGCAAACAAGGCCAGTCTCAAGGCAAATTTTCCACCCTGTGTCTCCTCCTTTGCTGTCCACCAATCTTTGACATGTGTTTGTCAACTACTTCTTTTTTTTTTTTTTTTTGAGATGAAGTCTCGCTCTTGTCCCCCGGGCTGGAGTGCAATGGCGTGATCTCGGCTCACTGCAATCTCTGCATCCCAGGTTCAAGCAATTCTCCTGCCTTAGCCTCCCAAGTAGCTGGGATTACAGGCGCCTGGCCACCATACCCAGCTAATCTGTGTATTTTTAGTAGAGACGGGGTTTCACCATGTTGACCAGGCTGGTTTCGAACTCCTGACCTCAGGTGATCCGCCTGGCTCGGCCTCCCAAAGTGCTGGGATTACAGGCATGAGCCACTGTGCCCAGCCGCAACTACTTCTATTTCAATAGAAAAGACCAGGTTTTTATGTTGAATGGAAGTCTAGGCTAGAATCTAACACAAACATTCTCCAATTCTATGAAACTCATTCATACTTAAGTGTTGTCCCACTAACTCCAAGATTTGCCTTGGTCAGGAAGCCTCCTTATATTTCACTAGATGTGATAGTCAACTTCAGAGTTCACACATTGGTAGTCTACTGGAGCAAATTCAGCTTTGAGACGTTTTGTTTGGCCTGCATGGTAATTTAAAATTTTTGAGCTGGCCAGGGCAGTGGCTCATGCCTGGAATCCCAGCACTTTGGAAGGCTGAGGCAGGCAGAATGCTCAGGAGTTGGAGATCAGCCTGAGCAACATGGCAAAACCCTATGTCTATAAAAAATACAAAAATTAGCCAGTGTGATAGTGTGCACCTTAGTCCCAGCTACTTGGGAGTCTGAGATGGGAGGGTTGCTTGAGTTTGGGAGGTTGAGGCTGCAGTGAGTCATGATCATGCCACTGCCCTCCAGCCTGGGTGACAGAGCAAGACCCTGTCTCAAAAGAATTTTTTTTTTGAGACAATATTTATAATTGGGAAGTTTCAGATCCTAATCTGGGTAGCTGGCTTCTCTTTAAAATATTGTTGTTTTGGCTAGGTGCAGTGGCTCATGCCTACCACTTTGGGAGGTCAAGGAGGCAGATCACTCGAATCCAGGAGTTCAAGACCAGCCTGGGCAACATGGTGAAACTGATAGTGACAGGAGGCAGTCAAATGCCTAGGCAGATAGGGGCGGGCCCCCGGTGAAATCCCACCTTCAAGCCAAAGACAGTTTAAAGCCTGAAAGCCAAGCTACAAGTCTTGGATGAATCCATGGACTGGATTGAGAACCCCTCTTCCTGTTTGGCATGGTTTCCTCTGACTGAGCCCCATCCTTCACCTAATTTACATATGCCTACCCTTCCCTAATTGATTTTTTACACTGTTGTGCCTTTGTTTCTGCCTTTTTGCCATACCCACAAACCAATCAGCACACGCTGCCCCATTCTGAGCCCATAAAAGCCTGGGACCCAGCCACACTGAGAGAGAGACCACCCAACTTCAGGTGGCAGACCATTCTCGCATTCCCTCTCTATTGAGAGGTATTTCATTGCTCAATAAAACTCTTCTCTGCCCTCCTCACCCTTTGATTGTCAGCGTAGTCTCATTCTTCTTGGATGTGGGACCCTGCTGAATGCAAATACGAAAAGGCAGTAACACTGTAGCCCTCTGCCCTGCATTGGCACCTGGCAGCTGCCCCACACTATGGCAGGGCTGGGCCAACCCAGAGCCATGGGCTAGAGCAGGGCAGTGGGACTGATAGAACTGTTAACCCCAGACTAAAAGAACTGTTAGCATGTTGTAACACCCCCCTGGGGCTTCAGGGTCACAGGCTTCCCTATTTGGGCACCACCACATTCCCCTCACCTGGATGCCAGAGTCCACCGCAGGAGTCTCTTGCGACAGGTGTGGTCCAACTGCAAGCCCCACATGGAGCCCTCTTCTATGCCAGCACTTGGAGCTGCTGGCCAGACCCTGCACTCGCTCACCCACACACCCCTTCCCACTGGGGGCTAAGCATGCAATTGTAGTGCCTGTGGGATCCGTGCTGGAGCACAAACCAGGCACAGCCTATGGGCCGAGTGGGCTGGATGCCTCCTGCAGCAAGCCCAGTGCCAAGCAAGGCCTGGACAGGGGCATCACTGGCCAGAGGCCTCTGGCTGGCAAAGCAGCCGAGAAAAATCCCATGTCAAAACCTCATCTCTCCCAAAAATACAAACATTAGCCAGGCGTGGTAGGGTGTATCTATAGTCCCAGCTACTTGGGAGGCTGAGGTGGGAGAATGGTTTGAGCCTGGGAAGCAGAGGTTATAGTGAGCAGAGATTGCGCCACTGCACCCCAGCCTGGGCAACAGAACCGAACCCTCTCAAAAAAAAAAAGAAAAAGAAAAAGAAAAAAAAATTGTTGTTTTCCCATGATAGTAATTTCTGCATCAAAAGAGGGAAAAAAAAGTGTTACATTTATTGCCTATGGATATTTGCGTTTTCAACTCCTGATTTAGAATGACCTGGGTGGAGTTTGGGAAAATTATTTTTCCCCTTCCACTCTCATCCCCATTCTTATCCTTGTAATTCCCACCTCCCTGAGATGAGCAAAGCCAGCAGGTGCTGACCCTGCCAAAACTTTGAGATATTGGATCCTGGGGCTTTTTGGGCCCACAGGAGCCTATATCCCTTCACTATAACTTTTCTCCAGAATGTGGCGTGCACCCATCTGTGTCCAGGAGAACTGGCAGCTTTCTGACATCCACCTTCCCTGCCACTCCTAAACTCCGTGTGGGCTTAACCCAACCTGTGGCCTCTCCTTCAGCCCAAAGAACTTTAGATTCAGGTTTTAAATGTTTCAGCATATTCAACATTAGTTGTAGATTATTTTGGGGTTTTTTTTGAAACGTGATCCAATGTTCTTGAATGTTGTTGCTTACACCCACATTATTCTTACCTCTGGATATAACATTTCTGCCAGTCACTGCTCTAGGTGCTAGCACTTCACAGAGCATTCTAGGCAGAGGAAACAACATATGCAAAGGTAGAGGCATGAATGGCCTTGAGTCTGATTCAAGAACAATGAAAAAGTTTGAGTTTTATGAGCATTTGAGTTATGCAAATTTGAAATCATTCATTATAAACCATTAATAGTACTTCATTATATACACAAAATTTGAAGTGGTGTGAAACCTTTGTAATATTTAATATTTGTCAGGAATTGCATACTTTCAAACCTGGTGGTGGTAAAGTGAGTTAGAAACTGTTTATGCTAGTGCCACATGGCGGAGCCATTTTAGCTGGAAAAATAGTATCTTTCCTTCAATAAATTCACATTTATTGCTATGAGAAAAATAGTCTTGGATTTTGGAAGTTTTAAATTTTATGTGAAGATTTCAGGAATGTATCCCTTTCATAAAATTCGGCTGCTCTAGAATTTGGTGTGGCAGTAGCATAGAGTAAATGGCAGGGGAAAAAATGTATATAGGAGATAAGAGATGAGGTTGAAAAAATGGTTTACAGTCAAATCATGAAGCCCTTTGAAAGGTATGCATCTTTTACTCATGTGGATATGACTCTACTCACAAAATTCTCCTATATCAGTAAAAAAAAAAAAAAATGAGAGAGAATCAACTTCAAATTATATTTCCCATAAAGGGAATAGGTTGACATTATATTTTCCCCAAATTTCTCTCTTTCATTCATTTATTTAACTGCTTGTTGAACTACTGATTGGCAGCAACTGTACTAGGCACTTGAAATGCAAAAAATGAAGGAGACTAGTCCTTGACCTCAAGAAGCTTCAATCTAACAGGGAAAATGAACACAACAAAATTAATCGTTATTTTTTGATTAATACAAAAAAATTCAGCTGGGTGTGGTGGCTCACACCTGTAATCCCAGCACTTTGGGAGGTCAAGGCAGGTGGATCACTTGAGGCCAGAAGTTCAAGACCAGCCTGACCAACATGGTGAAGCCCTGTCTCAAAAAAAAAGAAAAAAAATTCATTGAGCATTGTTACATGTCAGGCACTGTATTAGATACAGAAATACACAGGAAAACCATATAGACAAGGTCTTTCCCTTCTGGTGCTTGCATTCTAGTGGGGGAGTTAGACAATAAACAAATATATGCAGATAATTTCAAATAGTGACATAAAGAAAATAAAACACAATGATGTGATAGTGACTGGCCAGGGGGAGTAGTGGCATTAAAGTCCTCTTTAAGGAGGTGACTATTTGTCCTGAAACTGAATGGCAATAAAGATCTGGCTTTGTGAGGACCTGTGGGAGAAAGCAAGGGCAAGGGCCTTATAGAAACAAGCAGCACTTAACAAGGTCATTGGGTTCATTTTGCCTGCTGCCCAGATAGAGCCAATTTATCACAACAGGGGAATTGCAATAGAAAAAAAGGTTTAATACACGCAGAACCAGCTAATTAGGAGACCAGAGCTTTATTATTACTCAAATCAGCCTCCCTGAAAACACAGAGGCTAGGGTTTTTCAAAGACAGTTTGGCAGGCAAAGGAATGGGTTCAGCTGATTGGTTGGGGATATGATCATAGGGATGTGGAAACTCCAGTCCTTGTGTGTTGAGTCTGCTTCCGGGTGGGGGCCACAGGACCAGTTGAGTCAAGAGTCGTGGGTCTGGGTGAGGCCATCTGGTTGTCAGAAACGCGAAAGCCTGAAAAGACATCTCAAAAGGCCAATCTTAGGTTCTACAATAGTAGATGTTCTACAGTAGTGATGTTATCAGTAGGAGTAACTGAGGAAGATGCAAATCTTGTGACCTCTGTAATAATGGCTGGTCATTGTTTGCACCTAGATCTTAGCAGAATCCATGCTGCTGTAATCCTCCTAACTTGATGATCTTTCATTAGTTTTACAAAGGCAGTTTAATTTGGGGAAAGGCTATTATCATTTAAACTATAAACTAAGTTTCTCCCAAAGTTAGCTTGGCCCAAGCCCAGGAATGAACAAGAACAGTTTGGAGGTTAAAGGCAATATGGGAGTTATTAGATCAGATCTTTTTCATTGTCATAATTTTCTCACTGTTATAATTTTTGCAAAGGCAGTTTCACTTCCTCTTTCAAGTCCAGTGGAAAAAAGTCTGGCTTTTTCTTACTCCCTCCTAAGAGTGAAGGCCAACTTTCCCAGAAGCTTTCAGCAAATCTCTCCCTGAATTTTGTTGTCCAAAAGGAGATCACATGCCTTTTCCTGAACCAATCATTGGTTAGGAGATGGGATTACCCTTGCCTCAATGAAGCCTGTCCCTAGTACACTGGTCAGTTCCCCAAATTGTATTGTTTCTCCTCAGTGCTACAGAGATGGGATGGTTGTTGAGAGTTAATCACAACGTTCACTGCATCATCATAAGAAGTTTAGGTTTTATTCGAAGTGTAATGAGAGTTTTAAGAAATGAGACATGATTTGATTTATGTTTCTAAGGGTAACTTTGAGGATAATTGTAACACATTTAATTGGAAAATATAATATTAAATATATAAACATCAAACAAACAATAATATATATAAAGAACTCCAAAATATCAATAGGAAAAGACAAACAATCCAATAGAAAAGGAGACAAAAGACCTAAACAGACATTTTACAAAAAAAGAAAGCATAAATGGCAAATAAACAATGATGATGGAAACACAAACTAAAAAGCAAATACGATGCTTTCACTGGCAAGGGGTCCCGATCCAGGCCCAACGAGAGAGTTCTTGGACCTCGCACAAGAAGGAATTCAGGGCGAGTCCATAAACTGAAAGCAAGTTTATTAAGAAAGTAAACAAAAAAAAGAATGGCTACTCCATAGGCAGAGCAGCAGTTTGGGCTGCTCGACTAATTATAGTTATTTCTTAATTATATGCTAAGCAAGGGATGGATTATTCATTAGTTTTCTGGGAAAGGGGTCTACGATTCTTGGAACTGAGGGTTCCTTCCCCTTTTAAAGTAACTTTTTTTTTTTTTTTTTGAGACAGAGTCTTGTTCTGTTGCCCAGGCTAGAGTGCAGTGGCATGATCTCGGCTCACTGCAACCTCCGCCTCCCGGGTTCAAGCAATTCTCCTGCTTCAGCCTCCTGAGTAGCTGGGATTACAGGCACCCGCCACCATGCCCAGCTAATTTTTGTATTTTTTTAGTAGAGACAAGGTTTCTACTAAACCCCGTCTGACCATGTTGGCCAGGCTGGTCTTGAACTCCTGACATTGTGATCCGCCTGCCTTGGCCTCCCAAAGTGCCGGGATTACAGGCATGAGCCACTGTGCTTGGCCCATATAGGGTAACTTCTTGACATTGCTGTGGCATTGGTAAACTGTCATGGTGCCAGTGGGAGTGTCTTTTAGTATGCTAATGTATTATAATTAATGTATAATGAGGAGTGAGGATGACCAGAGGTAGCTTTCATTGCCATCTTGATTTGGTGGGATTTGGCTGGCTTCTTTACTACATCCTTTTATCAGCAAAATCTTTGTGACCTGTACCTTGTGCCAGCGACCTACTGCATCCTGTGACTGAGTGCCTAACCTCCTGGGAATGCAGCCCAGTAGGTCTCAGCCTTATTTTACCCAGCCCCAATTCCGGATGGCGTCACTCTGGTTCAAACACCTCTGACTATTCCCAGTTTATAACTAGATAAGCAAAAATTTTAAAGGCAGGTATTAAAAAATATGTTGACAATTCTTTTGTACTGCTGATAGAAGTATAAATTAATATTACCACTTTAGAAAACATTTGTCAATATTGTGTAAAGTTGAAGACACACATACTGTATAATCTAGCAACACTATTCTTGGGTATATTTTCTTGAGCTATTCTGTCCAATATAGTGCCACTAGATGCTTGTGGCTATTTAAATCTAAATTAATTAAAATAAAACATTTAGTTTTTCAGTTATACTAGTTATATTCCACGTGCTTAATAGCCACACATGGCTGGAGGCTACCTCATTGGATGGAGAGCATATATATAGAACATTTTCATTATCACAGTAATTTCTCTTTCCCTAGAGAAGTTCTTCGTACATGTACTATAAGTCATGGTCAAAACTGTTGATTCTAGCTTTGCTGGTGATTGCATAAAAACTCAAGAAAAATCCAACAGTTCATCAACAGAAATTTGTATAAATTGTGATATAAAAATCTACATGGATGAGTTTCAGAAGCAATGTTGAGTATAAAAATCATGTGGCAGAGCAAATGGCATGAAATCTGTTTTCAAAATTTCAAAACCAAGCACAGTTAAATATTGTTTTTTTTCTTTTTTCTTTTTTTTTTTTTTTGAGACCGAGTCTCATTCTGTCGCCAGGCTGGAGTGCAGTGGCTCGATTTCGGCTCACTGCAACCTCCGCCTCCCAGGTTCAAGCAATTCTCCTGCCTCAGCCTCCCGAGTAGCTGGGACTACAGGCACATACCACCATACCCAGCTAATTTTTGTATTTTTATTAGAGACAGGGTTTCACCATGTTGACCAGGATGGTCTTGATCTCTGGACCTCATAATCCACCCGCCTTGGCCTCCCAAAGTGCTGGGATAACAGGCGTGAGCCACTGTGCCTGGCCTAATGTATTGTTTAGAAATATATACATAGATGGTAAAAGATTTTTTTTAACAAGTGAATGTTAAACACCAAATTCAAGATAGTATTTACCTTTGGGGAGGAGACACTGAGCTTCAAAGGTATTTATAGTTTCCTATTTATTTTATTTTATTTTATTTTATTGAGACTGAGTCGCATTCTGTCACCCAGGCTGAAGTACAGTGGCGCAATCTTGGCTCACTGCAACCTCCACCTTCTTGCTTCAAGCAATTCTCTTGATTCAGCCTCCCAAGTAGCTGGGATTACAGGCATCTGCCACCATGCCTGGCTAATTTTGTATTTGTAGTAGAGATGGGGTTTCACCATGTTGGCCAGGCTGGCCTCGAACTCCTGACCTCATGATGTGCCTGCCTCAGCCTCCCAAAGTGCTGGCATTACAGGCATGAGCCACAATGCCAGCCTAGTTTCCTATTTGTTAAGCTAGTGTTGGGTACATGGGTGTTCATTCTGCAATATTTGTTATACCTAATTTTATACATTGTCTATGTATTTGTATATATGAAATATTTCTTCTTTAAAAGGTCATTGTGACTGCAGTGTAAATGATGGACTTAAAAAAGAAAGGAAGGCCGGGCACGGTGGCTCACGCCTGTAATCCCAGAACTTTGGGAGGCCGAGGCGGGCAGATCACCTGAGGAGTTCTAGACCAAACTGGCCAACACGGTGAAATCCTGTCTCTACTGAAATACAAAAATTAGCTGGGCATGGTGGCAGGCACCTGTAATCCCAGCTACTCAGGAAGCCGAGGCAGGAGAATCGCTTGAACCTGAGAGGCAGAGGTTGCATAGAGCTGAGGTCGCGCCACTGCACTCCAGCCTGAGTGACAGAGCAAGACTCCATCTCAAAAAAAAAAAAAAAGAAAAGAAAAAGAAAAAAAGAAAGGAATATAAGCAGAAGACTTGTTAGGAGGCTATAAATTTGTCCAGTCAAGAGGCGAATGGTGACCTGGATCAAGAAGGCAGTGGTGGGGCTGGGCTCAGTGGCTCACGCCTGTAATCCCAGCACTTTGGGAGGCCGAGGTGGGCGGATCACTTGAGGTCAGGGGTTCAAGACCAGCCAGGCCAACAGGGGGAAACCCTGTCTCTACTAAAAATACAAAAATTAAAAATTAGCTGGGTGTGGTGGCGAGCACCTGTAATCCCAGCTATTCGGGAGGCTGAGGCAGGAGAATGGCCTGAACCTGGGAGGTGGAGGTTGCAGCAATCCGAGATGGCGCCACTGCACTCCAGTTTGGGTGACAGAGCAAGACTCCATCTCAAAAAAAAAAAAAAAAATTAGAAAAAAAAAGAAGGCAGTGGTAGAGATGAAAAGAAATAGATGAATATGGAACATATTTTGGAGGTGGATCACATTAACCCTAACCCTAACCCTTGTGCTGTGGTAGAGATTTGCATGGTGTGATGCGGAATGTGGAGGAAGAATATCTAAGTCAAAGCTCCCTGGGATCTTTAGGGAAAGTTTCTTGGGAGACATGACAGATCATCTGAGTTTTGCCCAGTTAGGAGTTTGCCAAGTGATAATAGCTGGGGAAAGGAATTCCAGTTAAAGGAAATATGCAAAAATCTTTTTTTTTTTTTTTTTTTTGAGACAGAGTCTTGCCCGGGCTGGAGTGTAGTAGCGTGATCTCAGCTCACAGCAACCTCAGCCTCTCAGGTTCAAGCTATTCTCCTGCCTCAGCCTCCCAAGTAGCTGGGATTATAGGAGCCCGCCACCATGTCCGGCCAATTTTTTGTATTTTTAATAGAGATGGGGTTTCACTATGTTGGCCAGGCTGATCTCAAACTCCTGACCTTGTGATCCACCCGCCTCAGCCTCCCAAAGTGCTGGGCTGCAAAAGTCTTTTTTTTTTTTTTTCTTTTTGAGATAGAGTCTTGCTCTGTTGCCCAGGCTGGAGTGCAGTGGTGTGATCTCGGCTCACTGCAAGCTCTGCCTCGCGGGTTCATGCCATTCTCCTGCCTCAGTCTCCTGAGTAGCTGGGATTATAGGCGCCTGCCACCACACCCGGCTAATTTTTTTTGTATTTTTTAGTAGAGACGGCGTTTTACCACGTTAGCCAGGATGGTCTTGATCTCCTGGCCTCGTGATCTGCCCGCCTTGGCCTCCCAAAGTGCTGGGATTACAGGCGTGAGCTACCGCGCCCAGCCCCACAAAAGTCTTAAAACAACAAAATCTCTGTTTGGAAACTGAGCACAGCTGAACTAAGGAGATAGAGGGCAGGGGCCAAGCGTAGACAGCCACCAGTGCCCACAGAGGAGTTAAGACCTTATCCTGGAAGATGCAGGGAAACTGCCTCTATTTTTCTTTCCTCCTGCCAGGGAGAAAGGAAGATCCTTGTGAAGAACAACAAAATAAGGTGCTGATCCTCAGTGCTGTGAGGATCTACCTAGAAAGAAGTCCTGGTTGGGCTACCCTAAAAATGCTTTTTTGCATTACTCTTAAAAAGTGACTACCACAATCATCAAAAACTGAATTTTGTTGAAGTACAGAAAGATTGGAACAAAGATAAAAGGAAAATAAGGGCAAATGGAAGAGAAAGTGACAGAGGTGAAACAGAGGAAATTGAACTTGAGAGAAAATCACAATTAAATACCTTTGGAGACCTTAGATCCCAGTTTCCTTTTGGGAATGCTGTTAGACTGGCATTACTTAAAGCTGCAAAACCAAAGCTTTCTTTAATTCTTCCTTTGTTTATGAATTACATTCTTTACTATCTGAAGCAAATGTTTAAGTATAATAATTATGGTGTTATCTTCTTTTTTTTTTTTTTTAAGACAAGGTCTCGCTCTGTCGCCCAGGCTGGAGTGCAGTGATATGATCTCGGGTCACTGCAACCTCCACATCCTGGGTTCAAGCGATTCCCCTGGCTTAGCCTCCCGAGTATGTGGGATTACAGGTACACACCACCATGCCTGGCTAATTTTTGTATTTGTAGTAGAGACGGGGTTTCACCATGTTGGCCAGGCTGGTCTCGACCTACTGACCTCAAGTGATCCGCCTGCCTCGGCCTCTCAAAGTGCTGGGATTACAGGCGTGAGCCACCGCACCTGGCCAGAGGCTTTTTTTAAAAAAATAAAACAAAGCATAAAAATCACAAAACAAAGTGAATATGCAGGAGTTGGTGGCTCAGTTCCACGTTTTCCAGTGCATATCCTTTGTAATGTTTTTTCATCCAATTTCCACTTTTTGTTCTCACTTGATTTTTCTTTCATTTAATTTTATTTCTTCCTTGTTCCAACAAGAGTGATTCATCAGATAAAAGTAAAACTGAACACATTCACAGTGCAAATTAAAACTAAAAACAAAAGATAAACATGCATCTTACCCTGAGAGAAAGAAAGAAAGAAAAAAAGAAAGAAAGAAGGAAAGAAAGATAATTGTTCCCTAAAAGTCCTCAATTAGAACTCTTAATTTCTTACATTAAGTAAGAAAGGCAGCATGCAGTTAGGAAAAAGAGGCCAAAGTTTGAAGTCTATTATATCTGGTTTTAATAGCTTAAGTATTTTAATAGCTTTAGTATTTAATAGTTTTAGGATTTGTAGGTATATGCATTCATTTAATCTCTGAGTCTGTTTCATCTTCTGAAAAATGGGGTGGATAATAATACTAGCTATATAGCTAAAATTTATTGAGTGCTTCCTGTGCCACAGGCATTGTTCTGCTTTCTATACAAGCTTTAGCCCATCTGATCTTCACAATAACCCTAAGTCAGGAGGTGGGTTCTATTACCATTCCCATTTTATAGATGAGGAAATGCAAGAACAGAAAGGCTAGGTGACTTGCACATAATAACTTGCACAGCTAATAAAGTGGTAGAGTCAAAATACAAACCCAAGTAGTCTGATTCCAGAGATTAAAACTTAAACTCTCAGCCGGGCATGGTGGCTCACACCTGGAATTCCAGCAGTTTGGGAGGCTGAGGCGGGTGGATCAC
This sequence comes from Gorilla gorilla gorilla, assembly GCF_029281585.2. Classification (NCBI taxonomy): domain Eukaryota; kingdom Metazoa; phylum Chordata; class Mammalia; order Primates; family Hominidae; genus Gorilla; species Gorilla gorilla. The sequence goes on along the minus strand of NC_073228.2, from coordinate 62,779,747 downwards.
TTGAGCTCAGGAGTTCAAGACCAGCCTGGGCAACATGGCAAAACCCCGTCTCTACAAAAAAACAGAAACAAAAACGCAAAAATAAGCTGGGCACAATGGCATGTGTCTGTGGGCAGCTACTTGGAAGGCTGAGGCAGGAGGATCACCTGAGCCTGGGAGCTGAAGGCTGCAGTGAGCTGTGATCGTGCCACTGCACTCCAGACTGGGTGACAGAGCAAGACCCTGTCTCCAAAAAACAAACAAACAAAAACTTAAGCTCTCTAAGCCTAAGTATCAAAAGATATAATGTAAGTGAAAGCACTTTGAAACTCAAGCACTTTAGACATACCAGTCTATACAATAAACCTGCAGATTTATAAATGGCTGAGTGTTTTCCTATGTCATTTTTCTAATTGTCCCAAAGCAACCATTTGTGGATAGTTAATGGAACATAATCATGAAGTTTTTCTTAGGCACACAAATTTGCAGCTGTTAAGTTTTCACATTAGCCCATTTTAATTAATCTGATATAGGTAGAAAATAATGAAGACCACTCAACATGACAAACAAGGAACCACTGATAGAAGACTTTGTTATATGACTAATAGCACTGTAGAATCAATCATACAAGCATTATCCCTATATTTAGAGTGATCAAGAAATTGTGACTCTTAGGCTAGGCATGGTGACTTATGCCTATAATCCTAAAATTTCGGGAGGCCAAGGCAGGCAGATCTCTTGAGGCCAGGAGTTGAAGACAGGCTGGGCAACATGTGAAAGCCCGTCTCTACTAAAAATAAAAAAATATTAGCCAGGCATGGTGGCATGTGCCTGTAATCCCAGCTACTCAGGAGGCTGAGGGGTGAGAATCGCTTGAACCCGGAAGGTAGAGGTTTCAGTGAGCCAAGATCACACCACTGCACCACTCCAGCCTGGGCAACAGAGTGAGACTCTCAAAAAAAAATTGTGAATCTTTAGCAGAAATATGAACTTGTTAATACATCATTAAATATTGTCTTAAAAACGAGTATAACTCACATCTCAAATTGGAGCAAAGTCCTTTAGACTGGTGATTTCCAAGTGAGTCAAGTTTGTTATTAAACACTTTTATGAAGTACCATAGCTATAAAATCACTTCAGGAATTCAAGGCTATGATTCTTGAGTGGCAACAAAGTTTATATCCTCTTTGGTGGAATTGTTTAATGATGCCCTTGAGCTGCCCAGGAAGTAGTAAGGCCTCCTAAGAGTTGTTTCATTATTATTTTGGGAGTTTTGGGGTTTTTTTTTTCTTTTTGAGACAGAGTCTTGCTCTGTCACCCAGGCTGGAGTGCAGTGGCACGATCTTGGCTCACTGGAACCTCTGCCTCCGGGGTTCAAGCGATTCCCCTGCCTCAGCCTCCTGAGTAGCTGGAAATATAGGCGTGCACCACTATGCTGACTAATTTTTTGTATTTTGTATTTTTTGTATTTTTTTGTATTTTGTAAGAACTTGGCTCACGCAGTCTCAACCTGCCTGACTCAAGCGATCCTCCCACCTCAGCCTCCAGGGTAGATGGGACCACAGGCCCATGCCACCAGGACCAACTAATTTTTGTATTTTTTGTAGAGAGGAGGTTTAACTATGTTGCCCAGGCTGGTCTCGAACTCCTGGGCTCAAGCAATCAACCGGTCTCAGCCTCCCAAAGTGCTGGAATTAACAGACATGAGCTTCCGTGCCCCATCTATTGTTAAACTTTTAAAAAATATCAATCATATAATATGAGGCCTCACAGGGTCTTACAGATTATCTTCTGGTCTAGTCCCTTAGTTTTGAACCTATAAAAGTTTACATCATTTGCTTGAGTTGAGCAGTTCATTAGTGGCTGAGCCAGGATGAGGGGCCAGGTTTTCAAAGCAACTGTTCATGGATCCAGTGGCTTCATGTATATCTGGTAGCTACAACTTTTCCATGAGCAATGTTGAATATATACAGCATAGTTGCGTGACAAACTACAGGAATCTAACTACTCCCTTCAGCACTGACCATGTTCAAAGATACAAGTGGAATTATGACTTACTCAAGGATGAGGCTCCAAAGTCAAACAAAAATTCGTCGTAGTCAAAATTATCCTTGCAAATTTTTTGGGAAGGCCTCATCGGAGACCCAAATATCTCCTTTTTGTAAGCACAGTAGGGAAAATTTTTATTCCAGAATGGAAAGAGAGGGCTATTTTGTGGTTGAGAACCAAATGAGGTATTTGGCTTCCTTTTAGGGACTATGTTGTACAAAAAATACAAATTCTTGAACACTAGACTCATCATCAGCACACAATAGGCTCACGCCTAGAGAGCCATGAGGGAACTAGGACTGGCCAGGGAAGCCGATGCTCCTCCCACTCTTGTGCTCACTTCCAGGCGTGTGTTCTTTGAGTGGAATACAGGACTCATCACGGCACTTCAAGTTGTGTGTGTGTGTGTGTATCTCTCTCGTCTCCCTTTCCCCATTTGCCCCTCCCTCCCTGTCTTTTTATGTTTGCTTTTTAAAAAGTTATTATTTTTTAAGACAGGGTCTCGCCCTGTCACCCAGGCTGAAGTGCAACGGTACCATCTTATTTCATTGTAGACTCAGCCTCCTGGGTTCAAGTGATCTTCCTGCCTCAGCCTCCTGAGTAGCTAGGAGTACAGGTGCATGCCACCATGTTTGGCTAATTTATTTATTTATTTATTTATTTATTTGAGACAGAGTCTCACTCCGTCACCCAGGCTGGAGTACAGTGGCATGATCTCGGCTCACTGCAACCTCTGCCTCCCAGGTTCAAGTGATTCTCCTGCCTCAGCCTCCTGAGTAGCTGGAATTACAGGCCTGTGCCACCACGCCCAGCTAATTTTTGTATTCTTAGTAGAGACGGGGTTTTGCCTTGTTGGCCAGGCGGTCTTGACCTCCTGACCTCAAGTGATCCGCCTACCTTGGCCTCCCCAAATGCTGGGATTACAGGTGTGAGCCACCTCACCCGGCCTAATTTAAAAAAAATTTTTTTTAGAGACAGGGCCTCTCTGTGTTTCCCAGGCTGGTCTCAAACTCCTGGCCTCACTGCTTTCTATTTGAATTCAAATGTTAAATGTGTCAATAATGGAGATTAAATAAGTCTATATATGTGTGCTCCTGGAGTATAGGAAGTATCGTATACATGTTCATTCTTAATGTAAAAGGCAATTTAGCCTAGTGGTTAAAGACCCAGGACCATACTATCTTGGCCCAAATTCTGATTTAGCCACCAACAAGTTGTGTGACCCAGGACCCATGACTTAAATCCTCTGTGCCTCAGTTGCCTTCCCTGTAAAATGGGTATGATTTAAAAATAGAACCCTTGTTCTGTGATTGTTAAGAAGATTGAGTTATAATATGTTAAAAGTGCTCAGAACAGTACAAGGTAAGTGCTCATAGGGTTGTAACTTCTGTTAGGTGATGCCACTATACGTCAGGTAATGCAGAGAACTCAATTTTGACAATTCCTAACAATACCCAATGGAAACAATTAGTATTTGTGTGAGATTATTTATTTTGTCACCTCCTGTTGCCACTTTTCCTGTTGTACAGTAATCACCTGTAAGGCAAAAGGACTGAATGATTGTCCTCTACAAAACTAAGAACAACTGTAGTACTTACTTAGGACCAAAAGGCAGGGTGATGGAGAAATGACTCTTCTTACTAGCTCTGTGACCTTGGAAAGATCACTTAACCTTTCTGAATTTTAGTATCATTTAGTTGCAAATCATAAATAATGATAGCACTACCTATCTCACAGAGTGGCTGTGAGAATCAAACCAAATATCTGTAAAAATGTTTTGTAAACTATACGGTAACATGAAAATATGAGATTGTTATTACTAACTACAATTTAAACAGGCTAGCACTAGTGCTGCTATCAGGAGTGTCAGAAGAAGTAAGGACAAATCATTCAGGAATTCATGGGTTTCCACAGCAACACTTTACTGTAGGGATATGTTGGCAGGAACTCCAGATCTTCCATTTTTTATGTATATATATAAAATATATATATATATACACATAAATAAAAATATACATATATGTGTGTATATGTATATATAGATCTTAAGTTCTTCCATTATATATATATCTGTATATGTACATATATGTGGGTGTGTATATATATGTGCGTATGTATATATATACAATTTTCTGAGAACTCACTTTTTTTGTGAATTTACAATAGTGTTCGCCATGTTTTCCACCAGTATGTATATGTAAACAACCCATGATGTAAGTTGTTTGCCACATAGCAACCTTGAAGTTGCAGAGATAGACTCTTGGGAAAAGATTACCTGAGTATTAGGAAATTTGTGATTAATGTGTCAATTTATTTCCCTATAGTCTCTGGCATGAGATTAATCATGATTTGATTTTTTAAAATAAAATGAGATGAATTTTATTCTGGCTTGCACTACTGTTATTACACTAAGTTATATTGTTTCTCAACTCTTCCTTTTCCTTGCCAATAAAATGGAGGCTTCAACGCCTACCTTTCAAGGGTTGTTGCAAAGATCGGAAATGATCTATGCAAACCCCTTGACAAAGAGTAATACTTGGTGATTATTATCATTAGGAGGACAAGCAAATATTTAGGGCAGCAATTCTCAGCTCCAGTCCTGCAACACTGCAGGGTGTTGCAAATTATCTCAAGGAGTGTTGTAACATTTCCAAAAGGCTCTCCAACTAAGATTATTGTAAATTTCCTTTATTTCCAGAAATAGTTTCTCTGCAGGTCATTAGAAGTGGGGTTGTACTGATATCACTCAGCATATTATGAGATATCTCAGCATATTATGAGAGAGGTGAAGTTTTTATTATTCAACCTTTACCCCTTCTGTGATATCCTCTTTCCTACTCCAGTCCCAGGATTTGGATCAGCCCAGGTATGAATCTCAGCTTAGTCACTCTCTATACATTAATTATGCATTCTGAACCCAGTGTCCTCATCTCCAAAGTTGCGACAATCATGACCATTTCATAGGATTGTTTACAGAGTCAAATTATGTGCATAAAGTCCTCAGCAGACCATAACTAACTGTCCCCTGACTTAGCTCCTCATGATCTTGCCTGATCTCTGGGGAAGCAATGAGTGAGAATTCCGAGAGCTGTTTCACAAAAATCTCCATGAGACAATGAAAGCCCAAGACAACACTGTTGTAACCTACCTGCCAGAGGATGGCATATAGGATTCTTCTACTCCTAGACATTCAGGATTAAAACAAACAAACAAACAAAAAACATTTTTAAATTAGAGGAATTACACATAAAAATTCAGATCTCTGACTTCTCTTAAAGAATCACAAGATCTGGCCAGGTGCAGTGGCTCACACCTGTAATCCCAGAACTTTGGGAGGCCAGGGTAGGTGAATCACTTGAGGCCAGGAGTTCAAGACCAGCCTGGCCAATATGGTGAAACTCTGTCTCTACTAAAAATACAAAAGTTAGCCGGGCATGGTGGTGCATGCCTGTAATCCCAGCTACTTGGGAGGCTGAGGCATGAGAATCGTTTGAACTCAGGAGGTGGAGGTTGCAGTGAGCCAAGATTGTGCCACTGCACTCCAGCCTGACAGAACGAGACACTGTCTTAAAAAAAAAAAAAGAATCAGAAGATCTGTCCCTGATTATAATTATCAGCCTTCTTTTGGACACAGATGTGCTCTCTGTTTGCCACAGTCCCCACCATTCCCTATTATTGTACATCTAGCCTGCTTCACTCATTGATCTGCTTGATCAATGAGTGAAGAATTTGAATTCTTCACTGTAAGAATTTAAATCTGTAAGAATTTGAATCTATGACCCCTGGCCAATAGGGTCAGGAAAGTAGTCATGATGGTGGTGATGACAGGGGTAAAGCTGGTGGGGAAAGAGGTTTGTGAGGTTTTTTTCAATGATTCAAAAAGCCTGTTGGCAATGATTATATCTTTAACCTCTAAAAGACTGCACAGGTTAACTAAAGCTCCAGATTTCTTTGCTTTTAGGTGGAATTCTGTCAACTAGGTAACTGTATTGTCATAAAAGAAGATCAAAATGGCAAACAGATATAATTGATTAATGTTTTAAAAATCGGAAAAACAGATAATTCTTATTATTTTTTATTATTATTATTATTTATTTATTTATTTTGAGATGGAGATTCACTTTTGTCACCCAGGTTGGAATGCAATGGCATGTTCTCGGCTCACTGCCACCTCCGCCTCTCAGGTTAAAGCGATTCTCCTGCCTTGGCCTCCTGAGTAGCTGGGATTACAGGCGCCAACCACTACGCCCGGCTAATTTTTTTGTATTTTTAGTGGAGATGGAGTTTCACCATGTTGGCCAGGCTGGTCTCAAACTCCTGACCTCAGGTGATCCACCCACCTCAGCCTCCCAAAATGCTAGGATTACAGGTGTGAGCCACCGTGCTCGGCCTTATTATTATTTTTGAGACAGGGTCTCACTGTGTTGCTGAGGCTGGAGTGCAGTGGTGCAATATTGGCTCACTGCAACCTCTGCCTCCTGGATTTAAGCAATTCTCCTGCCTCACCCTCCCTAGTAGCTGGGATTATAGGTGTGCCATACCACACCTGGCTAATTTTTGTATTTTTAGTAGAGACTGGGTTTCACCATTTTGGCCAGGCTGGTCTTGAACTCCTGACCTCAAGTGATCCGCCCACCTCGGCCTCCCAAAGTGCTGGGATTACAGATGTGAGCCACCGCGCCCGGACAGATAATTATTATTATTTAATAAATAAAGTTTGCTTCACAGATTGGTTCTTGGGAAAATGGGGCCCAAGAAAGAGAATGTGATAATAACAAGAGGTATCCTTACTGGTGGAGAGGTTGAGAAGGGAGCCACCGGCATTGTCACTTCTCTGCTGCTACTTTTAGTCCTGTGGGTTGAAACCAGAAGAATGAATGTTGAAATTTCAGGTACCTGATAGTAAGTAGAAAAGACATATGGAAAAAGGCAGTGGAGTCCTCTTTTGAGTACTAGAATTTCATGTCCTCCTCAGGCAGGCTCACTCATGATTTTAGTGTTAATAATGTACATAGTTTTTAATACAGGTTCTGTTTTTCCCATACTGCAAGGCAAAATGCAATGCAATGACCATTTACAATATTGCTGTGCTCTGTTAAAACTAGTTAATGTTCCTTGCCTGTGCTAATGTACAAGGCCACTGTATTTTATAAGGGTGAGGAAACTCTTTATTTATGACCTGTAATTCTCAAGGATTGTTATATGTCCTAGAATAAAGCTGATTCATAATTCTACTAGGTGGGGCAAAGGGATTACATTTTCAGTCTTTCTTGCCAACTCTTTCCAGCATTTAACTAAATTATGTAGGACCTTTTGAGAATTATAGAATTTTGAAGCTAACGTGTACTTTAAGGATAAGGATCTCCTAATCTAACCTCCTCATTTCCCAAAGGTCCAAGAGAGTTTTTCCTGCCCAAGTTAACAGAGCCAACACTAGAACTCTGGTCTCCTGATTCCAAGTCCAATTCGATATGTATGTTTTCTGTTTCCTTTTCCATTTTAAACTATCCCAACCATCATTGCCCGAGATTTGTTTTTTGCTTTACGGTCTCACGGCTTCTACTTAACGTCTAAACATTCAGATTTTTTCATAATCCTATTTTATCCTTACAGCATTCTCCTAGGGTTTCCAGATTCTACTTTGAGAACTCTCGAGTGAGGAACGTGATCTGGAGGCTTCCCCACAAAACCCTGCTGGATCCTCCAAGAAGACAGAGAAATGTGTAACCCACAGTCTGTAGCAGTCTCTCTCTCATCCATTCCATAATGAGGTTTCCAAGGAAGCAAAGAGAGACTAACAGGAGGATTATGTCTGTTCTTTTTAGAAACAAGTCTGTTGAGATTTCATACATTCTGCTAATTTCTTCCTTTTGCTTCCATGTCAAGAAGGCTTTTTACCACCTGTCTGACAGCAGATCTCTCTTGCACTGTGGCACATTTAGCTACTGCAAAATTAGATGAGAACAGTTTTGTTTTGTTTTTCTAAGACAGAGGAGGAGCACAGAAGAGACATCAAAGATGATTCTGGCCAAGGCTGCCTCCCCTACAAGCTCCCAGTTGTGTGGGAAAGAGAAGCATAAACTCTTATGGGGGAAAAATGAAGAAAGAATGGAGATGGGGAAAGTCAATGATAAATTATGAGAGCTGTGGTTTAAATGGGAGAGGTACGAGAAAAGTACAGGCTGACTCATAATTAGTACAGATAGTGCGACACAAATTACCATTTTCATTGCTCTTTGAACATTCATTGCCACATAGAGCTCACAAATTTTGTGACCATGTCAACTACAATGAAATGAGAAAAATAGGAACATATGCTGAGTTTTTCATAATACTAAATTTATTCAATTTAAAGGAGCATCTTATATTTCAAGATTATAGTCTTCTTTCTTTCTTTAGTCCTAAAACATTTCTTTTATGAAACGACAGTGAAGGTAGATAATAATTGATTTTTTGTTTGTTTGTTTTTGAGACAGAGTCTTGCTCTGGCGCCCAGGCGGGAGTGCAGTGGTGCCATCTCAGCTCACTGCAACCTCTGCCTACCAGGTTCAAGCAATTCTGCTGCGTCAGCCTCCCAAGTAGCTGGGATTACAGGTGCATGCCACTACACCTGGCTTTTTGTATTTTTAGTAGAGATGGTTTTCACTATGTTGGCCAGGCTGATCTTGAATTCCTGGCCTGAAGTAATCTGCCTGCCTCAGCCTCCCAAAGTGCTGTGATTATAGGAGCCACCACACCTGGCATAACTGGTATTTTTTATATGCTTCCTGGGCAACTTAAAAATTGATTACTCTGTTGTTTCCTCCTTATTTTTTTTTTTTTTTTTTTTGGCTTTGCACCAATTTGTGAGACCCAAGTATCTCCTACCTAGAAAAAAAACACACTAAACAGTAAATGATTACCAACAAATTGGAACAAATCTCAATTAATTAACATATACTTCAAGGAGAAGACTTAACAAATCTTACTTTTCATTCTTAATAGCTCTTTCCATAAAAATGTTCCACAAGTGTATCAAATTAGTCCTAACAACTACTGTTAAGTGATTAATGAAACAGGAGTGACAGGAGTGAATTTAATAATAGCAATAAATACAGATGGGACTACATAAATTGTGGAGGTCCTGATGCAAAACTCTCTCTGTATTCGATGGCATCTCAGCTTTCTCATCTGAAATGAATGAAGAAATTAATGATAATGATGCTCACAGCAATAAGAAAAAAATTCAAAACAAAACCCATACTCTCTGACAACATGCCTTTGTTCTTATTACCTACTACCCACTTCACATATGCTAGAAGCGCTAAACAAAGCTGCAAAGAGAAGGCAGTATGGGGATGAATGTGGTTCCTGGCCTTGTTGTAAAGCAGTATGGAGCAGTGACTTCCCCCAGAGCATTTGCATTGTGTGGCAATAAAATGCAGTTGCACAAACATTGGGCAAACTCACTTAAAGAGGGAGCAGGCTTAGGACTAAAGGTGTTCTCTATTCTAGGCAACTTTTCAACCTGTCTTCCTCTAAAGTGGAGGCAGATTTTCCTCCACCTTCTATTCTCCTTTGAACCCCTTCCCCTTCCAGCACCTCCCATCTCTGGAGTTTGTCTAGAGTGATGCATATCACTGCTATTCATCTGCTTATTTAAAAAGCACTGGTCCCGGCCTAGAGTACTTACAGAGCTGTTTCACTGTTAGGGTCTTTATCCTTCATGCAGAGCTAAAAGCAAACATGGCAGTAAATTAGCCTGCTTTTTAAGGCCCATGGAGAAATATTTTGAATGCATTAAGATGGCTCGAGGACAGGTGTGTGGAAATACAGCCACCTCTGCACTGGCTCAGGCGTCATTTTTGGGGCCACACTAGTAGTTTTTATTAAACGCAAAGATGTAACTCTTAGTTAAGATGCTTCCAGTGTCTTAGATACTTGAGTATTTACTTTTTTATAGAAAAAAAAAATGCGGCCGAGTGCAGTGGCTCAAACCTGTAATCCCAGAACTTTGGGAGGCCAAGGCAGATGGATCATTTGAGGTCAGGAGTTCAAGACCAGCCTGGCCAACATGGTGAAACCCCGTCTCTACTAAAAATACAAAAAAACAGCCAGGCATGGTGCCACATGCCTGTAGTCCCAGTTACTCTGGAGGCTGAGGCAGGAGAATGGTGTGAACCTGGGAGGTGGAGCTTGCAGTGAGCTGAGATCGCGCCGCTGCACTCCAGCCAGGGTGACAGAGCAAGACTCCATCTCAAAAAAAAAAAAAAAAAAAAATGCTTTGTGGCTGGGCGTGGTGGCTCATGCCTGTAATGCTAGTGCTTTGGGAGGCTGAGGCAGGCAGATCACTTGAGCTCAGGAGTTCGAGACCAGCCTGGGCAACATGGCAAAACCCTGTCTACAAAAAATACAAAAATTAGCCGGGCATGGGGGTGCATGCCTGTGGTGGTCCCAGCTACTAGGGAGGCTGAGGTGGGAGGATCACTTGAGCCCAGGAGGTTGAGGCTACAGTGAGCTGTGATCAAGGCACTGCACTCCAGCCTGGGAGAGAGAGTAAAACTCTATCTCAAAAAAATAAAAAAAGAAAGAAAGAAAGAAAGAAAAGAAACAACAACAACTAAAATATGCTTGGGATTGGAATAGGGGGTGGAGGGAATTTCTTCTTGAGAGACATGGCTGCCCTGTTGCTATGTGTTCCAAGGAGAATGCCCCTTGCTGAATGATGAACTCAGCCTAGGGCTTTCTGCCTTTTTTGCTCTCCTTTGGCACTGAATTAGCTGGCAGAGTCAAATGCATGGCATTAACCTAAGCATGCACGTATTCTGAATCATACCAACCAACAAGGATAACCACTTTATAATTCAAACACCAGTCCACTACAGCCAGGGCATGTGGCTATAGTCCAGAGGTGAGCAGCCAGTGCCATCTTTTCCATGCAGATCTCTGAATCTAGAGCGGATGTTCCTCCCTATATTTATTTATTATACCACAGGTATCATAGCAACAATAAAGGGCAATTTAAAAGGAGGAAAATCAGCCCCCAATTGCCTACCCCTGGCAACACAGCTATTTTCAATTCAGGCTTTGCCCATGTGCACTTCTCTTCTTTGTAAATCTGTACTCATAATGTACATATAATTTTTATTCCCTTGAGCAACTGTATTTTAGATCTCATGGTATAAAGACCAGATTTGACTTTGCGAAGAAGGGTTCCTAACTGAAGTCACTTATATTTCTAGCTTTCTGCCTTTATTCAGATGATGGCTTTTTACTTAAATAGCTCAGAATACTTAGATACCTTCATTATTTTCTTTCTTCTAGCAATCAGTCCAAAGCACAATGTCAGAAAGATCACAACACATGCAGCAATAATGGGCTCTATTGGTACACCCACAGTTTTATCTGTAGGAAATGCAAACACAGGGAATAAGAATGAACATTTATATACTTCCAATACGTCCCAGCAATGGTGCCTTGAACTTTATGTGTGTCATCCCCTTAATTAAACCTTCTCAACAATCTCAGAAGGTAGGTATGATTGTCCTCATTTCACAGGTGAGGAACCAGGAGGTTTGAGGGGTTAGAGTGCTTGTCCAAAGTCATAGAACTAGGCCGGGTGCAGTGGCTCATGCCTGGAATCCCAGCACTTTGGAAGGCCGAGGCGGGCAGATCACTTGAGGTCAGGAGTTCAAGACCAGCCTGGCCCACATGGTGAAACCCCATCTGTACAAAAAAAAAATATATATATATAGCTGGGCATGGTGGCAAGTGCCTGTAGTCCCAGCTACTTGGGAGACTGAGGCAGGAGAATTGCTTGGTCCCGGGAGACAGGTTGCAGTGAGCCAGGGTCGCGCTACTGCACTCCAGTCTGGGTGACAGAGCAAGACTCTCTCTGTCTCCAAAAAAAAAAAAAAAAAAAAAAAAAAGTCACAGAACTGGTAAATGGTAGAGGCAGGTTTTGAATCAATTCCTTTGTGGAATAATAATTTATTGTAATATGAGTAACTCCCCTAAAACAAGTAGACCATTTTGTGCTTCCTTCACCCACAGTTTTTGCCACACACAGAGCAGAAGTAGATTGAAGTCAATGATTTTTCCTGGATTTTGAAAAGCCCAAAATATATTGGGAAGTATCCTGGGGTGGGTGAGGGAAGAGAGGGAGGAAGGCTTTGAGAGCAAGAAGAGAAAGGGTGGAGAGCTTTCTGGACTAAGAAGGAGAGAGAGGTCTGTGGGCCTCAAAAGCAGTGGGGAGCCTTGTACCTGTACTGCAATGGTGCCCCAAGCAGGTGACAAGACATTATAGAAGGTAGGTGGCTGCATAGTGTCTCTAGGGAAGTAGGACTCTAAGCATGAGCCTTCCCAACCTTGGCAGTTTTCTGCATCTCTCTAAATGCCATGCAAAGAGAGAGAGCCTACTTCTAACTTGGACTAGGAAGAGATCAGCAGCAACCATGACAGCTTGGAAGTGAAAGCCTACCCCTTTATTTTCTAAACACCAGGTCAACTGAGAGCTATTTTTTTTTTTTTTTTGAGACGGAGTTTTGCTCCTGTTGCCCAGGCTGGAGTACGGTGGTGCAATCTCGGCTCACTGCAACCTCTGCCTCCCAGGTTCAAGTAATTCTCCTGCCTCAGCCTCCTGAGTAGCTGCAATTACAGGCACGTGCTACCATACCCAGATAATTTTTGTATTTTTAGTAGAGACGGGGTTTCACTGTGTTAGCCAGGATGGTCTCAATCTCCTGACCTTGTGATCCGCCTTCCTTGGCCTCCCTAAGTGCTTGGATTACAGGTATGAGCCACCGCACCTGGCCAAGAGCTACTTTATTTATCAGTCACTATAGGCATAGTGCCTGTGTTTGCAAGCTTTCTAAGAGCCTTTGAAAATGTGACCTAAAGTCACTTCTTCCCCTCTTCCCTGGTTTTTGCCCTTCACTTGCTAACTCATGACCCTGTTTCCTTTCTAATACTTAATCTGTAGTATCTGTTTGTTTAATCTCCAGACCCAGAAAAAAATGATTGGCCACAAGATATGAAAAGAAAGTAGCAAAATTAATCAAAATTAATCAATGTTTAAGCATCTGCAAAATGCAACCTGGCATCAACTCTAACCGAACTGTTAAATAATAATGTTTAAACCTCAAGAACCAAATGAGTAACTTATTTATAACAAAATTCAAAATCTATACAAGTTATAAAAATTCTTTCAAAAATTTTATAGCAGAAAGCACATACAATGTGCTTTGCTTTAATATCTTTGACATGATATGGAATGAAACTCTCAAAAGCAAAAGTGAAAGCCAGGCAGGGTGGCATATCCGTAGTCCCAGACACTTGGGAGGCTGAGGCAGGAGGATTGCTTAAGCCCAGGAGTTCAGGGCTACAGCACCCTATGATTGCACCTATCAATAGCCACTGCTCTCTACCCTAGGCAACATAGTGAGACCCTTGTTTTTTTTTTAGACAGAATCTCGCTCTGCCACCCAGGCTGGAGTGCAGTGGCTTGATCTCGGCTCACTGCAACCTCTGTCTCCTGGGTTCAAGCGATTCTCCTGTCTCAGCCTCCCAAGTAGCTGGTACTACAGGTGTACACCACCATGCCCAGATAATTTTTGTATTTTAGGTAGAGACAGTGTTTCACCATGTTGGCCAGTCTGGCCTCGAACTCCTGACATTAAGTGATCTGCCTGCCTTGGCCTCCTAAAGTGCTGGGATTATAGGTGTGAGCCACCATGCCTGGCCAACCCTTTTTTTTTTTTTTTTTAGAGATGGAGCCTGGGTATGTTGCCCAGGCTGGTCTTGAACTCCTGACCACAAGCAATTCTCCTACCTGGGCCTCTCAAAGTGTTGCAATTACAGGCATCAGCCACTGCACCTGGCAGGACCCCGTTTCTTAAAAAAGTAATAAAGTAAAAGTGCTTCAGGTCAACAAAGGTTTTAAAGTGACCTTGTCTAAGCCCCTGGATTCTGATGCCATCCAACAAGGGGAAGGAGCTTCAGTCATGGCTTAAGTAACATTTTAGGCATTTAAAGGAAATTGAGCATGTGCTATTTATCGCACAATTGAGTTTATGGATTGAGGTGCAGTCAACAAATATTTACTGAGTGACTAATGTGTGTTATGCACTGTGTTCAGCACTGCAAAAAATAGGACAGGTGTAGAAGGCTCCTCTGCCTTCATGGAGCTCATGTTCTAGTGAGGGAGACGGAGATTAAACAAACAGATACTACAGATTAAGTATTAGAAAGGAAACAGGGTCATGAGTTAGCAAGTGAAGGGCAAAAACCAGGGAAGAGGGGAAGAAGTGACTTTAGGTAAATTTAATTTCAAAGCCCAATCCCTATATACCTTAAGATTATGAAATAGGGTTTATCTCCCCTGTCCCCATAACTGTATAACACACTAACCAATTATTATTATAATTATTTTTGGAGACAGGGTCTCACTCTGTCACTCAGACTGGAGTGCAGTGGCATGATCATGGCTCACTGCAGCCTCGACCTCTAGGGCTTAAGAGATCCTCCTACTTCAGCCTCCTGAGTAGTCAAGACTACCAGTGCGTGCCACCACACCCAGTTAATTTTTCGATATGTTGTAGAGACAGGGTTCCAATATGTTGCCCAGGCTGTTTTGGAACTCCTGGGCTCAAGCAACCCTCCCGCTCGGTCTCCCAAAGTCCTGGGATTACAAGCATGAACCATCCCACCCAGCCTGTAACTACCTTTTTATCATTTCCTGCTCTGGATAATTTTGGGAAATAAATGGATTAAATTTTTGCCCTCTCTTAGCTGTTTCTAAAAATTATTCTCATGAAGGTATGGGTCATATCACCCCTATGGAGAAACTTTGCTCAGGGAGCCTTTTTCTAGTAAGCCCTGGTTCTGTACTAGCCAGCTCTGGGACGCACCAAAGGCCCGTCAACCTTACTGGGGAGCCCCTCTATTTGCAAGATGTCAAAACAAAGGGGAAGTAAAGGTGGGACAATAAGAAAAAGAAATCAGAATTCAGTCACAGGTTGGAATACTTTTACCAAGCCAGATAAAATGAAGCCACATGTGACAGCTCTTACTCTATTTTTTATTTTTATTTATTTATATTTTGAGACAGAGTTTCACTCTTGTTGCCCAGGCTGGAGTGCAGTGGTGCGATCTCGGCTCACTGCAACCTCTGCCTTCTGGTTTCAAGCAATTCTCCTGCCTCAGCCTCCCAGGTAGCTGGGATTACAGGTGGCTACCATCATGCCCGGCTAATTTTTTTTGTATTTTTAGTAGAGACGGGTTTCACCATGTTGGTCAGGCTGGTCTCAAACCGCTGACCTCCTGATCCACCCGCCTCGGCCTCCCAAAATGCTGGGATTACAGGCGTGAGCCGCTGCACCTGGCCGACAGCTCTTATTCTATACACAAACTGAAGTAAACTACCTTACCCATTGGCTTGCTTTGGATTCCAAATTTCTGTTGAAAGTGACTTTGGTCGGGGCATGGTGGCTCATGCCTGTAACCCCAGCACTTTGGGAAACTGAGGTGGCGGATTGCTTGAGCCCAGGAATTCAAGACCAGCCTGATCCACATGGCAAGACCTCATCTCTACAAAAACAATTTTTTTTGATTAGCGGGTTCTGATGGCACGCACCTGTCCCAGCTATTCAGGAGGCTGAAGTGGAAAGATCGCTTGAACCTGGGGGATGAGGCTGCAGTGAACTATGATTACGCTACTGCACTCCAGCCTGGGTGGCAGAGCGAGACCCTGTCTCCAAAAAAAGAAAGAAAAAAGAGACTTTGGCAAGGGTAATTACATAACTGCCCCTCTCCCCTTGTCCTGTTTTATGGTCTCATTTGTAACCAGACCTGATATTTCCCTCCTGTATTCATCATGGTTAAATAATCCCAACACATGGGCTAAATCTTGTGCTCAAGAAAAGATCTGTGATGTCATTTGTAGCTTTGCATGGCCTCATTTAGGTACTTCCTCACTGAGCCGTGAAGCCAGGAGAGGGCTCATGAAAATCTTGGCATTTAGCCCAAGCCCCAGCAGCAGAGCATTTATGCCACCAGCCGTGGGAAGTAGCTAAGCAAGAAGAAATAAGAAAAACAAGTTGGTTTGGAAGAGCCCCACCCAAAACAAGTTTCTGCCCACCTGAAAGCCAATTTGCTAAGCTAGCATCCTGATTGCCACATAAGCTATATATTTTTTTAATGTGACACAGAACAATTATGATTTCTTCTTAACCAGGAGGGATATAATTCCCTGGCCTCCAAGTGTGGTGTTCATAGTCAGGATGGCAGGGCATGAGGCCCACCCTTCCATGCTTTTGTGGTCTTGGGGGAGGTAAATAACCACAAAGCTTTTTCACTGCTTCTATCTCATGGGTACTCAGGATATTTGTGGGTTTGGTTTTTAAAACAAGTAGCCCCTGAGCAATTGTTAGTGCTCTGCAGGACGAATTACTGATCATTCCAGGAATCACAGTGACGGGCATTCAACCACCAGTAACTCCTCTTCCCCACTAGCCACTCTTTTCATATCCCATAACTCTTCCCCTCAAGGGGAAGGAAATAAGATGTCCTATGGTTACATCACCACAACACTTCTGGCAGGGGTTCAGCTGGCTTCCTGGTGACTGACAAGACTGGCAATAAGTGAGTACAGGGAGGCAAATGACAAAGTGAGTAATGTTCTAACAAGATATGGGAGTCTCAGCTTGTTGGGCTGCTCCTGGTGTGCTAGCATGAGAGCAGACCATGTGTGAATGAGCATTTTTGGCATCTGCTACCCCAGGTATTTTGCCTTTCTCTTTTTGTATGAGCAAGAAATATGAGGAGGGAAAACCCCACAGAGCATCATTTGTTCTGTCATTGTAGAGGTGATAACCCTGGGTAGATGAAGCATGAATCCAAGAGAAAGGGCTTTTTTTCCCCTTATTTTTTCCTACTCTCTCTGCAGATTACCCTACAGGTTAGAATTTGAGTTAGGAGTGATTGTAGAGATCCATTTTCTTATCTAGTCCTAATTTCTCTTCTCTGTGTGTTTTTTACTTCTCTTCTGTTAGTTATGAAGCTGTGAACTCAAAAGTCCAGTTGCTACACACCTTGTTGCCCAGGAGAATTCATGGAAATACTCTTCCCTAAAAGCCAAGCAGGATTGTTTCCTATATTTGGTTCTAAGAAAGGATTCTTGCTCAAAAAACAGTGTCCTGTATGGAATGGGCATGATTTCCCTGAAAGGATGGACTAGGATTCTTAGTGGAAAAATCCTTGGATGGGGATGATTCTCCAAAGAAAATCCTGGCCCTAATCATAACTGTTATTATCATTTATTGTCACCAAAAATATTCACTGAGCATCTGGTGTGAGTTTTGCACTGTGCTGGGTATTACTTAAAAAGAACATTACCTTTAACAATCAGGTGAAAGTCCAAGCTCTCCGTTTTCAGAGATGACTTTGCAATACAACTGTAGGTTCCGTTGTCAGACTTCTCGACTTTGATGATTGACAGCTGAAAAGACTCACTTGTCTGTTGGATTTGGTGATGGCTTTTCTCTAAATCGAGGAGACTACTGTTTTTGTACCACATCATTTGAGCCTGGGGGTTGGCTTTCACACTGCAAACCAACTTCACATTACTGCCTTCCTCAACTGTTTGGAAGTCGTTTCCACTTAGGAGAGGAGGAACTGCAAGACTCAAGCATTTAGATTTAATTAGCAGATAAGCAATAGTTCACTGTCAGAGTTCAAAGTCTTCCTTCAAACTATCTCATGTGGTCATTTATTCATTTGACAAAAATTTATTAAATACGTACGGTGTGACAAGCACTGGGGTAACAAGGGCAAATAACACTTCTAGTTCCAAATCTCATAGAACTTTTAGTGTGATGAAGAAGACAAACCATGAAACAATATATGATTATGAGCGTGATATATATAGTAATGATCTATGACAAGCAGACAATTTGTAACACTACCCAAGAGTATAAGCCTTGAGTCTTTCTTCTCTGAGAATTAATAAACCAACCTGTGCTAGTGTTGCACCAAACAGTACAAAATTAAGAAGGCATACATTGCAATTAGATCTAATTCCATCTACACCGTTTACTGTGACTTTGAGACAGTTAACTAACTGCTAATGCCTCTGTTTCTCGTGTAAAAAAAAATGGGATAATCATACATCTCCTGAGATGCTGTAAAGATTAAATAAAATAATCCCTGTAAAGAATTTGCCACAGTGCTAGCCGCTATTATTATTACGATGGTGGTGGTTTTGAGGGTTACTCTCACCGCCTGTTTTTGCATTTTATCGAACCATTGCCTTGATAACATATTCACCAATGCATCTTTGCGTTTTCTCAGTGGTGCTCTAGAAATAATGTCCTCCTCCCAGAAGGTGTTCTAAGCATGAGAACTCTGGCATCTGTGGAAGGCAAGTGAGTCCCTCTCATCCCTGTGTGTGAGCAACTCCTTTTTTCCTCTACAATAAGGGCAGTTGTAGACCCATAGACAGTCAAACACGTCTATCACTGTGCATATTCTGGCAGAAGTGCAGAATAGTAATGAAATGGTTGGAGAGTAGGAACTAGGAAAAAGATAGAGACGGAGAAGGAGGAAAAAGGAGCTTGTATAATCTGCACACTGAATAATTAGACCCTGAGTAGGCTGTGTTATTAATAACTCTCTCAGAAGAATGACATTTTGTTGCTCTTTGGAATGAGCTCGAATTCTGTATCATATCCAACAAGGATGTTATATGGTATTCAGATAGGAAGGAAGCTGCTGGAATAGAGAACATAATTGCCAAATGGAACAATTCCATTTGTGGACAGATTCTGTTAGTGATTTCTTTCTATTTAACTATTTGAAATTAATTTAAGCATATCAGTATATGTGAATATCCCCTCTGTAAAAATTAGTACATTTTAGATAAAGCTAAGATCCAAGCTGGTCACTTCCTGATCCCCAGAGATACCCACTGTTATGAGTTTGGTGTAAATCCTTCCCTATCTTTCTTTTTTCTTAAATAGCTTTCTATACATATAGTGTACCCATAGGAAATATATCGTATTATTTTAGGGACATGGGAAGGATTTACATAAAATACTTCCTTTCTCTCAGTAACTTGCATGTTTTTGAGATATGTTTATATTGAACCACAGAGATCTAGCTTATTGCTTTTAGAATGCTATAGTATAATGTATGCCTTTAATCATTTGTGTTTTGATGGGCTTTAGGTTGTTTTCATTTTAAAATGTTAAACAATGCTACAATAAACATCCTTGTACATATCTCTTTATGCTCCTGTGCATGTATTTCTCCAAGGTTAACATCTAGAAGGAGAAATGC
The DNA here is from genome assembly GCF_029281585.2 of Gorilla gorilla gorilla. Lineage (NCBI taxonomy): Eukaryota > Metazoa > Chordata > Mammalia > Primates > Hominidae > Gorilla > Gorilla gorilla. The sequence continues at coordinate 62,760,406 of NC_073228.2, read as the reverse complement.
TGTGTCATAAGATACGCACACTTTAAATTTTGATAAGTATTTTGAAAGAGCTGTTCTCAATTTAAACTTTCAGCAACGATGTATGAGAGGACCTGTTTCTCCACATTCTCCCCCAAACTGTGTATTATCAAGCTTCCATTTAGTTCTTGATTCTGCTATTTATAACAATAATGGTCCTGCCTTTGTAGGGTACATAATATCCTTGTCACGTTTTATGAGCTCATTTTGATTTATTGGTTAATGACTTTGTGTCAGTACTGTCATTATGGATTACTGAGCAATTAACTATACACACACACACACACACACACACACTTAGCAACAATGATATTTAGGAGATTGTTATAAACAGAATTTAAACAGTGGATTGAGGCTAGAAAACTGAAAACAATTTCTTTAAGTCATCAAATCACATTGTTGGCATTTCTGCCATGTCTCCCTTAAGAGGGTTCCATCAGCCTGGGCAACATAGCAAAACCCCGTCTCTACAAAAAATACAAAAATCAGCTTGGCCTGGTGGTGCTCGCCTGTAGTCCCAGCTACTTGGAAGGCTGAGGCAGGCAGATCACTTGAGCCTGGGAGGCAGAGGTTACAGTGAGCTGAGATTGTGCCACTGCACTCCAGTGTAGGTGACAGAGTGAGACCTTGTCTCAAAAAAAAAAAAAAAGTTTCATGGAATAAGCACTTAAGCACTAGGTTAGAAGCTTGGGAATTAGTGTTTTATTCTCAGCTGCACCTATGATTTGAGCCCCTAGTCCGGGCCTTAGTTTCCTTAGCTGTCTTTTTATTTTATTTTATTTTATTTTTTTTGAGACAGGGTCTCACTCTGTTGCCCAGGTTGAAATGCAGTGGCGCAATCACAGCTCGCTGAAGCCTCAAACTTCTGGGCTCAGAAGATCCTGTAGCCTCAGCCTCCCGAGCAGCTGGGGCTACAGATGTGTGCCACCATGCCCAGCTAATTAAAAACACACCTTTTTTTTTTTTTTTTTTGGTAGAAATAGTGTCTCACTATGTTATGTTTGTAGAGATAGGGTCTTTCTACCAAATCATACTGCATCATTATACCTCACCCATTGCCATACCATCCACACCATTCTCATGCAGAACCAGCTTTTCACCCAACAACCCATGTGATCATCTACATTGTATCACTTGACAGTCCCCTAAGCCTATACAGTTCCACCAATGGGTTACCAATACCTGGAACCCAGTCATTGAAAAGCTTCACCTTTTTTGATTTTAAGGTGATGTTTAAAGATTCCCTAATGAAAATCTTTTTTTTTTTTTGAGATGGGTCTCACATTGTTGCCCAGGCTGGAGTGCAGTGGTGGCATCTCAGCTCATTGCAACCTCTGCTTCTTGAGTTCAAGCAATTCTCCTGCCTCAGCCTCCTGAGTAGCTGAGATTACAGGTGCCTGCCACCGCACCTGGCCAATTTTTGTAGTTTTAGTAGAGGCCAGGTTTCACCATGTTGGTCAGGCTGGTCTCGAACTCCTGATCTTAAGTGATCCATTTGCCTCTGCCTCCCAAAGTATTGGGATTACACACATGAGCCACTGTGCCAGGCCATGAAAATCTGTCTAAGCAGAACACAAAAGCTAGGCACTACAAAGGAAAAGACTTGAAGCTTTAAATATATAAACATTTAAAATTTCAATAGGGCAAAAAAGAACAATAAAAATTTTCAAAAATCAAATAGGAGAAATATTTACAATTCAAAATGACAAAGGACTAATTTCCTTAATCTACAAAGCCCTTGTACAGATTAATGAGAAAAAAGCATAAAACCCAACGGAAAAAAATGAGTTAAGGATACAAGCAGGCATTTCATGGAAACAAACAAAAAAAAGACCATTATGTTTACACAAAGGTGAACACCCTCATTCTTAATTTAAAAAATGAAAACAGGCTGGGTGCAGTGGCTCACACCTGTAATCCCAGCAGTTTGAGAGGCTGAGGTAGGCGGTTCACTCGAGGTTAGGAGCTTGAGACCAGCCTGGCCAACATGGTGAACCCCCCGTCTCTACTAAAAATACAAAAACTAAAAATTAGCTGGGCGTGGTAGTGGGCGCCTGTAGTCCCAGCTACCCAGGAGGCTGAGGCAGGAGAATCGCTTAAACCCGGGAGGTGGAGGTTGCAGTGAGCCGAGATTGCGCCACTGAACTGCACACCAGCCTGGGCAACAGAGCGAGACTCTGTCTCAAAAAAAAAAAAAAAAAAAAAAGAAAAAGAAAAAAGAAAAGAAAAAAGAAAAGAAAAGGAAAAGAAAATTTCAAAGGAGGCTGGCAAATTCTCAGAGTTTGGCGATACTCAGTGCTCATGAGGGTGAGGGGAAATAGGTACTCTCATACTTTGTGGTAGGAACATAAATTGGGCAATTTGGCAATACCAAGACCTAGACTTCAACTACCACTTCATGTGTTACAGACATTACAGACCCACTAGCTGTTTCTTTTCCCCTCACTCACAAGTAACATTCAGCACCACCGAAATGGACACGGACTGATCCCTCCCCAGCCTGCAGGTAAAGCTGATTCCGTTGTCATTTTCACTGATGGAAGAGACACAGACAGAGCTGGAATTGATTTTGTTTCCAGATTTCAAATCCACTCTCCCCTCCTCTCGGTACCAGAGCAGTTCTTCCTCTCTGGTGTGGTTTTGAACAGCACATATCAGAGATGCTTGGGAGCCAGGTGTAGTATCCAGGATATAGTTCTCAGTTTTACCATTCACAGTTAAAACAGAACCTGGGAGTATAGGGAGAAACTATTTAGATATACAGAGTAAACAACCTTAATGCTCACGAACAGGGGATTGGTTAAATAAGTTATGTTACATCAGTAGAACAAAATAAACTCTCAACGATTAAAAATAGTCATATTGATCTATATGATTTTTTAATGAAAAATATTCATAATGTATTGTTAACTGAAAAAGAAAAAGATTAAAATGTGGTCACCAAATTTTGGTGCACATTGGAATCACCAGGGGATCTTTTAAAAAGTACTGATGTAGCTGGGTGCTGTGCCTATAATCCCAGGGCTTTGGGAGGTAGAGGCGGGAGGATCGCTTGAGCTCAGGAGTTCAAGATCAGCCTGGGTAACATAGTGAGACTCCGTCTCTACAAAAAACAAAAAAATTAAAAAAAAAACATTAGCCAGGCATGGTGGTGTGCACCCATACTTTTAGCTACTTGGGAGGATAAGGTGGGAGACTCACTTGAGCCCAGGAGGTGGAGGTTGCAGTGAGCCAAGATCGCACCATTGAACTCCAGTCTGGGTGATAGAGCAAGACCTTGCCTCCAAAAAAAAGTACTGATGCCTGATTCTCATCCCCAGACATATGATTAGTTGACATGAGTGCAATCTGGGCATTGTGTTGTTTAAAGCACCCCACCCCCCGCCCCCGGGTGATTCTAATATGCAGTGAAGTTTGAGAAGCCTCAGGTTAGAAATCAATACATACAGAATGATCATACACATATGTGTGTATTTGTGTATACATGGAAGTCTTTTTTCATGGAAAAAAGACAGGAAAAAACCCATATATATTGAATACACACACACGCATGCATATATGTATATACATATACACATACCATATTTAATTTGTTTACTTGAAGGGATTGAAAGTGGGAAAACAAGGGAATGAAATGGAAAAATATTTAAGGTATAAACTTTAGGCAAAAAGGCAGAATATAAGTTAAAGCTCTAATAATTACTACAAATGTATCAAAATTGCACATGCAGATGAGTAAGAACTGATTTGAAAACATTTTCTGCTTAAATGGTAGGATTATGGACAAATTCGGTCTTGCATCTATAATGTTTTAATATTGTTTTGGCAGTGAAGAAAAATAAAAAGATGTTTAAGTAGTTGAGGTTTGTGTGGTAGACCAGTCTTCGTGGGTTGGGTGATCAGGATACATACCAGGTTTTTTCTTTTTGTTTTTTTTTTCAGCTCTGACTTTTAGAAACCTATTCATTGCATAGTAATACACCTGAATTTCGGTTTTTATTTTTCTGATTCAGAAGCAAGTAACAAAAGCTAAAAAAGAACTTTATCTGTCATAAACCTGTACCCCAGATAACATTTGTTAATATGTTCTGTAAACACATTAACCTTCCTTTTAAAACACTTAAGCTGGCCGGGCACGGTGGCTCATGCCTGTAATCCCACACTTCGGGAGGCCGAGGCGGATGGATCACCTGAGGTCAAAAGTTTGAGACCAGCCTGGCCAACATAGTGAAACCCTGTCTCTACTAAAAATACAAAAAAATTAGCCAGTCATGGTGGCGGGCTCCTGTAATCCCAGCTACTCGGGAGGCTGAGGCAGGAGAATCACTTGAACCTGGGAGATGAAGGTTGCAGTGAGCCAAGATCACGCCACTGCACTCCAGCCTGGGCAACAAAGTGAGACTCCTTCTCAAAAAAACAAAAAACTTAAGCTACTTGTAAAGATAATGGTATTGTTGTCTAGTATTTTATAAAAATATGGAATATTGAGTGGTTGTCATCTCTGGATGAAAGTATTTGGGGGGATTTGTACTTTTCTTTTTTTTTTATAGATTGCCTAATTTATTTTACAATGACTATGCATTACTTTTAAAATCAGAAAAGAGTGGTAGGAGAGCAAATGCTGGAAAGATTTTCATGTGAAATGGTATGTTCAGATAAACAGATGATTATTTGGGGTAACATTAGTAATAAAATGCATTAAAATGTAGGAGGATTCTGGTGGTGGCTCTGGAGAGAATAGAATACTTCACCTTGTCTTGTAATAATAAAACCCTAAAAACAATATTTTTCCATTTGATTTTTTTTTTTTTTTTTTGAGACGGAGTCTCGCCCTGTCGCCCAGGCTGGAGTACAGTGGCGTAATCTCGGCTCACTCACTGCAAGCTCCACCTCCTGGGTTCACGCCATTCTCCTGCCTCAGCCTCCCGAGTAGCTGGAACTACAGGCGCCTGCCAGCACACCAGGATAATTTTTTGTATTTTTAGTAGAGATGGGGTTTCACCGTGTTAGCCAGGATGGTCTCGATCTCCTAACCTCGTGATCCACCTGCCTCAGCCTCCCAAAGTGTTGGGATTACAGGCGTAAGCCACCCGCCCGGCCTCCATTTGATTTTTTATTGTTAGTTGACTCCTGTACTGTGAGCCATGCTAACTGTGTAGTCATTCCAATTTGGAATTTAAGGCTATATCCAATGCCCATTGATCATTTTTCTTAATTGGAAATTTTTCTTTATCTAAAAAGAGGCCAAAAAGAACTTTAACTTACTTGTCATCTCACGTGGCAGAAATAAAATTACTAAGAGAAGAAATCTTCCCATTTGCATTATGACACTGCTCTTCCATGCCATCTTTAATGAGTTAAACTCAGATCTACTAAGGGAAAAATAGTGCAGTTGGTTTTGTACTTTGGTCTGCAATGAGTTTGTGAACCTTCCTTCTGTCTATTATGCATTTAAAGTGAAGTCCCAGATGAATCATCCCAGCTATAACGGTACTACTTCTAGCTTTTAATTAAACAACCCTGTCTGACTAAGTTCAAAGTACATTTAGTAGTAAGAAATTTTTTTAAAAGCAACATAAAGAAAACCACAAGGAAATAGGCTATGACAGATAGAGCAGCGTCAGGGTGCCCTGGGGAAGATGAAACCAGTCTTCCCTAGAGAAACTGATAGAATTTCATTTTAGCAGAATGAAACTTGTCTCATTCTCAGACAGTCCCTACTGAACAAAGTAATTCTTGTTCTGAAAGTTTTTCTTGGGTCATTTTTGTAAAGATGTTCTCTGATAATAGAGAGTTTTTGAGACTACTCCAAATCCCATAGATTCAAATGGTGTGTACGTAGAAAAGCCTCAACTGAAACATGGCCTCTAGTTTAAACCATGTTAATCTTGTCTTTCTCCCACTATTCTCTCTCTCTCTTCCCCTTGACCCAATGGACTAAAAATAATAAATAATAAAGGTGTCCTTTCTCCCTTCTTGCTTTTGCTTCAACTCTCCCTCTCCCTAAGATATTCTCCATTTCCATCTGGGAAAAAAACATATATTCATTACTTCCTTTCAAGAGTACTACTATAAATATAGCGAACCACATACGGAAAACTTTCTGTGCAACAGGGACTGTGCTAAACACTTTACATACATCATTTCAGTCACAATTAAGCCTCCTAACAACCCTCTTGAGGTCGTTTCTATAGATTTAAAGAGATTATGTAATTTGCCTGAGATCCCACAGACAGTAAATGTCAAGGTCAGGATTTGAACCCAGGACTCCCAAGACCATGCTCTTAACCACCCTACTCTCAACCACCCTACTACCCAATCTACTGCCTAGATTAATATTCTTTTCCTTTAAGAAGCTGCTGTTAGGCTGGGTGCAGTGGCTCATGCCTGTAATCCCAGCACTTTAGGAGCTGAGGCAGGGGATTACCTGAAGTCAGGAGTTTGAGACTAGCCTGACCAACATAGTGAAACCCCATCTCTACTAAAAATACAAAAAAAAAAAAAAATTAGCCAGGCATGGTGGCGGGCGCCTGTAATCCCAGCTACTCGGGAGGCTGAGGCAGGAGAATTGCTTGAACCTGGGAGGTAGAGGTTGCAGTGAGCCAAGATTATGCCACTGCACTCCAGCCTGGGCGACAGAGTGAGGCTCAGTCTCAAAAAATAAAAATAAAAAATAAAAAAATAAAAAGAAGCTGCTGTTAATCTTTTCCAGTCCCTGGCCACTGGGAGGTCTCTCCCCTTAACACCAGTATTAATTTACAAGAGCTGAAATATACCTATACCTACTCTACTCCTCCCCTGTCCCAGGCGTGTCCTAACAGGAGTAAGTTTCATTCATGCCAGGCTCACCCTTTCTGGCAGACAAGCCTGCATCAATCTTTTCGTAAGATGCAATTACTACTAATATTGATTCTTTTGTAATTTTAAATATTTGCCAAAAAGATTTCTATCACAGTGTTGTAACAGTGATTACTGCAGAATGTGGTCAATAGTAGAGTTTTCTCAAGCACTCTCCACTACAAGTACTCAATAAAAACTGAGAGTGCAGGCTTCTTGCCAGACCTCACCCCGCCCTATTAAGGGGACAAATCTATGTCTTCTCTTTCCCTCCACTCCACCGAGACAGCAACTTTTCAAAATGTATTCCCCTCACTTGGCTTGTTTTTAATCTGTATGACTCTCTACTTTCTATATAAGACAGTCTTACCACTTACCTCTTGAGCTCTGAGAAGCTGACTTCCTTGGCCAACTGTTCCTCTGCCTGAAAACCCTAAATGCTTTCCCTGTTACAATCCTTTATAATACTTGAATTTGAACGCTTTATGACAGCAGGGTCAAATAAATAAGATAACTTGGGTTCAAAGTCTGTTTTTCTTTATGGAGTCTTAGAGAAGATAGTAATTGGGAAAGACATCTTCTTAAGATCTAAGTTTCTATGTCTACCTCGGTTACTAGGTGGGGCCGGATATTACTAACAGGGATGTGTTGTTCCAAGAAAGCTTGAACTTGTGCAAAAATCTGTAGCGCATCTCACTGAATATTGTCATATTTAAGTAAGATGGCTGCGTTTTGATCATCTAGCCTGGGGATTGTGAAGGGACGAGTCCAAAGAGAAGTTTGACTTTCACAGAGGTCAAAACATTGGAAGATTCTACACAACTTAAATAATGCTGGAAAAGTCTTAGTTACCACTAGTAACCCAAGCCCAGTGCATAAGCTGTACCAAGCCAGGCAAGGCAGGGAGCCGTTTTTTTTGTAGTTGTTGTTTGTTTTGTTTTTTGAGGCACGGTTTCACTCTGTCACCCAGATTGGAATGCAATGGCACAATTGTGGCTGACTGAACCTCTGCTCCCAGCCTCCCAAGGAGCTAGGACTACTGGCATGAGTCACCATGCCCAGCTAAACTTTGTTAACATATATATTTTTGGTAGAGATGAAATTTCGCCATGTTTCCTAGGCTGGTCTCGAACTCCCGGCCTTAAGCAATCTGCCCACCTTGGCCTAGGGAACAGTTTTATCCTCTTGAGGCTCTCACCTGATTGGGAGATCCTTGCATTACACTATGTTTATGGTATTGTTAACAATGCAAATTTTATCTGCCAAGTACTATTGTTCCCATTTACACAAAAATATAACAGAAGAATATTTATAGTTATCTACACATTTTAACACACTGCTGAAGCACACCAGCAATCTGCCTCTTACTAACTATGTAACTTTGAAAAGTTATTTAACCTCCATGAGCCTCAGGGTCTTCATCAATACAATGGAAATAGTAATAGTACCCTCCCTACGGAGTCACTGTGAGGATTAAATGAAATGAAGCATGTGAATCTGCCGCACAGTAAGCTCTTGGTAAACAGTAGCTCTTATTACTATTATTATTAATATAGGCTGAGCAGGGCATCCTAAATCAACACAACCTCACTATAGCATTGTTCAAGCAAAAATCAGAGCTAAGAGCAGCTCCCGTTGGCTGGGTTGCAAGCACCACCCAAACAGGTTTTGAGTTTGCCTCTCCAGGGATCCAAGATTGTCATTTTAAAACGAATTTAGCAATGGAGTGATGTTTTGATTCTTGGTGCCTCCAAAACAGACCCTGAGACAGAGCTTTGAGTGCCAATAGTTTATTTAAAGGTGATCTCGGCCGGGCACAGTGAGTGGCTCACTCCCTTAATCCCAGCACTTTGGGAGGCCGAGGAGGGTGGATCATTTGAGGTCAGGAGTTCGAGACCAGCCTGGCCAATGTGATGAAACCCCGTCTCTACTAAAAATAGAAAAATTAGCCAGGCATGGTGGCGGGCGCCTGTAATCCCAGCTACTTGGGAGGCTGAGGTGGAAGAATCCCTTGAGGCTGGGAGGTGGAGGTTGCGTTGAGCCAAGATTGGACCACTGCATTCCAATCTGGGCGAGAGAGTGAGACCCTTCCTCAAAAAAAAAAAAAAAAAAAAAAAAGTGATCTCAGGAAGCATAGTAAGGAAGTAAGATAGGGAAGGGAGGAAACTAGTAAAGAATGTGTTAAAGGTTACTACCGTGAGCAACTATATCCCTGGAGCTTTGGACAAGTTGTATTCTGTGCAGCATACCTCAGAATCAACTACTGATAGGGAAGGAAGCAACTTCTCTCCATCTCCGGCTGAGGGACACTCTCAAGGTGTTGACTCTCCGGCACTTTCAGCCTGCCCTGTGAGGGCAAAGTGTACTCTCTCAAGCTGGCCAAGATGTCCAGGAAAAGATGCTCAGGAAGTCACTGGCTATATGGGAACTCTTTGCAGGTAACTTCTAGGTAGGCCAAGGATATGTGAGTAGAGCACCAACAGCAACTTCTACAATTGGATATTAGGTGATATTAGGAAATAATGATTAACTATTATTAGTTGTGATCATGGTATTGCAGTTATGTAGAGAATGTTCTAATTCTCAAGGGATGCCTGCTGAAATATTTATGGGTCAAGTGTCATGATAATTGCAACTACCTTTCAAATGATTCAGCAAGAAAAGTAAACACATAAACACACAGCAAATATAGCAAATGTTAACATTTATTCAATCTAAATAGGGGTCTATAGATCTTCATTGTACTATTGTTTCAACTTTTCTGTATGACATTTTTGTCACCAGAATGTTGGGGAAATGTATTCAGCAGATATTTATTGAGTATCTACCATGTGCTAAGTATTCTAAGTATTGAGGATGCCAGTTGCAGCCAAGCCAATATGGTGGCTTTGTCATGAATTAGGGAAAAGATGGCTTCTCTAGTCACTCTACTGCCATCTGTGGAAAATTGTTATAATAATTCTACAAAGCTATAAGATGAATGATGCTTCCAGCTCTCCATAACATTAAGTGGTGATACATAGATGAATAAAACAAGCTCTGGGCTTTTGAAGGTCTTACATCGTAGAGTAGAACGTTAATGATGATCAGGAGCCATGCAGAGTGGCCTCAGGTGCTGAGCAGGGACTTCAGATAAGAAAAATGGTATAATGGCGCCCCTGCTGGAGAGTCAAAGAAGCCATATGACTTGTGCAAGGTCATATAAATCCCTGGGACAGTCCTCTTTCCTAGAACTGACAGAGGAGAGAAATCATTTTTCTGTAAGTAGTTAAGCCCAGTAGTTAACCATTAAGCCTAAGTAGTTTGGCTGTTTGGAGTATTTACAGAGTCCAATACTCCACAGCTTCCACAGTGGCTTAGACCAAGAGGGAGAGAGGAAAAGCAGCCTCGAGTCTGAACATTCCTGGGAATAAAGACCAATCTGGCAGGGTGCAGTGGCTCATGCCTCTAATCTCAACACTTTGAAAGCTGAGGCGGGTGGATTGCTTGAGCCCAGGAGTTCGAGATCAGCCTGGGCAGCATGATGAAATTTCATCTCTACAAAAAATACCAAAAAAAAATTACAAAAATTAGCCAGGCATAGTGGCATGTAGTCCCAGCTACTTGGGAGGCTGAGGTGGGAAGATGGATTGAGCCCAGGAGGTTAAGGCTGCAGTGAGCGTGATCGCACCACTGCAGTCCAGCCTGGGTGAAAGAGCAAGACCCTGTCTCAAAAAAATAAAAAATATAAAAAAGACAATCTGCTTCCCATTCCTAAGGCCCAGGTACTCTAGAAGGGTAACAGACAAGGGAGTCCATGACTTTCTGATTAAGGCAAGTATTAGAATCACCTGGGGGAGGCTCCAGTACCTTTCCTTCCTCAGTCCTGATAAGACTTAGAAATTTCATCTTTAACAAGCCTTCCGAGGGACTCTACACAATGGTTTGTGAATCTCCTTTTGAGAACCATGGAGTCAAATTCAAGGTGCAAATTGGGTGCTCTGCCCTGGAAGGGGATGCGTGCACAGGGCTGCCTTATGGGAGGCTGCCTGGGTGGGTACACAGGCCTCACAGTACTTTCTCTGGTATGGGAATGAAGAACAGGAGAGAGAAACAACCAACCAGAATGTGGGAAAGGCCTGCAGGGCAGGGCAGTGATCACTGAGCACTGCCATCCCACAGCCTTTGAGCTGTGACCAAACTTGATATGACAGAGACAGCAACTCAGGAAATGGCTAGAGGGCCCCAGGGCCAGCAGGGTCATCTGGCCAGGTCACTGGGAATGCCACTGATAGTTTTAAAGTGATAGAAAAACTAGAAATTTGGCAGGCATAGCCTAGCAATGATAGAGTGGTTCTTTTTCTCTTTTTTTTTTTTGAGATGGAGTTTTGCTCTGTTGCCCAGGCTGAAGTGCAGTGGTGTGATCTCGGCTCACTGCAACCTCTGCCTCCTGGGTTCAAACCATTCTCTACCTCAGCCTCCCAAGTAGCTGGGATTACAGACTCCCGCCACCACGCCTGGCTAATTTTTGTATTTTTAGTAGAGATGGGGTTTCACCATCTTGGCCAGGCTGGTCTTGAGCTCCTGACCTTGTGATCCACCCGCCTCCCAAAGTGCTGGGATTACAGGCATGAGCCACTGCTCCTGGCCAATAGAGTGGTTCTTTAGCAACACAGGGACCCAGTGTGTAGCTGCTGTTGCTGCTGCTGCTTCTTGTCATTGTCTTCTTCTTCTTCTTCTTCCTCTTCTTCTTCTTCTTCTTCTTCTTCTTCTTCTTCTTCTTCTTCTTCTTCTTCTCCTTCTTCTCCTTCTTCTCCTTCTTCTCCTTCTCCTCCTTCTCCTCCTTCTCCTTCTCCTTCTCCTTCTTCTTCCTCTTCTTCCTTTTTTTTTGAGACAGAGTCTTACTCCATCACCCAGGCTGGAGTGCAATGGTGCAGTCTCAGCCCACTGCAACATCTGCCTCCCGGGTTCAAGTGATTCTCCTTCCTCAGTCTCCTGAGTAACTGGGATTACAGGTGTGCACCACCATGCCCAGCTAATTTTTGTATTTTTGGTAGAGACAAGGTTTCTCCAGCCCAGGCTGGTCTTGAACTCCTGATCTCAAGTGATCCTCACTTCTCAGCCTCCCAAATTACTAGGCTCACAAGTGTAAGCCACCGCACCTGGCCTGGTCGTAGCTTAAAGGACAATCAGTGATTCTCCAACCTCTCATTCCCCATTATTAGGATTCCTCCATCACCAGAAATCTTAAACCTTAAAGCAATACCTGAAGGGCTATCTGAATAGGGTTGCCAGATTTAGCAAATAAAAATATGGGGCACTCAGGTGAATTTGAATTTCTAGTAAATAACTAACAAGTATCTTTTTAGTGTAAGTATGTCCTAGGTAACTACTATGTGCTAATTCATCACAAGCAAATATTTTAAGACTTATTTGTTAAAACATCATTGTTTCTCTGGAATTCAAATTTAACAAGGCATCCTGTTTTTTATCTGGCAGTTCTCCATCTGTCTTCTCCCTTTTTTAGTACATGAAGAAATGAGGTTCAGGGAAGTAAAGGGACTTGTCCAAAGTAATACAGCTATTTAGTGGCAGAGCATGGATTGGAATTCTTTCAAGACACTTGGCTGCCACATGGCATCTTTTTCCAAGTGTCTAACTTCAGAATTTTAAAATTTGGCTTCTTGAACTACTATGGATGAGCTTTAGAGTGTCAATGAAACCGCTGAAATTGTAGGCAAAACTGTGTGTGTGTGTGTGTGTGTGTGTGTATGTGTGTGTGTGTGTGCATATGTGTATTTTTCTGGGGAGATGGTCTCCCATCTTAGCCTGAGTGGACTAAGACATCATCCTATGCTCTGCAACCTACCTATATCAAAAACAAAAACTCCTCTGAGCTACCCTATATCCTACTTCCTTCTTTGCCCTCCATGAATTTTTCATTTTAAGGGAGGAGTCGGAGAACTAACTTTATTTATTTATTTATGTATTTATTTTTGAGATGGAGTCTTGCTCTGTCACGCAGGCTGGAGTGCAGTGTGGTGCGATCTCGGCTCACCGCAACCTGTGCCTCCCAGGTTCAAGTGATTCTCCTGCCTCAGCCTCCCGAGTAGCTGGGATTACAGGTGCACACCACCACGCCTGGATAATTTTTGTATTTTTAGTAGAGATGGGGTTTCGCCATGTTGGTCAGACTGGTCTCGAACTCCTGACTTCAGATGATCCACCCACCTCGGCCTCCCAAAGTGCTGGGATTACAGGCATGAGTCACCACGCCCAGCCAGGAGAACCAATTTTAAACAGATACCTATTATACGCTTAGCCCTTTACACATGTTCTACCATTCAACCCTCACATCCACCTAGAAAGTGCCTATGATGATCCCCATTTTACAGGTGAGGAAACCAAGGTGTAGCCAGCTCTCAGGGTTAAGATGATAAAACTAATAAAAGAGTAACCCAAGTGAGAATGCTCCCACAACCAGTGCCCTTTCCCCCAAAGCTTCCTGCCTCCAGACTGACAGCAAACAGGAAACTATCTGTCGGTGTTTAATTCCTCCGCTTCCTCCACCTACTGGGACTGACCCAGAGTTGACAGCGGAAACACCTGTACAATAATCGGTAGAAGGTAGCAGAGATGTGACTTTTGCAATTGACCACTAGAGGTCCCTTTTCATACATAGTGATTTTGAAGTTAGACTGCTAGGGGTTAGACAAGATATTTCCTTGGAGCAGGTCTCTGTCTGTTACAGACTTCACTGGTCTATCTCATACCAGGCAGTCCGGGAGTGGCCGTGTGACACAGCAGGAGCAATACAGAATAAAATGGCTCCCTCAGAAGAAGGCGGGTGATGTCCTCCAGGATCAGTCTTGAAGACAGGGTTTTCAAGTGGGAACACAGCAGGGTTCTAAAGCTTCCTCCTCATCTAAAAGGAAAAACACACAGGACATTCCACCACCCACCGTCGTCAGGCAAACATCCAATTTCCTTTGGAGTGTAGTCTGGCTCCAGGGGCATATTTACTGGAAGCTAATGAAGCTTCCGCTTCAGGGACCCTCATTTGCATAGGCCTGTTCTAAAGGCCCTGACCTTAGTCACTTTGTATTTGTAGTTTTGTATTTTTTTTTTCCTTAAAGGAATTCCCCACCACCACCACCACCATCAACTGTAAAAACATCAGGCCGCATAGGGCTTGGATCTAGTCCTCTCTGGCTCTAGTTTACAGGATTTCAGAGAAGAGAAAAGAGAATGGGGAGAGTTTCAAAGGGAAGCCCCCCTCGAAACTAATAAGAGAGGATTTCCTGTGGGATGAGAAAAAGCTCCGTACATGGGCCAAAGAACAAGGTAGTCACTTGATCTCCAAAGAGCTGGAATTGTGGGGGCACCAGACGTGAAGGAGCCCCCTCTTCTTGCCTGCTGGGAGCTTTCCTGAGCCAGCAGGAGTTTGCCAAATCTTTAGAAGCAGGGTGGTTCACTGACAGCTCTGTAGCATCCTGTTCACTGCTTTCTGAATAAACAAATGGTCTTGCCAACAATTGTGTAGATTTTGAGGGGGGAAACCACACTATAGTTCCAGAATTTTTTTTTTTTTTTTTTTTTTTTTGAGACAGAGTCTGCTTTGAAGTGCAGTGGTGTGATCTTGGCTCACTGCAGCCTCCACCTCCCAGGTTCAAGGGATTCTTGTGCCTCAGCCTCCTGAGTAGCTGGGATTACAGGCACATGTCACCATGCCCAGTTAATTTTTGTATTTTTAGTAGATATGGGGTTTCACCATATTGCCCAGGCTGTTCTCGAACTCCTGGCCTCAGGTGATCCACCCACCTTGGCTTCTCAAAGTGCAAGGATTACAGGTGTGAGCCACCACACCCGGCCTAGTTCCAGAATTTCTATGAGTTGTGATGAGCTACGAACTTTACAAAGGAGTAAATAACCAAGGTGGAAATAACAATTCTGTTTGGGAGATATGAATGGATTCTGGAATAAAAGCAAAAGCAATATCCACACCTTTAGAAGCAGATGCATGGAAGGAGCTGGGAGGTTTTCCATTTCTGAAAGAGGGCAGTGCTGGAAACTTGCAACCAGCAATCTTCTGGAACTGGCTTGCATCGACTGGTGGGCGCTGACTCTGTGTCTCTTCCCAGCTCTGCACTCAGTGACTTCAACTTGATAGCTTGAAATCAGCCACAGTGGGAGTATTTACACCATTGAAATTGGCAATTGGTAAAAATCAGGGCTCTCCGCACTACTGGTTGTTAACCCTTTACTAGCACGTCATTGCCTGAACCTCACCGCTAACATACACACACACACACACACACACACACGCACACAGCACAGAACCTGCAAGCACTCCTCCTGCATATTTATGTGTATGCATAAACACAAAAAGAATCACATATGTACACTTTCCCTTTATAGCCAGCTTGGATCTCCCTGCTCTGTCGTGCTGACAGCTTTAGTGTTTTCCTACTATTTACATCCTGATCTCAGACAGTGATCTCTCTCTTTCTTGAATTCATAATTGTTCTTTCCCTTACATCATGAGACCCTCAGTGTTTCAGGGATGAAGTACCTAATTGTGAAACCTTCTGAGGTAATAATAGAGTCAGGCCAGCAGATTACCCTATATATCCCCAAGTGAACAGCAAAGACAATAATACAACAATTGAATGGTCTCCTCCAAATGGAAACCATGTTAAGATGTGGCCAGTGTTCTCTCAAGAAGTTCAAAGGCCTCCCTGAGTTCTCACCAACCTACACCTGTTCCTCTGGCATATGGAGAAACTTGAGATGAGCATCTTTGTGTCAGATGGACAGAAACAGTTCCCAAAAAGTCATGTGACTTGCTGAGGCCAGACCCAACAATGGATGTCACTTCTCAGCCTGAAAACCTTGAGCTGCAAAATATGAAATGAGAAACATCAGGGAGGGACTGACGTTTGTGTGTCTACTTCAGTCTTTAGTCTTTTTTTTTTTTTTTTTTTGAGATGGAGTCTCACTCTGTCACCTAGGCTGGAGTACAATGGCACGATCTCAGCTCACTGCAACCTCCACCTCCCAGGTTCAAGCAATTCTGATACCTCTGCCTCCCGAGTAACTGGGATTACAGGTGCACACCACCACGCCCGGCTAATTTCTGTATTTTTGGTAGAGATGGGATTTCACCATGTTGGCCAGGCTGGTCTCTAACTCCTGACCTCAAGCGATTCTCCTGCCTTGGCCTCCCAAAGTGCCTGGATTACAAGTGTGAGCCACTGCGCCCAGCCTATGAATAGTCTTTGAGCGAGAGATTATTATCCCCAATTTCCAGGGGAAAGAACTAAAGCCAAGGGAATTTCCATAATCTATTTAAGGATATACAGCTAGTAGGTAGTAGAATATCTTGTTAATAATTTAAATCAAATTTAAAAAATCAAATAGAATAACAGGGCTTGTTGGGAAAAACAATCCTTTGCCCTGTTTCTCTCTCCCTCTTCCTTCCCCTAAGTTTGCTCCCCAAGACAATTATTTTAAGACTTTTAACTAGTTCTTCTGTTAGTCACCTTAATAGTGTTATATTTCACTAATCAGCTTATTACTAGAATAAGGAGTGCAGCAACTTTGTTTTGTTTATTTTATGGCTATATCCTCAATGTCTAGAACAGTGCTTGGCACATCATAAATATTTGTTTTTAAAGAAAACTCGTCATTTCTTTTTTTCTTTTTTTGAGACAGAGTCTCGCTCTGTCACCCAGGCTGGAGTACAGTGGCGCAATCTTGACTCACTGCAATGTCTGCCTTCCAGGTTGAGAGTTTCTCATGCCTCAGCCTCCTAAGTACCTGGGATTACAGGTGCATGCCACCACACCCAACTACTTTTTTATATTTTTAGTAGAGATGTGGTTTTGCCATGTTGGCCAGGCTGGTCTCAAACTCCTGGCTCCAAGTGATCTGCCCACCTCAGCCTCCCAAAGTACTGGGATTACAGGCATGAGCCACCATGCCCTGCCTGTATACCATCACTTATTGATTTATTAATTGACCTCCTGCTATGAAAGATGAGGATCTAGTACCCTAACATTTTCCTTTTACCTCCCCAACTGCTTTCCATTAAGGTTTTATCAGTATTTTAAATTCCTCAGCTACACCTTTGTAACTATAAGTAACGCACATACACCTTTGTTTTCTGTTCCACAACTACAAATATCTTTGGACTTCAGTGTGGAAGTCTTGACTTCATTACAGGGATGTCTAACTTGAGGGTCCACGACCTTCCACTCCATACTGATCCTCCCACACTGACCATTTCTGGGCCAGTGGGTGCCCTTCTGCCTAATGTTGGGAAATAAGGATTTTGAACTAGAAGCATTCTTGGGCCTGCATCTACTAAAGGAAATTAGACTGAAGTTAATGGAGCGAGTCCTAGCTAGTGTGTCAAATTAAAGCTAAATTTAGTTCAGAAGCGTTTGAAAAAATGTCCACAGTCCAGATTTTTTGCTGACAATTTCTTGTTCTCTAAGGTGAATTCCTGCCCTTTCCACAAGGCAGGGAATATATTTTACAATAGGAATACTTTGGGTCTAAGAAATTGGTGGATACCCTTGGTTCTCCACTGCTATAATTGGCTCAAAATACCTTGGAAATGCCCCTATGGGTGCCCTGAGGCAAGTGGTTTTCTTGGCATGCTATGAAAAGGAGAGTGGGAGCTGAGCACAGCCCTGGTGTAAGCCTGGGTATGGGTTTCACTAGATAAAGTCACTGACACCACGGAGCAGAGGCAGTGAAAGAAAACAGTCATGGCCTTTGTTTTCCCAGGGCCTCTGGCTGGCATTGCACACACAATACAAACACTGTCCACGTTGGTGCTTTATACAGACTTTTTTTAAGGCCAGTCAAGTGAATCAATGGGAATAGGGAAGGAACAAAGTTCCTACAAAGTGTAACTACAGTTACACTACTGTAACTGGTAGTGATCGATTCGTTGTAAACACCACTGCACTTGCACCAGCTTATATAGATTTTTTTATTTGTGTCCATTCCCTGCCTACTTTCAGAACTCATTTGTCTTTTATCTGCACTTCCTCATCCCTGGCCACTCCTACTCCTTGTTTTTAAAGCTACCTGCTGGATCTGCAGATCTCAGTTAGACAGGGACTTAACGTACGGTCTTGTAACTGTCAGGCCTTTGGACTTAGGCAGCACCCAGGGCAGATGGCAGGAGAACTTAGATCAGGGCCCCACAGCCTCTTGCTCGTCCTGTTACCTGAAGAGGAACCAGAGGACTAGCCCCTGCCCCACTCCAGGGCCAACCCTGTGGTTCAGCGGGAGCATACAGCTGTCTGCAAATTGCAACATACTCTGGACACAGTCCATCAACACATCCTGGTCCTTACCCATTATCAGTGGAAACCTGGCAATGTTTGCATAACTTTTGTCCTACACTTAGAGACAATACGTCCTCCACTAGAAGCAGCATCTAGGAGGAAGTAGTGGGGCAGCTCAGGACACAGCAAGACTAGATTTGAATCGCATAAGTTTAGGATTTGGACTTGAACAAAGCCACATCATTAGGTATGATTACATTCAGTTAGGCATAGTAGAAAAATGTAGAAATGGCTTAAACAAAAATGAGAATGTATTTTCTCTCTTATACTTAAGAAGTCCAGAGATAGTCAGCCCAGGACTGGTATGGCAACATTTGTCCCTACCATGGAAGGAAGAACAAGCTTACAGCCATGCCAGCTGAAAAAGGCCAGGGGAAACCCACCAGCTCTGTAGTAGATGTGTACCTGAGGACACCAGCATTTTAAGTCACAATCCAGCTTAGTTAGCCCCTGTACCCATCTCTTTTATTTATTTTTTTTAATTTTTAACTTTTTAAAGACAGGATCTCACTCTGTCACCCAGGATGGAGTACAGTGTGTGATCATAGCTAATTGCAGCCTTCAATTTCTAGGTGTGAGTCATCCTCCTGCCTCAGCCTCCCAAAGTGCTGGGATTACAGGCATGAGCCATGGAGCCCAGCCCTTGCACTTATCACCTAACCCCTAACATGGCTGGTCAAGTTCTGCCTACTGGATCACTGAACACTGAGGATGCAGGCCATGCTGGATGGAGGGGCCTTTGAAAGCTTCGCTGACTAAGACCTGTTGTATCTTAGCTCACCTGGTTCACAGAAGTATATGGATACTGTGTGAGGCAGACTCTGAGAGAGCCCCAATGATCCTTGCTTCCTAATATTCATGCCCTAGAGGTAAACTCCTCCCCTTATGTGCGGGCTGGACCTAGTGACTCATTTCTGACAAATAGAATGGGGCAGAAGTGATGGGCTATCAGTTCTGATATGAGGTTCTCTTGCTCTCTGGCACACTTGCTCTGGGAGAAGTCAGCTGCCATGTTGTGAGGCCAACTTGGCAAGGAACGGACTTCTCCAGACAACATTGAGGAAAGACAGCAGATGGCCACCTGAGTGAGCTGGGAAATAGATCTTCCTCCTATCAAGCCTGAAATGATGCAGCTTCAGCTGATGGCTTGATCACAACCTCATGAGGAATCCTGAGCCAGAGTCACCTGACTAATAACCTGCACCCAGATTCCAAACCCACAAAAACCATGAGATGATAAATGTTTGCTTTAAGCAGCTAAGTTTTGGGATACTCTATTATGCAGCAATACGTAACTAATACAGGTTTATATCTTCTTTAAAAAATTCTGCTAGTTTATTCTCATTCTTGACTTTTAAAATTCATTGCTCAATCAGTCCTGAAGTAATAGGTTCAGGTCATGCAGGAATGTGACTACAGAGCTGAGATAACTCATGTGAAAGTAGAGAAACATGTTTACAAGCATCATGAGCGTCTACAAAGAAATACTATAAATCACTTCCTTTACTGAAAAAATTTGTGAGAGTGTCCTGGTAACATGCTTCCAAGGGGAAAAGCAAAATTTTGTGCTCACTGCCTGTTTCCTCTCACAACATGCTGAAAAGTCATTTAATGGTTGTGTACTGATCATATTTGCAAACTTCAACCCTGGTTCAAGGTCAAGGTGCTTGCTCTCTGTGAATGAAGCAGTGTGTGATTGGCATTCAGGAGCAAACTTTTATTCCTAACTAGGAATGTTAGGGTTACTAACACCCTTCTTTGCTAGACACATGGCCAGGGTTCCATCAGTACTGACTCCAACATACATTTTAATTGTTACAGATGAAAAATCTCTTCTACCATAGCATGAGTCTGCAATGATAAATAGAGTGAAGCATTATTGTATACTTTTCTCTCATATATGTGGGACACATATCGCAAAGGCTGACTTATGCGAAGGGAAATATCTTCTAGGATAGTAATTGCTCCTTGTGATATTATGAAATATATGGTCATCCCCTTTCCTGGCATACATCTCCTACAATCCTTGGACTCTCCAAAGTGATGTGTCTTCTTGTATGCTAATGAGATAACTGGTGGCTGGCAGCCCCTTGGTAGCTTCAGGTTGGGGGCTGACCACCAGAAAGACCAAGGCAGCATTAGAGGGTTGGGACTTTTCAGTCCCACCTCCCAACCTGCAGGGAGGAGACGGGGCTGAAGGTTAAGTTGATTACCAATGGCCAATGATCTCATCAATCATGCCTACCTAATGAAGCTTCCATAAAAACCCCAAAGGACAGGGTTTGGAGGGCTTCTGCATAGCCGAACACGTGCAGTTTCCTAGAAGATGGTGCCCAGAGAGGGCATGGAAGCTCTGTACCCACTCCCCCAAACCTTACCCTATGCATCTCTTCATCTGGTGTTCATTAGTACCCTTGGTAATATCCTTTATATCAACCAGTAAACATAAATATTTCCCTGAGTTCTGTGAGCCACTCTAAAACGGTATTCTAACCCCAGGAGAGGATGGTGGAAATCCTAATTTATAGGCAGTTTGTCAGAAGCACGTATAAAACAATGTGAGGCTTGCAATTGGCATCTGAAATGGGGGACTGGCTTAGGGACTGAGCCCTCAATCTATGGGATCTGATGCTATCTCTCCAGGTTTGAATTGAATTAGAGGACAACCAGCTGGTGTCTGCTGCAGAATTGATTGCCTGCTTATTAGTGGGGAAGCCCTTCCCACATTTGGTCAGAGACGTCTTCTGTGTTGACTACTAAGTGAGAGTACAGGCGAAACGGAGTTTGGTTTTATCCTGTATGTTCTTAGACTCTTTCACGTTGTATGTTGTTGAATTTTTGCAACAGCTTAGACTGTCACCAGATAAAGGACTTCTGTTTGCTTTCTCTTCAAGCATAAAATGTGTCATTAGCTTTGTAAATAGATTAATACTTTTTTAGCACTAGAGTGATTTATAGCTTTGTTTTGCTAAAGAAATATAGATATCAATGATGTGGCTATACTTTTGGTCTTGTCTTTGCCTTTAGATATAAAATTTTCACTTTGAAAAGTATTATTTTGTTCTTATTCTAGGAAAAAAGTATCATTGCTTTTCGGAGAGGTCCCCGTATTTTGTTTGAAAATGACACTAAAAAAGGATGGGTGGCTTATGAACAAGTTCATTATAAACAATACACTGGGCCGGGCCCGGTGGCTCACACCTGTAATCCCAGCACTTTGGGAGGCCGTGGCGGGCAGATCATGAGGTCAGGAGATCAAGACCATCCTGGCTAACAAGGTGAAACCCCGTCTCTACTAAAAATACAAAAAAAAAAAAAAAAAAAAAAATTAGCCAGGTGTGGTGGCGGGTGCCTGTAGTCCCAGCTACTCAGGAGGCTGAGGCAGGAGAATGGTGTGAACCCAGGAGGCAGAGCTTGCAGTGAGCCGAGATTGCCCCACTGCACTCCAGCCTGGGCGACAGAGTGAGACTCCATCTCAAAAAAAAAAAAAAAAAAAAAAAAATACTGAGCAGCCGGGCGTGGTGGCTCTGTAATCCCAGCACTTTGGGAGGCTGAGGTGGGTGGATCACGAGGTCAGGAGTTCAAGACCAGCCTGGCCAACGTGGTGAAACCCCATCTCTACTAAAAATACAAAAATAGCCAGGCATGGTGTGGGGAGCCTGTAATCCCAGCTACTCTGGAGGCTGAGGCAGAGAATTGCTTGAACCTGGGAGGCGGAGGTTGCAATGAGCCCAGATCACACCATTGCACTCCAGCCTGGGCAACAGACCGAGACTCCATCTCAAAAAACAGAAAAGAAAAGAAAAAAAATGACACTAAAAAAGGATGGGTGGCTTATGAACAAGTTCATAATAAACAATACACTGAGCGGCCGGGCGCGGTGGCTCACACCTGTAATCCCAGCACTTTTGGAGGCGAGGCAGGCAGATCACTTGAGGCCAGGAGTTCGAGACCAGCCTGGCTAACAGAGTGAAACCCTGTCTCTACCACAAATGAAAAAATTAGCCACATGTGGTGGCACACACCTGTAATCCCAGCCACTCAGGAGGCTGAGGCAGGAGAATCCTTTCCACTTGGGAGGCGGAGGTTGCAATGAGCTGAAATTGTGCCACTGCACTTCAGCCTAAGTGACAGAATGAATGAGACTTCGTCTCAAACAAACAAACAAACAATACACTGAGAAGTAGAGATGAATACATTGCTAGCCCAGTGTATCAGTCAGGGTTCCAGAGAAACAGAACCAACAAGATCTCTCTCTCTCCCTGTCTCTGTCTCTATCTATGAATGAAGAGACTTATTATGGGAATTGGCTGATATGATGATGGAGGCCAAAAAGTCCCATGATCTGTCATTTGGAGATCCAAGTTGGAGAACCAAGAAAGCTGGTAGTGTAATTCAGCCTGAGTCCGAAGTCCTAAAAATCAGGGAGCTGATGGTATAAAGTCCTGGTCCAAGTCCAAAGACCTGAGAACCATGAGTGCTGATATCCACGGAGAAGTGAGATGTACTTCCCAGCTCAAACAGAGAATTTGTCCTCCCTCCACCTTTTTGTTCTATTCCGGCTCTCAATGGGTTAGATGATACCCATGGAATTAGTGAGGACAGATCTTTATTCAGTCTACTGATTCAAATGCTAATCTCTTCCAGAAACACCTCACAGACACACCCAGAAATCATGTTTTACCAGCTATCTGGGCATTTGTTAGCCCAGTCAAGTTGACATGTAAAATTAACCATCACACACAGTAAAATCCAATTTTTGGACACTCATCAGCCCTTTTACTACTATACTGTTATTTTTGAACTATTTATGTAAAATAATCATATTTTCAGAGGCTTATCCTATCACATACAGGGTCACACTACAGTTTAAGTAGAGTCCTGTTTGTTCACTATTTGCCTTTTTTTTTTTTTTTTTTTGGAGACAGAGTCTCACTCTGTAGCCCAGGCTGGAGTGCAATGGCATGATGTCAGCTCACTGCAACTTCCACCTCCCAGGTTCAAGCGATTCTCATGCCTCAGCCCCCTGAGTGGCTGGGATTACAGAGCCATCAAGCCTGGCTAATTTATGTATTTTTAGTAGAGGCGGGGTTTCACCATGTTGGCCAGGCTGGTCTTCCTGGCCTCAAGTGATCCACCCGCCTCCACCTCCCAAAGTGCTGGGATTACAGGCATGAGCCACTGTGCCTGGCCAACTTTTGTTTTTTTGAGACAGGGTCTCACTCCATTGCCCAGGCTACAGTGCAGTGGCTTGATCATAGCTCAGTGCAGCCCGGAACTCTTGGTCTCAAGGGATTCTCCTGCCTCAGCCTCCTGAGGAGGTAAGACAACAGGCATGCAACACCATGCCCAGCTTTTTTTTTTTTTTAAGAGATGGAGTCTTGCTGTGTTTCCCAGGCTGGTCTCAGACTCCTGGCCTCAAGTGATCCTCCTGCCGTGGCCTCCCAAACTGTTGGCATTACAGGTGTTAGCCACTGCATCTGGTCACTATTTAACTTTATAATGCTGTTATGATTTGTGGTATTTATATTCCTATGTTCATGATTTTTAAAAAAACTTCAACGGATTTAATATACATAAAATGCACCCTTCTAAAGAATACAATTCTGTGGTTTCTAATATATTCACAGAATTGTGCAAGCATCCTGACTAGTGTTAGAACATTTTCATCCCCACAGAAAGAAACTCTGCATCCCTAAGCATTGACTCCCTATTTCTCCCTCTGCCTTACAGTCCCTGGCAATTACTAATCTACTTTCTGTTTCTACGGATTTGCTTATTCTGGACATTTCATTTAAATGTAGTCACACAATATGTGGTCTTTTCTATCTGACCTCTTTTTTTTTTTTTTTTGAGACTGAGTCTCACTCTGTCGCCCAGGCTGGAGTGCAGTGGCGTGATCTGGACTCACTGTAAGCTCTGCCTCCCGGGTTCACACTATTCTCCTGCCTCAGCCTCCCAAGTAGCTGGGACTATAGGCGCCTGCCACCACGCCCGGCTAATTTTTTTTTATTTTTAGTAGAGACAGGGTTTCACCATGTTGGCCAGGCTGGTCTTGAACTCCTGACCTCGTGATCCACCCGCCTCAGCCTCCCAAAGTGCTGGGATTACAGGCGTGAGCCACCATGCCTGGCCTTTTTTTTTTGGAGATGGAGTCTTGCTCTGTCGCCCAGGCTTGAGTGTAGTGGCGTGATCTTGGCTCACTGTAACCTCTGCCTCCTGAGTTCAAGCGATTCTCCTGCCTCAACCTCCTGAGTAGCTGGGACTACAGGTGTGCATCACCATGCCTGGCTAATTTTTGTATTTTTAGTAGAGATGGGGTTTCACCATATTGGCCAAGCTGGTCTCGAACTCCTGACCTTGTGATCTGCCCGCCTCAGCCTCCCAAAGTGCAGGGATTACAGGCGAGAGCCACTGCTCCCGGCCTCTATCTGACCTCTTTAAGTTAGCATGATGATTTCAAAATTCATCCATATTGCAGTATGTGACTTCCTTCCTTTTTACGGCCTAGTATTGTTCAGTGTAGGGATATAACACATTTTTGTTAATTTGTGCATCCTGGATGTTTGTATTGCTTCCAGTTTTGGCTATTTTGAATAATGCTACTATGAACATTCATGTACAAGTTTTTTTGTGGACACGTGTTTTCATTTCTCTTGGGTATATATCTATGAGTGCAATTGCTGGGTCATATAGTAACTCTATGTTTAACATTTTGAAGAACACCTAACTTGTTTTCCATAGCGACTGTACCATTAACAATTCCATCAGCAATGTACAAGGGTTACAATTTGTCTACGTTTTCATCAACACTTGTTATTGTCTCTTTTCTATTTTAGCCATCCTTGTAAGTATAAAGTGTCATCTCACTGTGAGGGTTTTTTTTTTTTTTGGTACAGCTTTATTGAGATATAATTTACCTACATACTGAGATATAATTTACCCATTTAAAGTATACAATTAAATGGTTTTTACTACATTCACAGTTGTGCAACATCATTGCAATCAGTTTTAGAACATTTTCATCATCCACAAGAGAAACGTCATACCCTTTAGCAATCTCGTTGAGGTTTTCATTTGCATTTCCCTAATATGTAATAACATTGAACATCTTTTCATGTGCTGCTTGGCCACTTGTATACCTTCTTTGGAAAAATGTCCATTCAAATCTTTTGACCATTTTAAGTTTTTTTTTAAATTGTTGAGTTGTAAGACTCTTTATATATTTTAAATACAAATCCCTTAATAGATATATGATTTGCAAATGTTTTCTCTTATTTTGTGGGTTGTCTTTTCTTTTCACTTTCTTGATAGCGTCCTTTGAAACAGGTCATGCTCTGTCACCCAGGCTGGAGTGTAGTGGCGTGATTATGACTCACTGCAGCCTCCTGGGTTCAAGTGACCCTCCCACCTCAGACAGCACCACCCAGCCCCCAACCCCCAGTAGCTGAGATCACAGACATGCACCACCATGCCCAGCTAACTGTTAATTTGTTTTGGTTGAGATGGGGGTCCCCATATGTTGCTCAGGCTGTTCTGGAACTCTTGGGCTCAAGGAATCCTCTAGCCTGGCCCTCCCAAAGTGCTGGGATTACAGGCATGAACTACCTACCATGCCCAGCCTGATAGAGGCTTCACAGCACAATTTTTTTTTTTTTTTTTTTTTGAGACAGAGTCCTGCTCAGTCACTCAGGCTGAAGTGCAGTGGCACAATCTTGGCTCACTGCAACCTCCACCTCCCGGGCTCAAACCATTTTCCTGCCTCAGCCTCCCGAATAGCTGGGATTACAGGTGCCCACCACCATGCCCGGCTAATTTTTGTGTGTGTTTTTTTTTTTTTTTTTTTAGTAGAGACGTGGTTTCACCATGTTGGCCAGGCTGGTCTTGAACTCCTGACCTTAGGCAATCCGCCCACCTCAGCCTCCCAAAGTGCTGAGATTACAGGCGTGAGCCACCACGTCCGGCCTGTAGCACAATTTTTAATTTTAAAAATCTTAACAGTTATTTTTCCTTTTGTCATGTATACTTCTGGTGTCATATCTAAAATACCATTGCCTAATCCAAGGTTATATTTTCTTCTAAGAATTTTATAGTTTTAACTCTTATATTTAGGACCAGATTTATTTATTTATTTTATTTTATTTTATTTATTTATTTTTTGCGACGAAGTCTCACTCTTGTGGCCCAGGCTGGAGTGCAATGGTGTGATCTCAGCTCACTGCAACCTCTGCCTCCTGGGTTCAAGTGATTCTCCTGCCTCATCCTCCTGAGTAGCTGGGGTTACAGGCGCCTGCCATCATGCCCAGCTAATTTTTGTATTTTTAGTAGAGACGGGGTTTCACTATGTTGGCCAGGCTGGTCGCGAACTCCTGGCTTCAGGTGATCCACCTGCCTGGGCCCACTAAAGTGCTGGGATTACAGGTGTGAGCCACTATGCTTGACCCAGAATTTATTTTGAGTTAATTTTTGCCTGTGGTGTGAGATAGGAGTCCAAATCCATTTTTTTGCTTGTGGATATCCAGTTGATCCAGCACCATTTGTTAAAAAGGCTATTCTTTCCCCCATTGAATGGTCTTGGCACCCTTGCTGAAAATCAATTGACCAAAAATAGTAGGGTTTATTTCTGAATGTTCAATTCCTTTCCATTGATCTATATGTCTATCCCTATGCTATTAGCACCCTCTTGATTACTGTAACTTTATACTAGGTTTTGAAATCAGGAAACATGAATCCTTCAACTTTGTTCTTCTTTTTCAAGGTTGTTTTTGGCTTTTCTGAGTCTCTTGCATTTCCATATGGATATTAGAATTAGTATATCAACTTCCACAAGAAAAGATGTTAGTATTTTGATAGGAATTGCATTAAATATATAGATCAGTTTGAAGTATTGGCATCTTACAATATCAAGTCTTCTGATCCATGAACATGGGATGTCTAGGTTTTCTTTAATTTCTCTGAATAGTGTTTTGTAGTTTTCAGTGTACAAGTCTTGCACTTCTTTGGTTAAACTGATTCCTAAGTAGTTTATTTATTCTTTTTGATGCCATTATAAATGAAATTGTTTTCTTAATTTCATCTTTGGATTGTTGTTTGCTAGTGTATATAAATAAAATTAATTTTTGCATGTTGCTTTTGTATCTGGCAACCTTACTGAACTTGTTTATTAGTTTTAATAGGTTTATAATGGATTCCTTAAGGTTTTCTTAAAATCATGTCATGATTTCTTAAAGTAAATCATGTCATCTACAAATAGAGATAGTCTTATTTCTCTCTTTCCTATCTGGATGTCTTTTTTTTTTTTTTTTCTTACCTAATTGACCTGACTGGAATATCCAGCACAATGTTTAATAGAAAGTGAACATTCTGGCCAGGCACAGTGGCTTACACCTGTAACCCCAGCACTTTGGGAGGCTAAGGCAGGTGGATCATGAGGTCAGGAGATCGAGACCATCCTGGGCAACATGGTAAAACCCTGTCTCTACTAAAAATACAAAAATTAGCCGAGCATGGTGGCGTGTGCCCATAGTCCCAGCTACTCAGGAGGCTGAGGCAGGAGAATCGCTTGAACCTGGGAGGTGGTGGTTGCAGTGAGCTGAGATTGCACCACTGCACTCCAGCCTGGGTGACAGAGCAAGACTCCATCTCAAATAAACAAACAAACCAAAGGAAAAAAAAAAGGAAAGTGAACATTCTTGGTTTGTTCCTGATTTTAAGGGAGCTTTCAATCTTTCACTATTAAGCGTTATATTAACTGTGGGTTATATGAATATTTTAATTAACTACTTTTGAGCTACTAGCCCTTTTTTTAAAAATTGGAAATATGATGCACTGTGATAGTAATATTGAAAATGAAAATTTAATCATGGTCCAGTCAGAGGTTTTAGTTGGAAGTAACAGAAACTAACTCTAGCTTATTTAAGCATGAAGGAAGTTTACTGATGACATATTGTGGAGGAGGAGAAAGAAACAGGTTCAGTGAAGGATTGGAACAAGAAGGTCCCAGTAGCAACTAAGACCACAGGCTAAACATTGCCATAAACCCATCCAGGAAGACCATTACTGATGAACCACTAAATGCCACAGCTTGGAATGGGGGCCTCAAAACACTGAATACTGCCCCATTGCAGAAACTCAAGTTGCCCCTAGAAACAGATGTTTCTGCCACCGCTGCCACCACTAGGCATCATAACCGATTCCTGATTCTTTGCGTCTCTTGCTCTCAATTGGAGTTGGAGGAAGAAGACTGCAGATGTATTTTCACCCTTGTCTTTCTTACCCTTTGATCTTCTCGTGATGAGGAGGTATAGAGATCCATCATTAAGAGCCCACCTTTGTAATAAGCCTAGGGCAGTTCAAGTATGCAGCAGTGTAGTTGGAAGGAGGTCTTGTGCTGAAGTTGTGTTTAAGAGTTACAACACTGCTTTTCCTTAAATTGCATATTTATTTAGGGTGGCTATATTAGTATGTTTTCATGCTGCTGATAAAGACATACTCGATACTGGGAAGAAAAAGAGGTTTAATTGGACTTACAGTTCCACATAGCTGGGGAGGCTGCAGAATTATGATGGGAGGCAAAAGGCACTTCTTACATGGTGGCAGCAAGAGAAAATGAGAAGGAAGCAAAAGCAGAAACCCCTGATAAACCCATCAGATCTTGTGAGACTTATTCACTATTTCAAGATATCACGGGAAAGACTGGCCCCCATGATTCAATTACCTCCCACTGGGCCCCTCCCCAACACATGTGAATTCTGGGAGATACAATTCAAATTGAGATTTGGGTGGGGGCACAGCCAAACCATATCAGTGGCTTTGGACATACTAATGGAAATCCTATAGAGGCTGATGACTGTAGCACCTTTCCACACCAAACATAATTCAGATCCTAGCGGAACTACTTGATTTGATTATGTGAGCTTAGGAAAATTAGTTAGATTTTCTGAGCTTCAGTTTCTTTTTCTTTTTCTTTCTTTCTTTTTTCTTTTTCTTTTTTTTCTTTTTCTTTTTCTTTCTTTTTTTTTTTAGATAGAGTCTTGCTGTGTCACCCAGATTGGAGTGCAGTGGCGTGATCTCGGCTCACTGCAACCTCCGCCTCCCGGGCTCAAGTGATTCTCCTGCCTCAGCCTCCCGAGTAGCTGGGATTACAGGCACCTGCCACCATGCCCAGCTAATTTTTGTATTTTTAGTAGAGACAAGGTTTCACCATGTTGGCCAGGCTGGTCTCGCACTCCTGACCTCAAGTGATCCACCTGCCTCTGCCTCCCAAAGTGCCGGGATTACAGGCATGAGCCCATGCCTGGCTTCAGTTTCTTTGTCTAGAAAATGGTGACACACTTTCACAGGGTCATTGTGAGGGTGAAAGGGACAATGAACATAAGGCAAATAGGACAGTGTTTGGGACATAATAAGCATTAATAATTAGTGGCTAGTGTTCATATTCTCTGTCAGTCTACTTCTTGGCTACCAGGTCCTTTTCCTTGGAATCAGTCCCAGTGTCTCTTTTTCACTCTAACTTTTGAACCACCTACAGCTCCCAGTCATCTTTCATATGTCAGCTCCCAACCAGTGCCAGTGTTTTTTACCTTGAGTATCTGATCCACCCCAAAACGGCACTGCATCATATTGAACTTGGCCATGCTTTTGGCCAAAAGCTAGAAATACTGTTGGCTGAGAGGCTTAGAAATGCCTCTCCAGCCCTACCATAATCAGCCGTGGCAAGCTGACATGAGGCAGGCCAGAGCAGCCAGGTGTTACAGGCTCTAAAGTTAGGCTGCCTAGAGTCAAACCCACTCATCTCCGCCACTTATCGTTAGTGACTTTGGTGAAGTTATGTAACCTCTGTGTCTCAGTTTCATCTTCTGTAAAATGGGGATATTAATAGTATTATTTTGTAGAGTTATGAGGATTCAATAAATTGATATATGTAAAGCATTCAGAACAACGGTAGGCAAGTAAGCTCTCTAGTCTTTGCTATTATTATTATTATTATTATTATTATTATTATTATTATTATTCAGTCTGGTACTCAAACCCAAGCACTGGAGAATGAGGGTACAAGGCAGGAAACCCATAACTGGGAATTAAGATGCTAAGATCAAACTGCACACAGCAGAAAGATTGACTGGCTCAGGTTCAACAGTGAGCTGCCAATGTTGGTCCCTCAAAGTTCAGAAGTGGGGCCAGTCTCCAAGCCTGAAGTGTAGCTGTTACAAAGGGCTCACCTGTGCCCGTGAGAAGGCAGCAGGGGGATGGGGGCAACCATGTTATTGAGAAAAAGAGAGCATGGGCTTTATCAATGGATAAATGGCCAATGGATAGATAACGATGGTTTGCTGGCAAAAGAGTAAAAGGATCAGAGCGATGCTTTGTAACAGTGGTCTCCAAAGTGGGGTTTGTGCTAATTCCTGGAATTCATTAGGAGCTGGCTGCCCTGAGCCGCAGAAAAAATATTAGAATTTATATGTATTTTTCTTTAAAAGAATTAAACTTTACTGATGCCCTATATATCAACTGATGCTGGAATCCACATTTGTCTGAACATGAGTCAAGTGTCATAAATCATAAGAGAGATCTCCCAAGAGGAATTTGTGTGCTGTAGGGTGTCATTAGGCTATTTTTATAAATAAAATAAAAAAAAAACACAAGACCTTTAAACTTTAGATAGTAGAATCTTGGGTGGCAGGTTATCTCAGTTGGTTAGAGCCCAGTGTTAATAAATCACAGAGTCCTTATAATACTGTAAAGTGAGTTGAAGAGTGACCATCAAAATCAATTGTATCAAATAGGATTATGGGCCATTGAGGGGTAAAGGACTTAAAAGAATTGTCAATTTAAAAAGATGAACTGTGAACTGCACAATTTTTCTCTTACAAAAAGACTAGTGTTCAAAAATTTCTGACCTTTTCTGTTATGACAAATGAATTTAAAAACTGTGCTACCAGGAGATATTACAATAGTCAATCAACTAATTAATAATAAAACAATTAAAATAATAAGCACATTTAATTAGTATCTTTAAGGAAAAAAATGGTGTTTAACAGTGAATGAAAAGTCACTGTTTTGGGGGGCCAAGGCAGGAGGATCGTTTGAGTCCAGGAGTTTGAGACCAGCCCCGGCAACATAGTAAGACCTCATCTCTACAAAAAAATTAAAGATTAGCTGGGCCTGGTGGTATGTGCCTGTAGTCCCAGCTACTTAGGAAGCTGAGGCAGGAGGATCACTTGAGCCCAGGAGTTTGAGGTTACAGTTTGAGTGCAGCAGCCGAGCTATGATCACACACAACTCCAGCTATGATTGGTCTACTGCACTCCAGCCTGGGTGACAGAGAGAGTTTGTCTCAAAAAGCAAAGAAAAAGAATAGAAAAGTAACTGCTCTTGCAAAGAAACTCTTTTTTTTTAATTAAGAAAGCATTTTGAAAATGGATGTCTGGAAGTCAAATTGTCTGTGTTTGCAGATGACATGATTGTATATTTAGAAAACCCTGTTGTCTCAGCTCAAAATCTTCTTAAGCTGATAAGCAACTTCAGCAAAAATCACAAGCATTCCTATACACCAATAAGAGACAGAGAGCTAAATCATAAGTGAACTCCCATTCACAATTGCGACATTTTTTTTATTCCTGAAAATGATATAACTTTATCATTACCTATGAAACATTTATACCTGCATGCTTTACAAAAAACTTGGAAAGAGTCTTTTAATCTATTAATATTCCAGACATAGATTTACAATACTTTTCAATAGCTTGCAAAAATAACTCTTGGACATCAGTAGATTTATTGGCTGAATTTCAATAAAACTTTGTATAGCTGCTGGATAGAAATGAATATTAGGATTTAGCAATGTGTTTGTGGTGCATTTGGCATTGTGTAAATTTGAGACTATATTTCTCAGCTATGATGGCAATTAAAACATATTTTCAAAATAAAGTTAGAAACACACTTGTGAATCATTTCATCACAAATTGTTAAGCCAATTTTTTTTAAAACAGTGGAATTTACTCAATTATACTGAGAACAAAAATGTTTTTGTACCTCAAATATATAAGATAAAAATTTAAAAATATTCATTTCTTCTTTATCTCCTTTTAATTTCTATACTTGTGTACATTTATAATATATATATGTTATAGGTGGACATCATTTAGAAATAATATATAATATACATTTATATTAATATATACAATATATAAATATGCAATACACATGTATATATGTAATATATAAATATGTAATACACATGTATATATAGTATATAATACACATGTATATATGTAATATATAATACACATGTATATATGTAATATATAATACACATGTATATATGTAATATATACATAGTCATAGGTGGACATTGTTTAGAAATAAATAAATTGGGCTGGGTGCAGTGGCTCATGCCTGTGATCCCAGCACTTTGGGAGGCCAAGGTAGGCAGATCGCTTGTGCCTAAGAGTTTGAGACCAGCCTGGGAAACATGTCGAGACCCCATCTCTAAAAAAAATACAAAAATTAGCTGAGTGTGGTGGCACATGCCTGTAGCCTCAGCTACATAGGAGGCTAAGGCCGGAGGATAACCTGAGCATGGGGAGGTCAAGGCTGCAGTGAGCCATGATCGTGGTACTACACTCCAGCCTGGGTGACAGAGTAAGACTCGATCTCAAAAATACAATACAATACAATACAATAAATTAAAATGAATATACTAGAGATTCATGCTCAAGCATTTGTATTGATACGGAGTGTTTTCAAAAGGGTTTGGAACCACTGCTGTAGGAAGACAGGTCTGAGCCTATGTATGAGATAAAAGAACAGAAAAGACAAAAAGATAAGAGGACAGAAGGCTAGTCAGTTACCTCTGCAATACAATATTCCAGGCCGGTGTTAATAAGAGGCTGAATTAAGGTGGTGACATTTTCAATGGAAAGGAACAGACTTAATGGAATGAGATAATGAGAAGACGGAAGTAATAAATGTTGACAACCAATGACACATAGAAAGCAGGGGAGAAGGAAGTGTCAGTAACTGAATTGAGAGAAAGACAAAGTTATTGAGGAATAAAACAATGAATTTTGTTTTAAATATGTTGAACTTTAGTGCCTTGGGAACATTAAGTGAAAGGACCTATGGACCAGCTGAAAAAAAGAAACTGGTGCTGGCTTCAGCAGCACATACACTAAAATTGGCATGATGCAGAAATTATCATGGCCCCTGTACAAGGATGACATGCAAATTCGTGAAGCCTTCTGTGTTTCTTTTTTTTTTTTAAAGAAAAAACTGGATGACAACGGCTAACAATTACTTTTTAGAGAAGTTCATGTGTTTTGCAATCTAACGTACATTACTGTAAAGATAACATGCCTTTGTGGAAACCAACAGCCTTGACTTCTTAAAATATGAACACCTTTTGGAGGCATCCACAACTTGTTTTTCCCCCCAGGACTTCCCACTGTAGCAGAAGACAAAAAGAGAGAGAATACAGTGGATTAATATGTGGCCATTGCTTTGGGAAACTCAGGTTCCGAACCCACTCTACCATTTTGTAGTAATGAAACTCTAGAGATTTATTTAACACTTCTAAGGTTTAGTCCCCTTATTGTTAAATAATGGCATAATAATACTTATTTTATTTACTTATTGTGAGAATTAAATGAGCAAATATATGCAAAGTGCTTATATCCTTGCCTTGTATAGTTAAGCATTAAATAAAAAATAGTTCTAATTATTATCTGTTCACTATAGCTCTTGGAAAATAAATTGACTACTATATTGTCTCTGATCTTAGCCTACTATATCACATTCTACATATTCACATGTGTGTGCTCATACATACACCAAAAAATAAAGATCATTCGCAAAGTTTTTAGTATTTGAAACCTAAACTGAGAAAGAATGTTAAAATTCTCATATTTGGATCAAACCTATAATAATATGATCCTTACATCTACATAGAATTTTTCAGTCACAGAAATTATATACATTCATAAAGCACAACAGAAATCCACCATATCTATACTTGGTGTCCTTTAGGCAGAGAGCAGAGCAAAGTGGAGAATAAAAATATTCAAAGAAAAAAAGTATACTTTCCTGAAATGAAGAACAGAAGCTACAAATTTAAAAGATACAGGCCAGGTGTGGTGGCTCACGCCTGTAATCCCAGCACTTTGGAGGGCCGAGGCGGGCGGATCACGAGGTCAGGAGATCGAGACCATCCTGGTTAACACAGTGAAACCCCGTCTCTACTAAATATACAAAAAAAATTAGCTGGGCATGGTGGTGGGCACCTGTAGTCCCAGCTACTAGGGAGGCTGAGGCAGGAGAATGGCATGAACCCGGGAGGTGGAGCTTGTGGTGAGCCGAGATTGCACCACTGCACTCCAGCCTGGGCAACAGAGCTAGACTCCGTCTCAAAAAAAAAAAAAAGATACACTTGTGTAGTAGAAAAAATTAGCATAGCGGAATAGAACTGTGACACAGCTACATGAAGTGACTAAACTTCATGAACTAAGTGCATAATCTTATGGGTATCTAGGTAGAAAACACAAGCCACTTGTAATAGGAAGATGTAAAGCTGAGCTCAAACTCATTCACAATAATCATCCATGCCAAAAGATTATAGAACAATGTTTACAGAGTTCTAAGGAGAAACCAGTGTGACCCAAGAATTTTATACCCAGCTAAATTTCCACTTGTGTATAAGGCCATCAAAAACTAGTCTCAAATGACAAAGGCTTACTTCAGGTAAAACACATATAAACACTGGTTGAAAAAGCTACCTGATGATAAAGTCTAGCCAATTAAGACATTTCTAGGCTTGGCACAGTGGCTCAAGCCTGTAATCGTAGCTCTTTGGGAGGCCGAGGTGGGCAGATCACCTGAGGCCAGGAGTTCGTGACCAGCCTGGCCAACATAGGTGAAACCCTGTCTCTATTAAAATACAAAAATTAGCTGGGTGCAGTGGCACGTGCCTGTAATCCCAACTACTTGGGAGGTTGAGGCAGGAGAATTGCTTGAGCCCAGGAGGTGGAGGTTGCAGTGAGCCAAGATCGCACCACTGCACTCCAGCCTGGGCAACAGAGCAAGACTCTGTCTCAAAAAAAAAAAAAAAAAAAAAAGAGACTTTTCCGAATGAAAAACTAGAAAATGGGAACTATTTAATAAGGCTAATCATGAAGTCTGAATCTATATAAATCTAGAAATAAGGTAAAACAATTATAGATATTACAAAATAGGACCTACATATGTGAATAAGGAAGCAGAGCTGCCGAGCGAAGAGGTGGACATCTGGGTGGTGGTGTGACCCAGTACAGGGTGTCAGAGCCTAAGAGGGCATCATCCACTCAGGGGTGCAGCCCAGCATAGGGTGCCAGAATCTAAGCAGGGTACCTATGTTGGAGGGCTGCTTGAGTGCAAGGAGTGCCTGCATAGGGTGAGACAGGTGTCCATGTAGGGTAGTAGTGGTGGCTCAGTGCAGTGTCAGAGTCTGAGCCAAATGAGGAAGGTATCCATGCATGAGGGTGACCTGTTGATGCTATCAGAGCTCAAGCGAGATAAGAAGGGCATCCATATGGGAGCATAGGCTGGCGCAGAGTAAAACCTTGAGCAGCATGTAGAGGGACTACTGATGCAGGGTAAAAAGGTTTTTCGTACTTATTTGCCATTTTTTTCTGAAAGTATGTGATTTTTCTTAAAAAGTGCCCTAACATAGATTTCCCCCTGATATTACAGATAATCACCTGTGGGGAAATGACATAGAAAATATATTTAAAGTATTATTTGATGTATATATATACAGATACTAGGAGTATCACATTAATCACATGACGCTGATTCCTTTCAACTATCTTGCTTTTCTAATACATAAATAATTTTGCATGTGTCATTAAGAAACTTTCTCATGCTGATTTATTAAAGCAATTTAATGCTACTTAAAGAATATGAAGTGTGGCCGGGCGTGGTGGCTCACGCCTGTAATCCCAGCACTTTGGCAGGCCAAGGCAGGTGGATCACAAGGTCAAGAGATCAAGTCCATCCTGACCAACATGGTGAAACCCCGTCTATGCTAAAAATACAAAAATTAGCTGGGTGTGGTGGTGCATGCCTGTAGCCCAGCTACTTGGGAGGCTGAGGCAGGAGAATCACTTGAACCCGGGAGGTTGAGGTTGCAGTGAGCTGAGATCATGCCACTGCACTCCAGCCTGGAGACAGAGCGAGACTCCATCTAAAAAAAAAAAAAGAATATGAAAGTGTGATGCTGAGTGCGGTGGTTCACACCTGTAATCCCAGCACTTTGAGAGGTGAAGGTAAGAGGATCACCTGAGCCAAGGAGTTTGAGGCTGCAGTGAGCTATAATCACAGCACTACACTCCAGCCTGGATGACAGAGCAATACCTTGTCTCTTTCTCTTAATTTAGAAAAAAAAAAAAAAAAAAAAAAGGAAGTGGGTAGACTGCAAGTAAACCCTGAGAACTCCTAGATCACCTCAGTTTGCAGCACCCATTCACCTCTTTCCTCACCGCTGCCTAAGAAGGCACATGAAGCTTAGTCACTGTGCAGACTCTCAAAACTTTCTGGAACTTCATGCAAAGGTTAAGCCTTGGAACCAACTCTGAATTTCCTTGTGGTTTCACACTTGTCACATTTTCTTCTCACCTTGTCACCACCCACACAGACTCAGCCTCCTGGATGCATCACGCTTGGGTTGCTTCACTTCCTGGCTCCTGGTAAGCCACAATTGCAAGAGCTATTGCTGGTAAAACTGGTGACCCATTAAAGGCACACAAATAAGAACATAGGTGCAGGGGAGCTACAAGTGCACTATCTGAATGTGTCAGGGTGAGAACATTATGTTTCCTCAGCTCTCACTCATCCTCTGGTGAAGAGGATTCTTTGGTCTTCAGTCTTCCAATAACTGTCTATAGAATATTTTTGCATGCTATTCATCTATACCTGAATGCAAGCATGCTTTCAGTACAGAAGAAATGTCATATAGGTCAGAATAATGTTTCAATGGGCTCAGGGTTTTTGTCCCTGGTTGTCCTATCAACCCATTTTGTACTATCTACTGGTAGTGGTTCCAAATTCTGGTCTCCAAACTAGTGATGATATGGAAATAATTTTTTCATTATTATTAATCTGTCATGAAATTTTAGAAATAAGAATAATGTGGGAGAACACGTCTAAATTTCATTTGGTAAAAAAGGAACTCTTTTTTCTTTTTTTTGAGACAGGGTCTCACTCTGTTGCCCAGACTGGAGTGCAGTGACACAATCATGGCTCACTGCAGCCTCAACTTCCTGGGCTCAGGTGATCCTCCCACTCCAGCCTCTCAGGTGGCTGGGACTGTAGGCATGGGCCACCATGCCTGGCTTTTTATTTTATTTTATTTTATTTTATTTCATTTTATTTTATTTTGTATTTTTTTGTAGAGATGGTGTTTTGCCATGTTGCCCAGGCTGGTCTCAAGTTCCTGGGCTCAAGCAATCTGCCCACTTCCCTAGGCCTTGCAAAGTGTTTCTTTTCCTTTTTTTTTTTTTTTTTTTTTTTTGAGACGGAGTCTTGCACTGTTGCCCAGGCTGGAGTGCAGTGGCGTGATCTCAGCTCACTGCAACCTCCACCTCCCGGGTTCAAGCGATTCTCCTATCTCAGCCTCCCAAGTAGCTGAGATTACAGGTGCCTGCCACCACACCCGGCTAATTTTTTGTATTTTTAGTAGAGACAGGGTTTCACTATGTTGGTCAGGCTGGTCTTGAACTCCTGACCTTGTGATTCGCCCACCTCAGCCTCCCAAAGTGCTGGGATAACAGGTGTGAGCCACTGTGCCCGTCCCAAGAACTCTTCTTTATCCTGAGACTATGTCCTTGTATTTTTAGTTTCAAATATAGCTCTCCTTTCGGGGCCAGGTGCAGTGGCTCACGCCTGTAATCCTGTAATCACGCCTCTAATCCTAGCACTTTAGGAGGCCGAGTCAGGCGGATAACTTTTGTCCACCAATCTCAGCCTCCCAAAGTGCTAGGATTACAGGCATGAACCACCGCGCCTGACTATTCTTCACATCTTGAAGCACAGCTACCACAGCTGACATAATAGTCCAACAATTTTGTCAGCAAATAGGCCAATCCTTTTTCAAGAATATCAATTCCTCCCCCTTTTGCCACCCAACAGCCTTCCATTCATTAACAACCACACTGGCTACCAGAAATTGGGAAAGAGAAGAGCAGCCACAGTAGCCAGAAAGTTAAGAATTGTCCTCCCCTGAGTCCTCACCTCTTCAAAGGCAGAGGAATGTTTATAGCTGGGTCATCCCTGAAGGCACTAGCAAAGCAGGAATACCAGGATGAGAGTGACAGTGAGAGAAACACTCATCTTTAATTAACGAAATCTGAATTTTGTAATCCCCAAATCTAGAAAGAAGCTATTTTAATGTTAGCATACATGTAAGGTTTATGTCATCTTGAAAAATCAAATTTAATTTTGAGTTTTCTTTTGGGACAGGGAGACCCTCATCTTTTTAGTGCTTAAGGTCTCTAAGGCTCTCTCTCTCTCTCTCTCCCTTTTTCTTCTTTTAATTGAGACACAGTCTTGGTCTGTCACCCAGGCTGGAGTGCACTGGCATGATCTCAGTTCACTGCAACCTCTGCCTCCTGGGCTCAAGTGATTGTCCTGCCTCAGCCACCTCAGTAGCTGGGACTACAGGCGTGTGTCACCATGCCTGGCTAATTTTTGTATTTTTAGTAGAGACAGGGTTTCTCCCTGTTGGCCAGGCTGGTCTCGAACTCCTGGCCTCAAGTTACCTGCCCGCCTCAGCCTCCCAAAGTGCTGGGATTACAGGCGTGAGCCACCGCACTCGGCAAGGCTCTTCTTTATCTGGCCTTAATTGTGTTTTCTTCACTTCTGCATGCCTGCAGCCTTGTACTGGCATAAAGACCATGCTTAATCAAGGTCTGTTGAATTAACTAATAAATGAACAAAAGACCTTGGAGAGTAGAACCAAGTGCTGGGAAAGGGACAAAGACAGGGAATGGGGAGCAAGGTGGCATTGGAAAGCACCATAAAAGAACTTGCCTGGAACATCTGCTTCAGATTTGCTGTAATTTCTAGCAGTTTTGTCTTATCTTTGGTTACACTAGTTCACCCTCTTTTATGTGGCTTCATTGTTCTTTCCTTTCCTTGAGTGTTTCCCTTGAGCTAGTAATTTTTTCTTATGAAGGTCTTTTGCAGACCTACTCTCCTCTTCTGTGTCCCTCCCGCTTAGCATTTCCCAGGGAGCTTTGGTTCGTATGTGGGCTTGCAGTATTTGGGTAGCTGCTTTCTCCAGCACTATAATTTCCCTTGTACCATTTTTTTCACCCGGGCCTATAACAGAGAGATGGCTGCAGACTGTTCCCATGAATAGCATCAATCTCTTCACCTTCTGGAGCTTCAGCTTGTACTCTTAAGATGGAATCCAGCTGGCTGGGTGTAAATGTGCTTTGTTTGTGCCAATTCAGTCTCGGCAAGTGTTTTCATCAAAATTAGAGGCTGAAATTGCTGGCTGCCAGGGCATTCCTGGTAACTGAACATTTTTCTGGTTGAAGATGGGAGTCATGCCCTAGTCTTTATGCAAGAGTGCACCATCCCAATTTCTTGCTGTTTTTACTGGAGGATGTCTTCAGATCTGGCACACCATACTACATCTGAGCAAGACAGTATTTGGTCCCATTCAAATTTGTTGCTAGAATCTAGGGCCAGCCTTGGTCTAACCTGTAAAATAGGTATAAGGTAGAACCCTGGTGAAACTAAGCTATATTGCCCTGTCTCAGCCCAGATTTACATCCAAAAGAAATCAAAGACCAACTGCTATAAAAGCCTTGAAAAGTAAAGTATGTAAATCTTCACCATTCATTATTCACCTGAAGTGATCTTGAGGGCATCTAGGAGAAAGTTGCTGAGCTCATTATAGAGTACACCGTCACTCTACTAAAGTCGCACACTTCTCAAGAGCTGCTTCCACCCTCATATAAGCTCATTATTACCCTCTTCCCTCTCAGGGGATGCCAATATTTTTTTTATTTGAGGCAAAATTCACATAACATAAAATTAATCATTTTAAAGTGCACAGTTGGCTGGGCATGGTGGCTTATGCCTATAATCCCCGCACTTTGGGAGGCTGAGGTGGGCCGATGTCTTGAGCCTAGGAGTTTGAGACCAGCCACGGGCAACATGGCGAAAACCCATCTCCACAAAAAATACAAAAATTAGCCAGGCATATGGTGTGTGCCTGTAGTCCCAGCTACTTGGGAGGCTGAGGTGGGAGGATTGCTTGAGCCGGGGAGGTCAAGGATGCAGTGGCATTTAGTATATTCACAAGGTTGTACAACTATTGGTTCTATCTAGTTCCCTAATATTGTCATTACCCAAAAGGAAACCCTGTACCCATTAAGCAGCCATTCCCCCATTCCCCCCTGCACCAGTATATTTTGTTTTTTTAATATATTATTTAAAAAAACAAAACAAAAAACAGAGACAGGG
The DNA here is from genome assembly GCF_029281585.2 of Gorilla gorilla gorilla. Lineage (NCBI taxonomy): Eukaryota > Metazoa > Chordata > Mammalia > Primates > Hominidae > Gorilla > Gorilla gorilla. The sequence continues at coordinate 62,719,703 of NC_073228.2, read as the reverse complement.
TCTCAGTATGTTGCCTGGGCTGGTCTTGAACCCCTGAGCTCAAAAAATCCTTTCACCTCAGCCTTCCAAGGTGCTGGGATTACAGGCGTGAGTCACCTCTCCTGGCCCTCTTCCAGTAATTTTAAAGGTCCCCTAGGCTATTCAAAAGGGTAGCCAGGGCCAGGCACGATGGCTCATGCCTGTAACCCCAGTACTTTGGGAGGCCAAGACGGGCAGATCCCCTGAGGTCAGGAGTTCGAGACCAGCCTGATCAACATGGTGAAACACCATTTCTACTAAAAATACAAAAATTAGCTGGGGGTGTACTCCTGTAATCCCAGCTACTCAGGAGGCTGAGGCAGGAGAATCACTTGAACCTGGGAGGTGGAGGTTGCAGTGAGCCAAGATCATGCCACTGCACTCCAGCCTGCATGATGGAGCGAGACTTCATCTCAAAACAAAAAACAAAACAAGAAAAACAAAAGGGCAGCCAGGGCTGAGAACTGTTAGCGTCATGCGATCTCATTTCCCCTATGCCTCTCCCTACTTAGAACGCCACTGTTTATCCAGGTGGCCAAGCAGCTAAATCAAAGATTCTCTTTAGAAATGTGGGGGCAAGTTCTGTTTTTTTGCCCCAGTCACACAGGTACCATTGGCTTTGGCAACCCGACTCCTCCTCTTTCAGTATTTTTCTCCATCATCTGCACTTCATTCTCATTGGCCTTTGCTCTCCAAGAAGCCTGTTAAACAAATCCTCTCTAAGGTAAGAATTCCCACTGTTTCTCCCCATTCCTTAAGGGTCAGCTGATCTCAAGATTCCTTGATGTTTGCCTTTTAATTGACGGAAAAGCCTTTCAGACTCAGAGAACCCCTCTCTAATGGTGCATTTTAGGCACTAAACAGATGGGGAGAGGAAGGAAATGTTTTAGGAATGAAGGAAACTTTTCCAGTTACTCTTCACCTAAGAATGACACATATACTGAACAAAGGATGGGGTTTGCAGTTGGAAGATAGCGTGGTCTTGGGCACCAGTAACCTAATGTCTCAAGCCTGTATCCTTACCTGTAAAATTATGATAATATTGACCCGAAAGAGTTATATTTCCATAAGTTGCAGCCATAGGTACTGAGTCTGGTTGAAAATAAATTTATTAAAAGGATATTGGTTGGTTCACAGAATTGCTAGGAGAGTTGGCAAATCAGGGGTTATAAACAGAAAGGAAGAATGCCGCAAAGCAAGCAGCAGAACTTAGGAGACCGCTCTACTGTCACCAAGTACCAGCTGCTGCAGCTCATCCTGCCAGCACCACTGGCGCTGGGGGCTGGGTGTTCTGTTTGCTCTGTCGCCCCGGAAGCTATACATTGCTGCCATTTCCCCCACCACAGCTAGAAAGAATTATCCATAGCCTCTGCTTCTTTGTGTCACTAGCTCCCAATTCAAAGTCTGTCACAGGTTTGTTTGCTTGGTTAAAGCTAGACTATGTGTCTCATGTCCTGTGAAAGCAAGCACCTGGCATTTTCAGCCTGCAGAGTGGGAGAAGGCCCTGCCTTCCACCACGACTCCTAAGGTGGGGAGGGTTCCCCGGATGAAGGGAGGGAGTTCAGACACCGGGCATCCAAAAATAAAGACAAAGGTTCCTTTTCCAATTGTGGGGGTTAGTGAGACAAAGTGTATGAAAAGCATAAACGCTGAAGTGCCATGTTGGTATTGGTTAGCAACACTTTGTTCACACTGTCACGTATTGCACTGCATTTCCTTTTTCTCCTCCCTCTCTTCTTCTTTCCGTCTCATACACAGTTATGTGCCCTCCAGCCCAGGACAGGGCACACTCATAAATGCCGAATGAATACAATATTCTGCTGCCTTTGCTTGTTTGATGAAGCAGGTTAGTGTTTATTGGTTTGTCCCCGTTGCCAAAGGCCCTGATTTTCATTTGGGGATCCATGTAGTTCATGGGAATCAGATTCCATTCCCAGCACCAGCAATAGGGTTCATATACTAAACTAAATCGATCAGCATATTCCATATCCCTGGCCATAGCAATTGGTTCAGGAGCAGGCAGGTGACCTAAGGAGTTCCAATCTGAGTTACGCTTGGCAATTTTGCAAGGACAAGAACATCCTCTGTTTTCTTGCTGAACTATGAATGAGAATGCGTGTAGCATTGGGAGTTTCTGGCAGCCCTCTTGGAATCACCAGGGGAGTCAGACTTAGAATGAAGTGAACATTGTAGAAGGCAGGGCCACAGGACAAAAAGAAACCAGGTGTTTTGTGCCCATTTAGCCAAAATGGGCACAGGATAAAGCTATGCCCAAATCCAGACTTCTCCTTTGGACTTCTCAGTTATATGAGCCAATAAATTCCATTTATTATTTAAGCTAGAATGAGTCAGGTTTTCTGATTCATACAACTGAAAGTATCTGATACCTGCTTTGCTCCTTCCCTGCCTCATGATAATAGAATTACTGTTTATTCAGTGCTGGCTAATAGAGAGTCTTTCGGAAATACAGATCAAAATTACTATCATGTTCTCACAATTGGGAAACAGCATAATCTATGCCCTAGAAACAGAACTAACTAAAATTTAAAATAGAATAGCCCTACCTAACCTCGGCCAAATTTTAAAAGAAATTTCAGTAAACATCTTTTATTATTCTTTGGCCTAGAAAGATGAAAACATCAAGGAAGTAAGAGAAAACTCTCTTAAACAAACAAAATTAAACAAAACAAGAACACTACACCAGGCCAAGCACAGTGGCTCATGCCTGTAATCCCAGCACTTAGGGAGGTAGAGACAGGAGGACTGTGTGAGCCCAGGAGTTTGAGAACAGTTGGGGCAACAAAGTGAGACCCAGTCTCCACAAAAAATTTAAAAAATTAGCCAGGCATGGTGGTGCACGCCTGTGGTCCCAGCTACAAGGGAGGCTGAGGCAGGAGGATTGCTTGAGCTCAGGAGGTTGAAGTTACAGTGAGTCGTGTTCATGCCACTGCACTCCAGCCTGGCTGATAAGAGTGAGACTTTGTCTGATTAAAAAAAAAGTCCACCCCCCACCCTAAATAACACCTCCCCACACCTAAACACCTAAACCAAAACAAACAACAAAACATAATGCAAAGAAAGCAAAATGTATTCTATCTAACCTATAGGGGGAAGTACTATGGAGTGATATCCTACCTGGCTGTCGTAAGGCAGGTTCCTAAAAGCATAGCCTGAGACAGGGATGCTTACGTAAGTGATTTATTGAAGAGTGCCCTTGGGAGAAACCTGAAAGGGATTAAGGGAAGCAGATCAGAAGAAGATGCTGAGCAAGAATGAAAAAAAGAACTCTTACCTCAGCCTGATTCTGCAGAAAGCTCTGTCTGGAGCATAAATTGCTCCAAAGTTTGTCTCATCCAGAGGCAAGGGGGCCTGTATACCAGTAGGATGACTCTGGAAGAGGTGGGGTGGAGGCAGTGTGTGTAATTTCTTAGGCATTTCTGGGCAAAGTAGCTCCTGTCAGCCAAGGGAAATCTTCCCATGAAGATGCAGATGTAAGTAAGCATCAGCTAGGAGATGGGTGCACGAGCCTGGTAGAGAGAATCCGGGCAGACAACCAACAGCGCTTGTAAGAACTGATATGGCCAAAGGTTCTCTTGAAAATTCCCTTAATTTGCCCATTTTGAGACTTTAAAAAAAATTTCAGAAAATCATTCTTTTATTATTATTATTATTATTACTTTGCTGCTTGTAACACATTAGCAAATTTATGAAAATTCTAATTGCATGCCATTTCATGTTTCCATCATCCTTGTCTTCTAGGGACAGCTTCTTGTCAGTGCCTCTAATTCTCCTTTAAGTTTATGTGTCTCTGGCTGGGTGGTGGCTCACACCTGTAATCCCAGCACTTTGGGAGGCCAAGGCAGGCGATCACTCAAGGCCAGGAGCTCGAGACCAGCCTGGCCAACATGGCGAAACCATGTCTCTACCAGAAAAATACAAAAAGTAGCCAGGTGTGGTGGCATGTGCCTATAACCCCAGCTACTTGTGAGGCTGAGGTGGGAAAATTGCTTGAACCCAGGAGGTGGAGGTTGCAGTAAGCCAAGACTGCACCACTGCACTCCAGCCTGGGTGACACAGCAAAACTCCAAATCCGAAAAAAAAAAAAAAACCAGTTAATGTGTCTCTATGGCCCTCAGTTAATTCTTCAATTTCTTCCTCCGCAGGTACTAACCACATTACTGTTCACCTGCATATTGCATTTTATTTTTGTTAATGGTCAGTAAACCTTTAAAGTTACTTACACATCCTTTCTGCAGTTTTAAACCAACATGTACATCTGGTTTGGGTTTTGTTTTTTTGTTTTTGTTTTTGAGACAGAGTTTTGCTCGTCACCCAGGTTGGAGTGCAACGGTGCGATCTCAGCTCACTGCAACCTCTGCCTCTTGGGTTCAAGCGATTCTCCTGCCTCAGCCTCCCGAGTAACTGGGATTACAAGCCCCAGCCAACATGCCCGACTAATTTTTTTGTATTTTTAGTAGAGACGGGGTTTCATCATGTTGGCCAGGCTGGTCTTGAACACCTGACCTCACGTGATCCACCTGCCTTGGCCTCACAAAATGCTGGCATTACAGGCGTGAGCCACCGTGCCAGGCCCTACATCTGTTTTAAGTTTAGTTGTTACTTTCATTCTCTCACTTTTTCTCACTGTTAGTTAGATGTGCGCACAATGTACATATACCCTAGAGTGAGTTAAGTGCACTGAACCCCAGCATGTGATGGCAGGAACTCTGGACAGGTTTTGCACACAGCTTAAGTTCCCAGCTGTTCCATGTCCTGCTATTTGACTTGCTTGAGCTGGTGGAGCTTAAAACCAGAATCTTTCTAGGCTGTCCTGACACTCTTCAGAGTTGTGAGCATTGTGTGAGATAACATACCGGAAGGCACACAGAAATATAAGGTGATAGTATTATGCACACTGTGATTGATATGATATTTATATTTCAAATTCCAAATTTGCTTTCAGATGGTTGCCTTTTGGGTTCTGAGATGACTTCATCTCTTACCAATGTTTCTTGGGCTGTAAGTTGCTAGGATTTGACTTTCTCTTGCAGAGGTGACACAGAGCGAGTAGTCACTTGTCAAGGTGAGTCAACACTAGGGGGAACCAGGCATTGAGCAAATTGAAGTGGAGGTTTTCAGTGATGCCATCTCTCTTCTTCCTTCTCTATGTTCATCTTCTCAGGAGCCTCCCATGCCCTCAGGGTGGCTGCTGGATTTTCAGAGCCCAATTCACTGGGCAGTAACTACATTTTCCATGAACTCAGACAGACAGCCTCCTCAACAAATAAATGAACTAAACAAAGCCAAAAACCTTCTGTTCTATGTCCCATTAGCTTTCAGGTCTAGATGACATGTTAGAAAACTGCTGGGCTCTATTAAGTGTCAATGGCTGGAAACTGTTCTTACCCTCCATTTCTCTCTCCCACTCTTTGAGATGATTATTTCACACCTTCCTCTCTTTTCTCAAACCTCCAACACCTACTCCAACATCCTTACACTCAGCTAGTGGCCTTGCTTTCCATTTCATTAAGAAAATAAAAGCAATCAGCAGAGAACCTTCTCCCAATACCTCACCTACCCACTTAATTGTACCTATGCCCATATATTCTGCCTTCCCATTTGTGACTACTGAAGTGTCTGTATTTCGACCTAAGACCCATCCCTCCACTGGTATATTAGATACACTATCCCTTCCCAATTACTCATACTCAAAGCCATGGCTCCAGCAATTCTCCCTTCTCTCTAATGGGTCATCACATTTTCCCTCTTTACTAGATCGTTCCTATCAGTATACAAACAACCTGTAATTTCTCCCATGTTTAAAAAACAAAGACCTGGAGCGGTGGCTTGCACCTGTATTCCCAGCACTTTGGGAGGCTGAGGCAGGCAGATTGCTTGATCCCAGGAGTTTGAGACCAGCCTGGGCAACACAGCAAAACCCTGTTGTCAGATCCTGGGGTCTGGGTCCAGCCTATGCGGAATCCAAGGGCAGTGAGTGGATGGGCAGAAAGAACACTTGGGGGGCTGTAGGCAGGTGAAAGATGATTTTATTCAGCAGCACCTCTCATCAACAGCTTTCTCATACTGTCCACCTTTATCTCGGCTGTCTGCTCTGGCTCTGCGGCTCCTGCCACCCTCACAATGCAGTTGCATGGCTGGCTCTCCCTTGCCTTCAGGGTCAGCAGCTTAACTCTTTCTCTCTCTGGGCTCCGGCGCGAGCCATGCTGTGGCTCCCATCTGTCTGTCTGCAGGATGGACAGCTCTGGTTCTCTCTCTCTTTCTCTCGGCACCAGTGTGCCCACCGTGTTAAGCCATGTTGAGCCAAGCCGAGCCCCAAGAGCCATGTCTGTCATGCACAGTGTCAACAGGGCAGTTATACCTGTTACAGACAACAGTGGCTCAGGGCCATGTATGAACTCACACAAACAGGTTACATAGCAAGTGGAGGGGTGCCCTTGTGCGCCAGACTCTCCAAGTCATGCAGGCCTAGATATCCACCTTGGCCTATTCCTTGACCAAAGCACATCCATGTACCTTACACCTGTCTCTACAAAAAATACAAAAATTAGCCAGGTGTGGTAGCATGTCCCTGTAGTCCCAACTACTTGGGAGGCTGAGGCAAGAGGATCGCTTGAGCCTGAGAGGTCGAGGCTGCAGTGAGCTGTGATTGTGCCACTGCACTCCAGCCTGGGCAACAGAGTGAGACCTCGTCTTAAACACCAACAAACACGACAACAACAAAACTGTTCCCATTACCTAGACATACCTGCCGCTGGATTTCATACAGGCATCTCAAACCTAAAAGTTCCCAAAATCAACACCTAATCTCTTTTCCCACACACTCCAAGCCCCTCCATTTAGCATCTTTTCTCCTGCCTTCTTTGTCTTGGATAATGGCAAAGCCACCTACCTGATCACCCTCACTAGCTCATGAAGTCATCTTTTACTTCTTCCCTTTTACCCATGCAGTTGCTAAATCTTGTCAATCCAACAACCTAAACATCTCTAATTTATCTTCTTTTTATCCTCACTGAACTTGCCAGAATTAGCTCTTGCCTGGATAGCAGCTATCCCTTAGCCTTGCCCAAATGGTTCCTGGAATTTTCTTGCTAAAACACAGGTGCGATCCACACCATTCCTCCTCACAAACAGCTCTGTAAGTTTTCCATTTGCTTTGGAATAAAGCAAAACCCCATTAGTGTGGTATTCAAAGCCTTCATCTACTTCTAGTCTTTGCAGGCATGGCTTCTGCTGCTCCTCCTAACACATCTTGTATTCCAGCCACCAGTCACGAAATCCCTCTCTGTGCATCTATCCTTGCTGGTCTCTCTGCCTGGAGTGCTCTTTTCTCCATTTTTACCATTTGAGAATTTCTATTATTAAAAACAATAGAAATAACGGTGATTTCTGAACGCTTGTTATATGCCAAGTATTATATTAAATGTTATGTATGTATTATTTCTTTTAATTTTCAGAGAAATGAAGTAACTTGCCCTGGTTAAAATGGCTGAAAAGGGACTGATCCAGGATTTGAACTTGGTTCTGCTGTTGAAGAGCATGATCAAGCAGTATTGGTGACGTTTTCTCTGACTCTTCATTATTTTTATTTTTAATTTCTTTTATTTATTTATTTTGTATTTTTAGTAGAGACGGGGTTTCACCATGTTGACCGGGCTGGTCTTGAACTCCTGACCTCAGGTGACATGCCCGCCTCGGCCTCCCAAAGTGCTGGGATTACAGGCTTGAGCCACCGAGGGAGGTGACTCTTCATTATAATGGCTTTTGTGTGTTCCAAAAACAGGTTTTTGTTTTTTGTTTTTTTAAGCTTACTATATAGAAACAGTTTTATTACACAATTTAAGCACACAGACTCTGAAGTCACACTCCCCAGGTTTGAGTCTTGGATCTGTGGCTTGCCAGCTGTGTGACCTCATGTCTCCTCTCTTTATCTTTGAAATGGGAATGATAATAGCACCAGCCTCATAGGACTGTTGTGAAGATGAAATGAGTCAACCAATGTAAAGGGTTTTGCACAGTGCCTGTTATGTAACTCTTGTCCAGCAGACACATCCAGTCCTGTGTTGTGTCTATGTTCTGTGTCCCTTCCTAGATTCTGTCCTCTGGGAGGGGAGAGATCCCCTTCATTCATTTTCCAATCCTCCTGTACCTGGCACAACAGACCTTTTGCCAGATTGGGTGCTCCACAAACATTTGTCAAATTGAATTTGTAAATCTGCAGGTGTTTGTGCTGGACAATGAGACACTTACAAGTTCCTGGTCTATGCTATGCTTTAATTACCTACGAATCTTGTAAAGAAAATGGTTCTTGAATCAGGCTGGTCATCTAAAAGCTTTTGCCCTGTTTTAAAAAAATCCACGTCAATTCTTTGTCATTTCTTGGTGCTAGAAACATTTCAAATCTCTTTGAGCTAAATGAGGTGATGGCTATCCAGAATGCCCTGGTTTGATCATAATATATTGTATGCATGTATCAAAATATCACATGTATCCCATAAATATGTACAATTATGTATCAAATACAAAAATTTAAAAAAAAAATCCAAGTCATTGCCACTCTGCTTCTGTGAACAGGAAGCCTTTTTACCTTCAAGCCTTTCCCAAGTCCCTTCCATTTGTAAGGCCACACCTTTTCCTTGGGGAAAGAGGAAAGAAACACCTGTCACAAGGTTCAAGACTTCTCAGACACAATTGGAGGTATTCAGCTGTAGGTAAACACAAACCTGTAGGTAAACACAAAAGTGACTGAGGTCCAGAGCTTTGGGTTTCACTTATAACCATAAGCAACTGTGTACCTGCTAAGGAAGAAGGCTGCAGACCTGAAAGAGGCCTTGAAGGCACCACGGAAGGCCTGGGGATTTCTGAGAGGACACCGGCTCAAGTTACATTCCCATATTATTTCACCACCCTCATGCTTGTTTATTTACATTTCAGGCTGCCTCTCTAGGCGAGGCTGCAGGAGTGAAGGGGCTGGAAGAGGTTTCAAAGGAGAGTGAACGTGGTAGAAAAGGAAATATTTGATTAGAAGTTAACATGTCCTCTGGGGCTTCTTTGACTTGGATTACGGTAAAAGTGCATGGTGTAATAGTTGAGCACTCCCGGGGGTGGTGGGCGGTCTCTCTGTACAGAGTTGTGGCTTTGTTTCTGATGAGTTGCAGCTGCTGTGCATAATGTAGACTAGATCAAATGGGGCATGGAGAAGAGCCATTCACAGGACCGGAGTGACGGTGCTCGCTCTCATGGCAGAATACTAAATTAATCATCTTCACCTGAACCTGTGCTTTCTCCTGGCCTGTACCTCAGTGAATACCTGCAAGTTGCTTAGGCTGTAACTTGAAGTCAGCCTACAATCCTCTTTGTCTCCAGATCCTGTCCACTTTCCTTTCCGAAGGTCTTTCAGATCCATTTCCTTCTTTCCACCTCCACTGGCACTGCCCTCATTCAGAGTCTCATCATGTCTTCCTGGATTGCAGCTTCCTTCCAGGTCTCTCAGCCTCAAGTCTTAGGCCTCCCATTCAATTTTCCGTGTTACTGTCAGAGGAATTTTTCTAAACTAGCTTAAAACCCATCTGTGGTTCTCCATGGCCTTCCAGATCAAATGTGCTCCCTGAAGACTGGCCTGTGAGCCCCTTCACACCAGTAATCCTGACCCTGCATGCAATTCCCAGAACACAAGGCATTTGTTCTCAAATCCTGCGGCTTTCTTTGCTTGCTTCTCCTCCTGCCTGGGATCCTTCCCATCCTCCATGGTTTCTCTCCTCCTTTCCTCCTCCTCAAGTTCAGATATTTCCCTCACCTGTACCCCCTCTGTTGTAGCATGTATCACAAACTACACTGAATCTCTTGACTGGGCAGAAGAATGAATTGTTTCCCAGCATCTAGCTTTGACATAAAAGTTGCTCAATAAATACTTGACGAATGAATGAACTCTATTAAAGTAGGGTTCAGTCATAGTTCAGGGAAGGGGCCCTGAAATAGCTGGCTCTGAAAGAAGGAAATGCCGGTTATTGCGATTATGTTGTCAGATGGGTAGAATTTCGCATTCGATTAAGGGATAGTTTTGGGTTTCTTCAAGCTAAAGAAACTAAAGCCTATAAAAGCTGATTTAAAAGACCTCTTCTCTAGACTTGATGAAACGCTGTAATTGCCATCTTTGGCTAACACTGAGGAGTTCAGGAATGCCAAGCAAGTGTTTCCAGAAATGTCAAACCTGCTGTTTTAAAATATGTCATTCCAGGGCACAGTTAAATATACAACTTGCTCCGATGAGGTGGGAGAAGTGGGCCGGTGAGCTGTGAAATGAAATCTGCCTAATGAGGGTCGAGGCCAGCACACACAGGGACCTATTTGCAGTAAAACAACATGGGGTGACGCCTAAGAAATAGACAACATTAACACAAAGGGAGCCTACTACGTAGCACATTTCCGCTAGACATAAAAGAGACACCTTTCCAGGCAGCAACTCTAAAAATGAATGCACCGCCTAGTGAGGTGCGAGCCTTCCTCCCCACGAGGCGTCCCGTGCAACCGCACGCGGACAGCGGGGCTCCAGCGGAGGCGGGGCGGATGCGGAGACAAGGCGCCTAGGAGACTGGGCTAAGGCTTTGACTGTCCGAACGAAGATTCTTTCGAACCTAATGATTTTTTCTAGTCTTATGATTCTTTCGAACCTTTTGATTCTTTCCATTCTCGGTTCTAAGCATTAAAGCGCAGCTGAGAAAGGCAGCAACAAAGATGGGAAGGGAACTAGCAGGAGTTCTCAGAGAAAAATGGGTGATAATTTAGGGGAGAAGCCATAAAGAAGAGACTAAGCGAGAAGCGGAGCACACGCAGAAGACAAAACAAGGAGGAGGAAAAGAGAATAAGAACCTTGGCGAAGGAAGAGAGTGACCAAACTCGTCCCGGACGGGAGGAGGGCAGGCCCGCCCAGAGGGAATCGGCTGCTTTAAGGGAAGCCCCGCCCCCTGGTGGTGACGCTTCAGCAGACCCGTCCGCGATTGGCTGCGGCCAGAGGGCGGGATGGGGTTGCTAGGCGAGGAGGGGATCCGGCGGGCCCCCGCCGCCCGGAGTGCTGAGCCGCGGGAGCGGAGCCGGGGTTAGCGGCGCTGCTGGAAGATGGCGAGCGGCCGGGAAGAGCGGCCGCCCTGGCGGCTAGGGCGGCTCCTGTTGCTCATGTGCCTGCTGCTGCTGGGGAGCTCGGCCCGGGCGGCTCACATCAAGAAGGCGGAGGCGACTACGACAACTACGAGCGCGGGCGCCGAGGCGGCCGAGGGCCAGTTCGACCGCTACTACCACGAAGAGGAGTTGGACTCGGCGCTGAGGGAGGCGGCGGCCGCGGGCCTCCCCGGCCTGGCCCGCCTCTTTAGCATCGGCCGCTCGGTGGAAGGCCGGCCGCTGTGGGTGCTTCGCCTCACCGCCGGCCTGGGGTCGCTAATCCCTGAGGGCGACGCGGGGCCTGACGCTGCCGGGCCCGACGCTGCGGGGCCGCTGCTGCCCGGCCGGCCCCAGGTGAAGCTGGTGGGCAACATGCACGGCGACGAGACCGTGTCGCGCCAGGTGTTGATCTACTTGGCCCGCGAGCTGGCGGCCGGCTACCGCCGCGGGGACCCGCGCCTGGTCCGCCTGCTCAACACCACCGACGTGTACCTGCTGCCCAGCCTCAACCCCGATGGCTTCGAGCGCGCCCGCGAGGGCGACTGTGGTTTCGGCGACGGCGGCCCGTCCGGGGCCAGCGGCCGCGACAATAGTCGCGGCCGCGACCTCAACCGTAGCTTTCCCGACCAGTTTAGCACCGGCGAACCCCCCGCCCTGGACGAGGTGCCCGAGGTGCGCGCCCTCATCGAGTGGATCCGCAGGAACAAGTGAGTGTTGCCTGCCCCCTCCCCGTCCGTGTGAGCCTCCAAGGGCCGAGGCTGGTTCCGGCACCCAGTAGGCGCTCAGACAATGCTGGCATAAGGGGTGGCGGTGGTGAAGGTGAAGGGAGACACCCTGTAACGGGGACAGGGCCCAGGCCGCGTAGCCTCCCGTCCTGCTAATCATCAAAGAATTGCCTCCTAGAGGCTGTCATTTGTTAAAGGGATGGCTGGAGGGGACACTCCTTTCTGACATTTCTGGTCCCTATTCTTACAGAGGCATAGAATATGAGCGAGAAGAGATCTTAAGGATAACCTAGGTCAGCTCACACATTTTATAGATAAGCTGTCAATGTTGTTATCTTATATCAAAAGTGCCTAATGTTATAGGCGCTGTGCTAATTTTTTCTGTGACTGCAGTATCTCACTTTATTTTGGCCACAACCTGATGTCATAGACACCATCAGTTTTGCATACGGGGAAATTGAGGGTCAGATTGGTTAACTGATTTACATAGGAGTGTGGCTGGGACTTAGAATTAGGCAATCTGATTCCCGATAGTCCTCTTAGCCACGGAGGGACACTGGAGCCCAAAAATGGCAGATGATATTCCCAGGATCTTCCCCTTGCCTATTTGACAGAAGCTGATTTTTCTCCAATTTTTACCTCTGACTCAGCTTAAGAAGATAGGGACTTAGCTGGAGAACTTGCACAGATCTGTGAGCCGCTTCATTTTAGACTCTGACGGGTTTGTGATGTCATTTGTGCACCTTATTAGCCTGGGCAGAATGGCTAATGGTCACATTTTTAATACACACTTTAAGTGTTATTAAGCATTGCATGAGGTTTAAAAAAATTACAAAGTAGAAGAAGGAGGACCTCAAGAAATTAGTATAAAACAAGAGAATGTTATAAATATTTATGAGGTATGTTGGTGTACCCAGTTAAACTTTACAGGAATTGTTCCCACTGGCAAGATGTGTGTGGGCTGCAATAACACGGACCATCTCTGTGGAAGAGGTAGAGCTTGAGCTATCTCCAGAGATGGGCAGGATTTTCAGCAAAAAGGAGAGGAATAAAGTAAGAGGGAACTCACTCCAGATGGCATAGTGTCTGAAGTGAGCAGGCATCTCTTCCCCTTTTCTAGCATCAGCTTTTCCCCATTTTTGTATCTTCATAAGGCTTTTGAAGCAATAACTGATCATTCCATCTGGATTAAAAGATTTCTGAGGGACTGCTAAGATAAAGAAGTTTCCGTGCGGGACTTGGAATCATTTCTTCTACAAGATTTCAGTCATATATAGAAGATATAGAAAATTCTTGAGTGTTAGGACAGTTCCTGAGTCTTTTCGTCTTCTTTTACTTTACTCCTCTTGATAAGCTCTCTTGTAGATATATAATTTCACATAGACTTTCTGGGAGGATTTTTTTTTCTTTTAAATACGATCGTGTCATCACCTCTGAACATCTGCATAAGAAATATAACTTTGACATACACTTATTGACAGAGCTGTGATGGCCAGGGCTTTTTGGAGATGATACAACAAATGCACCGTTTGCATTGCTTAAATGTTTAAAATGCTCTGTCCTTGCACCTTTAAAATGCTGTGATCCTTGCAGGGATGTAAGTTCTGTGCCTGGATTTTTCTTTTCAGTATTAGTTGTGCTGTGACCAAATATGAAAATAAGCTTTTTCTTAGTGCAAGTCGCCTTGAGGCTATACAGAGTCATTTTGGTCTGTGGCTGTGGACTACCCTAATCATATCTGTTCTTCAAATATGTAACTCTAATTAATCAAAAGGGAAAGTAGGTGATCATATATGGTAAAGAGTACATCCATCCTAACTCAGTCTTCAAGAATTCACTCAAAATGCGTACTCTGTGCTATTAACCAATAACAAAGGACACTGATATGTGAATAAAATTAAAAACACAAGCACACACACAATTTGATATTGATGCCTAAATATAGTGTCAACTTTATGGATGGGATGTTTTTAAATACTCAAACATTAGTCTGTATGGGAAAACTACCTTTTTCAGTGTATTTTGTGAGGTAAACCATTTGAGTAATTTCTTGATATCCTATTCACCCAGCTATATTCGAATTAGATTTTTGTTGTTATTTTGAATATGTAAAATTTTAAGGCTTAATTTCCTCCAGCTTGGGAAAATGAAGTTTATTTTCTTTGTTTCACTTTATACTTCATCCAATGGATGTTGAGACAAATACTTAAGAAATTATATAAAAAAATTAACTTTATCATTCAAATGAAGATTTTATAGTTGACCCCTATGCTTCAAGTGAATATACCTGCTTAAATTTTCATAGGTAATTAGCATATAAATGATATTTGGATGTGTTTGTGAAAAGCATTATTACAGTGTTGAGAGTGGGTGCAGATGATTTTTTTGGGGGGCTTATGTATACATATCTATGATTGTCTGAATCTTTGAAATTTAGTTTGTCAGATATCAAGTTATCTTAATTTTTTTCAAGTTATCTACAGGGTTACCTGGATAGCGTAATAGAGTTAATTTAGAGATTAACTGTTTAATATTTATAAACTCATTTGTAATATCTCTAATATATTTACCAGCTACTTTAAATCTTATGCAAGGAATGATATGTGATACTGAAGTCAAGTATGAGAAACATTTGAGAGAATTGATTTGAATGGAAACCATAAAGTACCTGTCAAATAAGATTGGAGTTGATTTGCAAAGTTGATTTGACAAAAACTCAAAGCATAACCTTACAGCCATTGTAGTCACTTTCTCTTGAAATCTTCATTGTAAGAGTGACATTGGTACTTTCAAAACTGTGTAATTACAGTAAGGAAAATCGAAGTGAATTTTATTACTCAAGTAGATTGCAAATATTTCATTGTTCAAAAGTATTTGATTAGGCCATTTTGACAATATTTCTGAGAAGTGTTGGAAGAAATGTTGAACAAAATGAAAAACAGCATTTTGTAGAGAATCTTGGATTTTAAAGTTTTACTTAACATGTGTAATTAAAGTAGCATGCTTTACTTATTTAGAATATTTAATTATCCATTTTATTTTACTAGAATATGAATGCCCAGAGGGTATTTGTTTGTTTGTTTCGCTCATAGATGTATCTGTCCCTGGAATGTCCTTTGGGATGTATCTGTCCCTGAAACGTCATTTGGCAAATAGTTGACACTCAAGAAATGTTTGTTGCCGAATGGATTACCTGACCTGCCCCAGCCTTCTTATAACTTTCCCAGAGTCAGTGGGGGAAAAAATACTTAAAAATTTTTTAGAATTACAAACCAGAGAGTAAATTGTTAATACCTTAGCTATAGGGGAGAGGTGGTTAGAGTGGAGTTAGAAAGTTAGAATATTTACTTAGTTTTTGTTTCTGTATCATTCTATTACCCAAGGACTGGCAGTGGAAGTGGGGAGTAGAATGATAGTTTGTAAGGCAGTGTTTCCTTAAACAGGATGCTAGATATCTCCAAAGAAATGAACATTTGTTGAGCAGGGGCTATAAAGTAGTCTTTATGCCAGATTATGTTTCATGTGTGTTATCTTAATTTTCATGACAACTCTAGGAAATAGGTAGCATTAATCCCCATTTTACAAATGAGAGGAAAACTGAGGTTCAGTGAATTTAAAGGCAGTAACTTCTCCTGATTATGTTATATTACTGGTGAGCAACAGATCTGGGAGACGGAATGTTCTTACCCAAATTTGTCTCCAAAGCCTGTGCCATTGCCACTACACCAAATGGCATTCTTCTCTGGTGTCTGGAGGGGTGCTAATTATAATTATATTAGTTTTTAGCTAGTTTCTTTTCATGGTCTATGCTAGTGTTTAATCAGTGTCCTTATTGGCAAAGATCTGTCTTCTGATGAACAGATTTTGTGTTACAAGTAATTTTCATTGTTTGATCTTCTCTGGGATAATACTACTCATCATGCTTAAAATAGTCTTTCAAATTAGACATGATAGGTTTACTCTTTTTTCAAGCATATAGAAAAATCTTATATATCAACCCCCTTTAGAATTTCTGTAGGTCAGTTAATTTCAACAACAGAAAGGCAGAAGCAAGAAAATCCAATTTAGAATGGAAAAAGAAAAGTATTTAATCTCTACCAATAGTAATGGTTTAAGCTGTTATATAAGGGAAAGATGCTTAAACAGGACTTTAGCATTTTTTTTGCCTTTAGGTTTTAGCTTTTACCATAAAAGGAATTCTTCAGTATTTCTATATAGATAAGTTTGACCAAATTGTAAATTGGTTCACTTAAAAGTAGAAGCATTAAAAAAAAAGTTTCTTTTACAGGAGCAGCCTTGTCTCCATGTCAATTTATTTTTTTAATGGCCTAATCAGAAACATTGGGCCTTGAAAGAGCTGCTTCTACAGTGATGCAATGGAGGACTAGTCTTTGACATGGTGTATTGTTTTTCTTTGTAAGCAGCTCACTGAATCAGGTTGTTTTCTTTGTTTGTTTTTTCCTGAATCTTCTCAACTATGGCTTCTGTCTTGAAAATGTGAATTTAGTATATTGTGAAACTGGAGTGAAACACAAAATATCCTTTTAAAAATTAGACTTCCTATCTTAAAAATTCTCTTTGGACGGTAAATGTAAAAAGCATAAAAGTTATTAACCTAACATATATGCAATGAATATTTATATATACCAGCCATGTTTTCTGTGGAATTTACGTATTATGAAATACAAGTCGTAGACTGAACTATATGAGATTGTCATTTTTTTTAGGTCAAAAAAATGGGTGAGGGCCAGGCATAGTGGCTCATGCCTCTAATCCCAGCATTTTGGGAGGCCTGGCAACATGGCGAGACCCCATCACTACCAAAAAGAAAAGGGTGAATATTGGCAAGCTCAAAGCTCATATAGTTCAACCTAATACATGAATTTGGAATTCCCTAAATAAGACATTTCCTGAAATATTAATTTATACTGTGTTATCCAGCTATTTTTTCAATGAAGGAAAACTCTTTAAAGTTAGTTTAGGTTAACCTGAATTGTTAAAGCTGTTTGAAATCTTAAATTGATAATACTTTCTTTCCATTTTCTTTTTTTGTTGTTGTTAGTCTCCTTATAACAGATAATAGCTGATAGAGTTGTTTTCTAGGTCTCCAAGAGAGATATTGGAGTTTATTTCTAAAAGATTTTGTGGAATTTTTTTAATGCATGGTGTTTTGTGTCCTTTTTTAGTGATACGTGATTTGGTTGTATTTTCAAAGGTTTGTGCTTTCTGGAAATCTGCATGGTGGCTCAGTGGTAGCAAGCTATCCTTTTGATGATTCTCCAGAACATAAGGCCACTGGAATCTATAGCAAAACCTCAGATGATGAAGTATTTAAATACTTGGCAAAAGCTTATGCTTCAAACCACCCCATAATGAAAACTGGTGAGCCTCATTGTCCAGGAGATGAAGACGAGACTTTCAAAGATGGAATCACAAACGGCGCACATTGGTATGATGTGGAAGGTATGCAAAGCATTGAGTTTGCTACATTTTCCCCCTTGTTCGTTGAATTTTGTTATGTGTATTCTGAGCAAAAAAGAAGAAACTTTGTAGAAATCTAACTTTAAAAGGTAATATTTATTTTTATTTTGAAAATTTCAAACCTACAGCAAAATTGAAGGACTACATGAAGACCTATCTGTCCTTCATTTAAATTCACCACTGTTATCTTATCCCAGATGCCTTGCCTCTCCCTCTCTCACTTTTTCACTCTCTACATGCACGTGTATGTGCATGCACACACTCACACACACACATACACAATCACACAATTTTTTGCCAAACCATCCAAAAGTACGTTGCAGATTTCACAACACTTTACCTATAAGTTCCTCAGCATGTATTTCCCAAGTACAGGGACATTTTCCTGTTTAACTATATACTATTACCATAACTGAGAAATCAACGATAATTTAATATTATCATACCACATGCCATCCGTAACTCAGATTTCCCCCATTATGTCCAAAGTAGCCTTGGTAGCCCCTTTTTATCCAGATCTAGTATCTAATCAAAGTTCAAGCATTGCATTTGGCTCTTGTAAAGAGACCATGCTAATAGTCCTATGGAAAAATTCCATAATCTAGATTGTCACTTTCTTCATGGTAAGATTAGGTCAGGTTTCCCAGCAAGACTATTATATAAATCATGTTGCGCATCATATCAGGAGACCCATAACGTCAAGCTGCAAGTGGCCAAGTTGGACAGCTTGGTTAACATGATGACCACCAGCAACCAGGTCTCTCCATTTAAATTTAAAATATATACATTTTTTTAAGAGATAGGGTCTCACTCTGTTACCCAGGCTGCAGTGCAATAGTACAATCATAGCTCACTGTAATCACAAGCTCCTGGGCGCAAGCAATACTCCTGCCTCAATCTCCTGAGTAGCTGGAACTATAGATGTGTGCCACCATGCTAGCTAATTTTTAAATTTTTTGTAGAGATGGGGTATCGCTGTGTTGCCGAGGCTGATCTCAAACTCCTGACCTCAAGGGATCCTCCTACCTCAAACTCCCAAAGTGCTGGGATTATAGATGTGAGCCACTTCACCCAGCCCAGATCTCTCCATTTTACATAAAGGCACATTTTCCTTTTGTATTTTAATCTGTGAGGTGATCATGGAATGCTGTTTTTTTTTATTTTTATTGTGGTAAAACATACACATATATAACATGAAATTTGACAGTTTAACTGTTTAAACATTTTTAAGTATAGAGCTCAGTGGTACTAATTTTCACAATGTTGTGCAACCATCACCACTATTTCTAAAACTTGTTCATCATCCCAAACAGAAACTCGGTAGGCATTAAATAGTAATTCCCACTTCCATCTCTATCCCTTACCCCCAGCCATTGGTAACCTCTAATCTACTTTCTATCTCTGTGAATTTGCCCATTTTAGATATTTTATATAACTGGAGTTATACAATATTCTTCCTTTTGCATCTGGCTTATTTTTCTTAACATAATATTCTTAAGGGTGATCCATTTTGTAGCAGGTATCAGAACTTTATTCGTTTTTATGGCTGAATAATATTCCTTGAATGTATATGTTAGTAATACATTTTGTTTATCCATCTATTGATGAGCACTGGGTTGTTTCCACCTTGGCTACTAGAAATAACGCGTAATGAACGTTGGCGTTCAGGTATCTGTATGAGTCCTTATTTTCAATTCGTCTGGATATATACCCAGGAGTAGAATTGCTGGGTCAAATGGTAATTCTATGTTCAGCTTTGACAGACTATTTTCCATAGTAGATATACCATTTACATTCCCACCAGCAATATATAAGAATTCCAATTTCTTATGAAATGTTATTTTTTAAAGAATTGTTTGTTGTTGTTTTTTTTTTTTCAGATGGAATTTCACTCTTGTTGCCCAGGCTGGAGTATAGTGGCATGATCTTGGCTCACTGTAACCTCCGCCTCCTGGCTTCAAGTGATTCTCCAGCCTCAGCCTCCCAAGTAGCTGGGATTACAGGTGCCTGCCACCATGCCCAGCTAATTTTTTGTATTTTTAGTAGAGATAGGGTTTCATCATGTTGGCCAGGCTGGTCTCGAACTCCTGACCTCGAGTGATCTACCCGTCTCAGCCTCCCAAAGAGCTGGAATTATGTATGAGCCACTGTGCCTGGCAAGAATTGTTAATACAAGCTTGAACTGTTTACCTTTTCTCTTTAAATGCTATGAAAACAGCTATTACTCTTTTTAAACTTTAGGTATGCTTTGAATAATAACATTTTTGTTTTTATGCACAGATGTAGATGTAGAGGGAACTTAGAAGGAATAAGTCAACCATGGGAATGTCATCAGTGTAAATTTTTTCTTTTCTAGGAGTCTGCCCATGATGAAATGCCTTAGGTCTTCCTTACCTTTTTATTGGCAGTCACATTATAAAGTGTCTTATGACATGTCTCTTAATGTATATTTAAACCTTTGAATTACTCTTTTACTTTTTATATCAAGCCATATGTACCCAAAATGGGTCATAAGTTTGAGAACTTAATACTTTCGTTACTGGATCTTTGGGGTATTGCTTTTCTGGCTGGAAACCTCTGTGCCTGGTGGTGCCTTTGCCCAAGTTCTTGTCCTGCATCCAGGAAGAATGAGGTATGCAGACAAGTGGAGGGTGAGCAAGACAAAGAGGAGCTTTATTGAGCTCAGAGGAGACCGGCAGTGGGCATCTCCTCTCTGTAGGCAGGTCACCCAGTCAAGTGTTCAGCCCTCAGCACAAAGGAGGCCCTGGAGTGGGTGGCCCCTCTCTACAGGCAGGTCATCCTGATGAGTGTTCAGCTTCAGCTTTCAGCAGAGAGGAGCTACCCTCTGGTTGTCCCATCATCTCTCCATCCTCTGCCTTGCTCTGACTGAGCCCAGGGCTTTTATGGACCTCAGAGGGGAGGAAGTGTATGCCGATTGGTTCATGGGCGCCACGGGCAGCCTGGAAAAGGCACAAGTCCCCACTCCAGTCTATGGGACTGGCAGCCTGGCCCCCAGCCTTCAGGCCCTCGCTGGCCTGAAGGTGGGGCCTCACCAGGGACCCCCTCCCTTATACCCAGGAGCTAGTCTACCTCTTGCTGCTTTCCATGGCACCCCAGCTGCTCGTGCTAAGGGGCACCTGCAAGCCAGTGCTGAGTCGCCCTCAGTCCCCAACCTTGGTTCCCTCTTCCATGCTTGTCAGTGCCCAGTCCGGTGGGGGCCCAGGCAACAGGGCCCAAGCATGTGCCTACCCCTCCGGGCAGTGACAGTGCGCCGCCTCAGCTCCAACCCCAATCCCGGATAGGAGCAGACGCAAGAATGGGGAGAGGCCAGGCAGCAGGAGCAGGCATCTCCAAGCCTGCAAGGGTAAGGGGGTCCTAGGAGGTCGGGGGACGCAGCTGCTGCCAGCTCCCAGCTCCCGCCGACTCAGTGGAGCATGCAGCCCCAGCCGTGCCCCCTGGGAGCCTGTGGCGGGGTGGCTCCTAATCCTCGCTGGGCCTGGGCCAGTGTCTGGGCCAGGGGCGACATTGCCACAAGCTTCCCTGTTGCCCTGGGGCTAAGGAGTGGCCCGGAGCTGATTGCGGGCCTGGGGCCAGGCTGTCAGGAGTGTCAGGCTGGGAGGTCACCCCACGTGTGGCGGACACTGGGGACTTGGCCCCAAGTGGCCCGCGCAGAGCCTCCTCCCGAGCCCAGGAACCCGGGACCCTCAGTGGGGTGGGCGCAGTGGCTGCACTTCTGGCCAGATCCCCAAAGCTGGAGCCGCTCCTGCTTTCCGCCCCGCCCCCGAAGCACAGCCCCAGCTCTGCATAGGGGTTCCTCTCTGCCTGACTACATTACTCCCCCGCTGTGCTGCTCTGGGCCTGACCCCATTACGGCAGCCCCCAGGGCAGCGGGCTCTGGGGGGTGGCAGCGGGCTGTGGGGGGTGGCTGCAGAAGGGGTGGCTGTCCGCCTCCTTCCCGCACCTTCCGGCCTGCTGCTGCTATCACTTTCTAGAATTTTTCTGATCCTCCTATAGTTTCTACCAGTGTTTCTTGTACATCAGAAGCATTCAAAAAGAGGTTTGACATACTATTTAGAAGTGAAACCTTCTCCCCATAACAATTAGAGGTGATTTGAAAATCATTAAAAAATTTTTTTGTAGATAATGGACTTACTTTAATGTGTAATTTTTACATTTCAGTCCTTGGTAAATATATTTAATAAAACCTAACTTTGAACTGGTGGTTTTGTAATCTAGTCAAGTTGCTTCATTAATTTGAGATGATGTTACTTAAAATAATGGGGTAAATACTTAACTTTGCCTTTTTGGAAAAAGTTGTAAAAGGTTAGAAAGTAATTTCTAATTGACAATTAATTGAGGAAGGTAAATGTATCTCATACTACTTAAAAAATAAATATCCGGCCTCTACAAAACGTAGGTGTACTTTGGTATTAAGGCCAGAGATTATTTGGTGAAGCTAGTTATCATCAGATTTTTCTGATTATTCAGACATCTGAAGAAGCTACATTATGCTGCTGTCATTTTTATTTTTATGAGCATCAACTTTTCTCTTGTTTCAGCTGAATGTCAGATATGTCCTATGTTATTTCTACAATAACTGGCTTATTTCTCTTCGTACCTCAGCAAATATTGAGCAGTTTCCCCTTGAAGAGGAGGCTGTGATGGTTTTAGTTTCAACAGGGTGAATTCATTGTGTTTAGTGAGTAAGATGTTGTGAAACCTTATGACTAGGCATATATTCAAAAAACCCGGATGTCCTGGAGTAATTTTTTTTTTTTTTGAGACAGAGTCTTGCTGTGTTGCCCAGGCTGGAGTGCAGGCGTGATCTCAGCTCACTGCAACCTCTGCCTCCTGGGTTCAGATGATTCTCGTGCCTCAGCCTCTTGAGCAGCTGGGATTGCAGGTGTGTGCCACCATGCTGGCTAATTTTTTGTATTTTAAGTAGAGACAGGGTTTTACCATGTTGACCAGGCTGGTCTTGAATTCCTGGCCTCAAGTGATCCGCCCGCCTTAGCCTCCCAAAGTGCTGGGATTATAAACGGGAGCCACATGCTCAGCCGAGTAATTTTACTGATGTTCTATGTGATATATTTAGGAATTCTAGCTTAAAGAAGTATAGACCTTTAGAGCTGAAAGTGAATATATTGATTTAGTCCAACCCTTTTGTTTTAGAGAAAATCAAGGCCTGAGAGAGGAACTAACTTGTCCAATATAATGTATTCATATAGCAAATATTTACTGAGTTCCTGCCGTGCCACATATACTGTATTAGGTGATGTACCGGTATACAGTGAGAGCAAAACAGAAACAACTCCTGCTCTGAGGAATCAGACAGTATATTAGTAGTGTGGAATCTGGGGTGATTTGGGCCCTAGTGCCTTTGCCTTCATTGCCAGGGCTGGCCCAGCATATCTAGCTGCCTATGTGGGTGAGCCTTGCTTCACTCAACATGTCTCACAAACCTCCTCAGGATCCATTTAGGAAATGGCTATCCTAATAAGGCTGATGAATAGCCACATCCCCTTCCAAAGCCTCATTATTGTGAGACCTACTCTGGACTTGTTCATGGAGTAAGATGCCTTTTTTTTTTTTTTTTGAGATGGAGTTTCGCTCTTGTTGCCCAGGGTGGAGTGCAGTGGCGCAATCTCAGCTCACTGCAACCTCTCTGCCTCTTGGGTTCAAGCGATTCTAGTGCCTCAGTCTCCTGAGTAGCTGAGGTTACGGGCATGTACCACCGTGCCCGGCTAATTTTTGTATTTTTAGTAGAAACAGGGTTTTACCATGTTGGTCAAGCTGGTCTTGAATTCCAGACCTCAAGTGATCCACCTGCCTCGCCCTCCCAAAGTGCTGGGATTACAGGCCTGAGCTACCGTGCCCGGCCGCCTTTTTTTTTTTTTAATCACAGTGCGCTGATTTGTATGCCATTTGCCTACCGTTCTTTCTTCACAGTTTTGAAGACATTGTAAAAATCATATGATGTTTTGGTGTGTTTATTCCAAAGCAGATTTAATAAAAACTGAACTGTAGTTTTAGGTCAACTTTTAAGCCATGGCGTGTGCTTGTAGTCGCAGATACTTGGGAGGCCACGGCGGGAGGATCTTGAGTTCAAGCCCAGCCTGGGCAAAATAATGAGACCCTGTCTCCAAGAAAACAAACAGACAAAAAAGAATTGCCTTCTTTCAAATTATACAATTTAAGGAAGGGCCGGCAACGTATAGTTGAAATTATTTGATCAAAGATCATAGTTTTATGTAACTTTTAGAAGTTTTCTTGGGCAGAACATTGTTATATTTTATTTTCTTGCAGATAGAAGAACAGTAGAAGGCAGTGCAGTATAGTGGCAAAGAGAGAGCTTTGGAATCCCGTTGCCTTAGGTTGGAATCACAACTCTGCCTTGACTAGCTGTATGCGTGTGTGTGTGTGGTGTGGGTGAGAGACAAATAATCTTGGACAAGTTAATGAATTTCTCTAAGCCTCAATTCCCACTTATATAAAATTAAGATAAATACTATCTACTCACAAGATTAGGAGGCTCAAGTGAGAATGTGTGTAAAGCACTTTAGCCTAGCATCTGGTGCCATGGCTACTTATCTCTACTAGAGTTTAAACTTACTCTTGAAGATAGGGACTTTGTTTTATTCCATTTTCTATTTCTAGCACACACAACCATGCCTGGTATATATAAGGTAAATAATAGTCTTTTTGGAATAAATGAATTTTTGCCATCCGAAACATAAATACATAGTTATTTGATCTTTGGATAATCTTTTTTTTTTTTTTTTTTTTTTTTTGGAGACAAAGTCTCACTCTGTCACCCAGGCCGGAGTGAAGTGGCGCAATCTCGGCTCACTGCAGCCTCTGCCTCCCAGGTTCCAGCGATTCTCCTGCCTCAGCCTCCCAGTTAGCTGGTGTTACAGGCATGCACCACTACGCCTGGCTAATTTTTGTATTTTTAGTAGAGACGGGGTTTCACCATGTTGACCAGGCTGGTCTCGAACTCCTGACCTCAGGTGATCTGCTCGCCTCGGCCTCCCAAAGTGCTAGGATTACAGGCATGAGCCACTGCGCCCGGCCTAAAATCTTAGATCTTTAGTTAATCTTATAACAATTTATAAAAATATTCTTCCTAGTTTTGCTCCTACTCTGAGTAAATAAGCTTGCCTTACTGGTAGATCCTAGATCAGTATTATTTGAACTTTTTTTTCTTACTTTTAACCTATAATATGAAATACCTTTTAGTTGTGTATGTACATTTCATATATATGTGTGTACGTTAAAAAATTTCATGGAACAATACTTTTACTATACATTCTGGTATTATTTCTTTTAGTTTGTTCTATATCATTCTTTAAAAAATATGTCTGAACCCACTAATATATCTCACAACCCACTAATGCATGATGACCTGCAGTTTGAAAAAACACTATTCTTGATCACCCTGTGGTAGAATTCATTTATTTTCAAATTCTAAGTAGGAACAAAACACCTTACAAGTTGTGTGTGATAACTTATTATTTGGGTTTTTCCTCCCAACTTGTTTATATGTTTCAGTTATTTGCAGTGAGGACTGGGCCACAGATATTTATCTCAGATGTTCTACTTTTAGATTGCTTTCCCGAAAATACGAATGAGTGTTGAGTTAGGAAATTGGTCAGAAATATAGTTGTCAGGCCTATGTATTGCTCATGTGAGTCTATGGATTCTATTATTAGTTAGGACAGCTGCCATAAAGCTTTATATTTGTCTTCTTAAGCCACTATAAACTTGAGGCTGAGCCTTTTCAAACTAGTAATTATGATTGTTTTCTCCTCTGGAAGAAGAATAAACTGTTCTTTGGATTTATCAAATTTTCTTCCCTCTCCTTTTATACAACGGACAGAGTTATGAAATGTGGCCAGAAAGCATATAATGTAACCAATTCAGTTTTTTGTGTGAATATCAACTCCTTTTATCATGCAGACAACTATTCTTTCCCCAAACTGGAGGTCAGACTGAGCAGTAGCAGTGTGCTTTAAATATTGAGGTATGTTTGGCTGGAAGTAGATTGTTGATGGAAAAGGAAGAGCATGGGGAAAATAATTACCCACCTGTTTTCAACAATGCTGTTGAAAGTTTAGATTTGGTCCAGAAATGGACCAGAAAGCTTATTTTTGAGGAGTATTTTCTGTGTCATTAAATAGGATATTATGAATTAACCCAATAACACCAGAAAATTGTAATCTAAAACAAAAAGGAATAAGATGAACAGTATGTAACTATAAAAATACAATATCTGATATTAAGAAACAGACAAATCCATAAATATAGTAGGAAGTTTAAAATAGGCCTCTTTCAGAACTAGTGGGTCATAGAGATCATAACTGTTAGATCACAAAAATGTGAGTAAGGATACAGTGGATTTGAATAACATAAATAAACCAATCTGACCTAATGAACGTGTACAGAATACTGTCCTTATATCTAATTTTCCTGCAGAGTCTGTTTACTAATTTGAGGTGTGGATGACTAAGAAACCAGCTGTCACACTTAGGGAAGATGCATCTGGTTCTGTTAGCGCTTGTGTTACTTTGTTTTTAAGATTATATATTAAAAACTAAACAACAAAGATACACAGGTAAAATAGGCCCAGGAGCAGTGGAGCACACTTGTAATCCCAGCACTTTGGGAGGCTGAAGTAGGAGGCTTGCTTGAGGCCAGGAGTTTAAGACCTGGGCAACTGGTGAGACCTCATCTCTTAAAAAAATACAAAAATTAGTGGGGAATGGTGATGCACCCCTGTAGTCCCAGCTACTTGGGAGGCTGAGGGGCTGAGGCAGCAAGATAGTTTGAGCTCAGGAATGTGAGGCTGCAGTGAGCTATGATTGCACCACTGCACTCCAGCCTTTTTTTTTTTTTTTTTTTTTTAAGCCTATAAGTTTAGCCTCAGCTCCTACCTCTCCTCTGCCACCGGACTACTTGTCCTTCCCAAATGTGAACCTTCACATGTTAGGCTATCCTCTGTCTGAAATGCTTTTCACCAGTTTAGCTGTAACCTCTTCTGAAACCTCTCCTATAATAACTGTCACTATCCTACCTTTGAGAGCTTTTTGTTTATACAGTACCATCAGTATAATACTTATCCACTTATGTTGTTAAGTTTTTTTGTTTCCTGTTAGTGTGTGAATTCTTTGATGATAAGGACAGTGTAGTGCTATTCGTTTTGGAGTTATCTTTGTGCAAAATGTATTGGCAGGAAAGAGTCCTAGAGGAGGGAAAACTAGAGAGGTGTTTACAGTCATCTGGGATGAGGTCTCTTTGGAGATAAGGGCTTTACCTAGAGGGCATGTAGGGGAATGAAAAGGGAGTATAAGATACGTATATAAGAAATTATGCAAGAAGAACTGCAGAATTGACCATCGTTTAAATGGCAGAACAGAATGTCAAAGAGAGGATGTCAAAGATATGACTTTGAGGATTTTGAGCTTGGATTAGAGAAAATGGGAGTGGGAAAAACTAATTGGATGGTGGGGATTGGGAGACAGCGAGCGAGTGAGCATGTGTGTATATGTGTGTGTGTGTGTGTGTGTGTGTGTGTGTTCGTTCAGGTGAAAGAGGAGTGAAAACTGGAAATATTAATAGTACTTGATGTACTAGTCACAAGTACCCAATGGGCAGTTAGGGAATAGGTTCTAGAGCTTGGGAGAGAGGTCAAGATGAGAAAGAGATTTAGAAGTTTTGAGACATTTGGAAAGCATATGGCAGTGTACATGATTTTGAAAATTGAATTAATAGTGTTCTCTGGCATAATTTAATTGCGTGGAGCTAGAAGTTCAACCAGAACATATATATAAATGAACAGATGGGTGCTTTTTTTTTTTTTTTTTTTTTTTAACCTCCAAAGTGAATGCATTTCGTACTGGGATGTTTTCCTTAAGGAATGCCAACAATTCAGATATTAATTTTCAGCCTGATCATATTTTAAAGGTACAGTTGATAATCAAATGTGCATTAGTAAAGTGCTTTTGGTCTTACCTGATCTTGCACATTAAAGACCTGGTTGAGGCTTTTTCTTCCCTTTATTTTCTCTTTTAAAATCTGAGTGCTGCCTAATTTAAAAGGAAAGCAAAAAGGTAAAACAATACTCCAAAACAGAATATTTGCTTGGAGTCACGAGTTGGCTTTAGTAAATTGAAGCATAACCTAGTATAAAGACTGACCTTTAGGAGCAGTGCAGTTGTGTACTTTGTAACGTGGTAGTAGGCCTAAATGAAGAGAACCTAACACTCCTTTAGGATTTGGCCCCCGGTCTTTAGATCTAATGTGTATAAATTGGATGTACTTTTTTCTTTTCCTTTTTTCCTGTCTAACTCAGGTGGTAGAGAATGGGAGAGTACATTTAAAAAAAAAAAAAAGGAAAATACAGTTCAAAGAGCTATGTGGGAGACAGTGTTAACCAAGTTAGACAAAAATGAAAACAGATGTAGGACTGTGTAATTTAGTTTAACTCTGTAGAATCATATCATTAGCAAATATATATTCAGTGGGAGTGGTGAAGGAAATAGATTTTCACAAGATAGGTTGCTCAGAATACAAAGACCAGGTTCAGTTAGTTAAGATTTGATCAATGTGAACTTGAATTTAAAAATTAGGAATTTGGGGAATTTTTTTAAGGGCAACCTCTGATTTTTCCATTCATTTGGCCCAGATTTTCCACCTAAAATTTTTTTACAAACGTTATGCTCATTAGCTTTTAAAAATATCTCAGAAAGTACAAAATTATCACTTAATAACTCACTTATTGCCTATAAAAAATTGTTCAGGAAATTCAAAGTCGTGAGAGAATTTCTCACTATCCTTCAAAGTAGTTTTAATAAAGTAATATCATTAAGCTCCAAGTTGAAATATAGGGTAGAAATTGTCTGTCTATATTCCTAGACTTTAAAATGCTTTTCCTATTTAAAAAAACACATTGTAGTTTCCTTGTAAAAGATTAATAGGGTTCTTGTGTGATGCAGTTTGACACTTTATAGTTGGCCTGCAGAGGCAAGTAAAAAAAAAACAAAAAAACTTGCTGTGTTTCTTAACACTGAAGCATTGGCTATATTTTTTCTTTTGGCTTTCTGTTTGAGACAGAAGAGTGAATCTTTAGTATCTTTGAATGAAGGATTGAATTTATTAATCTCCCCTCCCCTTAAAAGCTAGATCTTTCTGTGGTGAAAAGAGTGATAAGAGACTTGTTTCCTAATCAAGATGGATTGAGTATCTTAAAACATACGAAGATTAGTTGTGCTACAAATCGATTGAAAGAGTTTAATGGATATGAGTAGATCACTTGATCAGAAGATTTAGCTACCCATAACAATTAGCATTGGTATTGATCACAATTTGCAGTATTACTAGACAGATTCCTAATGGTTACACTTTGAGTCTTGTTCTTTGATACTGGTAAATGAATGGTAGGTTTCTTTCTTTCCTTTCCTTTCCTTTCATTTCCTCTTCCTTTCTTCCTTTCTTTCCTTCTTTCCTTCCTCTTTCTCTCTCTCTCTTAATTTTTAGATCTCAGTTTTCATACGTATTCTTTCCTAAAATTAATCTGCCTGAGAAAGATACTTGCTGTGGAGGTTCTATCTCATATTCTCTTCTCCCAATTGACTGAAGACAGGCATACTTTTCTACCCACCTGAATCACATTATGGTGTATTGCCTTGGAGTTTTACAAACTTCCAGGGCACTAAAACAGAAGGAGCAATTTGGTGATTACTTTAATGGTTAAATAGTACCATAAGAGCATCACCCCCAATTTTTCTTTGAAAGATGTATTTTCAGTAATTATTTCTTATATTTACTATTTTATTGTTTACCAAAATTTGTAAAAAAACTATGCCTTTTTGATAAATTGTGTGCTAGTGACTATTGTAATAATTCAATTTAGAGGACACAGAATTAATACTTAGAGCATTACAGTCATTGGAAATTAAGAAAAATTTAAATACACTTACATACTATAGATTGAAGAATTATAGAATGATTGGTGAAAGACTTTCAAGCATGCAGGTATATCACATTCAAATAGCATTCTGTGGAGGAAGTAGAATGGAAAAAAAGTTCAAAGAGAAAAAGAGAAGATGTGGCTGGGTATGGTGGCTCAGGCCTATGATCCTGGCACTTTGGGAGGCCGATGCAGAAGGATTAGTTGAGCTGAGGACTTCAAGACCAGCCTGAGCAACATAGTGAGATATGTCTCTACAAAAAGTAAAAATAAAAAAATTAGCCAGGCATGGTGGTGCACATCTGCAGTCCAGTCTACTCAGGAGACTAAGGTGGGAGGATCACTTGAGCCTGGAGGGCAAGGCTGCAGTGAGCTGTGACTGCGCCACTGCACTGCAGCTTGGGTGACAGAGCAAGACTCCTGTCTCAAAAAAAAAAAAAAAAAAGAAGAAATAAAATTCCTTAAAGAGGCATGTTCAGGCAACTTTTAAATAGATATTTCTAGAAATCAAATCTCTGGCATTTTTATTTGGATATATTTAAAATAATAATATAAAAGTTTTATTTTAAAAAAACTGGGCATGGTGTAGTGGTTCCCACAGTATAATTCCAGCACTTTAAGAGGCCAAGGTGGGAGGATTGCTTGTGCCCAGGAGTTCGAGACCAGCCTGGGCAAAATAGACACTGTCTCTACAAAAAAAAAAAAAGAGAAAAATTTACATTATGCAGGATATTCCTTTGTTTACAACTATTTAAACTTAAGATGAAAACTTGTGAATACCAACTTAAAAATTTGTGAAGCGTTGCATATTTTTTCAGTTATTTTAGTATTAACAAACAAATTGAAGATCATTGGTTTATATAACCCCCTGAGAGACTAATAGTAGAATAGAACAGAAGAATAGAATAGAATAGAATAATAGAATAATAATAGAATAATAGAAACTCGCTTATTTATGATTGTTAATGAGTAGGATAAATTGCAGATCATTTATACTATTAAAGTGCTTTATTGCTTTGAGGTGTGCCTGTAACTGAATGTTTTACTTCCAAAATTAAAATTTTCTTTGGCTGAATAAAGATATTCTGAAACCTGACATTTCTCCTTTAATCTTTGTTGAGCCAAATGACATATCAACTTAAAAAGATAAGCAAATATATTAACTGAATCTGGCAGTAGCTGCAGCTGTTATTAATGTCAGGCCTATCTACAGATCAGTGGCTGCTCCCTGTTTGGGTGAACTCTAGCTTTGGGTAAGTAGGTTTTGTGTTGAGAAAAAAAAAATTAAGACAACAAACCTGAACCAGCTACTTAGTTAGGATTACTTATTATACAGTCTTTGACATTTGGTTTCAGAAAAATAAATGTTAAGTTTAACATAGATGGCAAATAATGCCTATCTGTGACATCTCACAAAAAATTCTTGAATTATTCATAACTTAATGTCCCCATTTGGTTCCATGTTTTAAAATAATTAAAAAAATAAATTTAAAAATAATTTTAAAAATAAAAAAATTTTTTTAAATAATTAAAAAAAAATTCCTAAACCAAAACTTGAGGTTGATGAATAAAGACGTTTTGATATTCTAATGCTAGGATAGTTTATCTTTTTTGTCTTATGAAATAAAAATTAGTTTGCTACTCTTCAGACATTTATGAGTTTGAAGAAGATAAAGGTAGACATCACAACTCATTAATTGCCTTCTGAAAACAGTTCATTATTATAGACTCAGAGGAAACGTGCTTTACTTTTATGAGATTGTATCAAGACAGATAAATATTTTATAATATATTTATGTTATTGATTTCAATATAATAACATCGTGGTCAGAGAACACCCTTTGTATGATTTAAGTTCTTTTAAATGTGTTAAGTTTGACCTAGGATATGGTCAGACTTGGTGCATGTTCCATTTGTACTTGAAAAGCATGTGTATTCTGCCATTGTTGGGTGGGGTATAGTATAAATATCATTTATAGATCTAGTTAGTTGATAGTATTATTACATTTTTCTCTATCCTTTGCTGATTGTCTTTTCTGCTGATTACTGAGAGAAGAATGTTGAAACGTGCAACCAAAATTGTGGATTTACCCATTTTTCCTTTTAGTTCTATAAATTTTTGTTTTATATATTTCAAAATTCTGATTGTTGCATGCACGTCTAGAATTATGTCGTTTTGGTGAATCTACCCTTTTATCATTATGTAATGTCCCTCTTTATCTCTGGCATTTTTCCTTGCTCTGAAGTCTATTTTACCTGATAGTCATATAGCTACTCCATCTTTCTTTTGATTTGTGTGTGTATGGTGTATTTTTTTCCTTTCTTTTAACTTACCTATACCATTATATTTAAAGTGAGTTTCTGACCTGGTGCGGTGGCTCATGCCTGTAATCCCAGCACTTTTGGAGGCTGAGGCAGGTGGATCACTTGAGGTCAGGAGTTCGAGACCAGCCTGGCCAAAATGGTGAAACCCCATCTCTAATAAAAATACAAAAATTAGCTGGGCATGGTGGCAGGCACCTGTAATCCCAGCTACTCGAGAGGCTGAGGCAAGAGAATGCTTAGGAAACCGGGAGGCAGAGGTTACAGTGAGCCGAGATTGTACCACTGCACTCCAACCTGGGTAATAGAGCGAGACTCTGTCTCAAAAAATAAATAAATAAATAATAAGTAAATAAATTGTGTTTCTTGTAGTTGTATAGAGTTGGGTCTTGTTTTTTAGTGAGTTTTACAATTCCTGTCTTTTAGTTGGTGTGTTTGCACCATTTACACTGAATATAATTATTGTTATGTTTGGATTTAGGTCTACTTTCTCATTTTTCAGTTTGCCTCTCTCATTTTAATCCCACTGCTTCCTTTTTCCTGCCTTCTATTGGATTGTGTTTTTAACGATATCTGTTTAGTTGCTCTAGTAAATACAATTTACTACTTAACTTTTCACAGTTCTACCTAAAATTAATATTTTACTTCAAGAGGAATGTACGAACCTACCCACCATACCCTTTATCCTCCCCTTTTATGTTGTACTTAACTTATATATATATGCTGCACTGAAAACCCTACTAGACAATGTTATAATTTTTACTTTCAACTGTCATACACAGTCTAAGGGACTTAAGGGGAGAAAAATAGCTGATTGTATTTACCATTTCTGTTGCTTTTCATTCATTCCTGAAGTTCTAAGTTTCTCTGTGGTATAACTTCTCTTCTGCCTGAAGAGCCTTCTTTAGTGTTTCTTTTAAAGCAAGTATGCTTATAATGGATTATCTTAGTTTTCCATCTCTGAGAATGTGTATTTTGCCATCATTCTTTTTTTTTGAGATGGAGTCTTACTCTGTTGCCCAGGCTGGAGTGCATGGCGCGATCTCGGCTCACTGCAAGCTTTGCCTCCTGGGTTCACTCCATTCTCCTGCCTCAGCCTCCTGAGTAGCTGGGACTACAGGCGCCCGCCACCACGCCCGGTTAATTTTTTTTTTTTTTTTTTGTATTTTGTATTTTTAGTGGAGACGGGGTTTCACCGTGTTAGCCAAGATAGTCTTGATCTCCTGACCTCGTGATCCGCCCGTCTCGGCCTCCCAAAGTGCTGGGATTACAGGCGTGAGCCACTGCGCCCGGCCTTGCCATCCTTCTTGAAGGACATTTTTATTGGATATAAAACTCGGGGTTGTGGATTGTAGTTTGTTGTTGTTGCTGTTTGTTTTTTAGAGTGCTTTAATAATTTTGTGCCATTGCCTTCTGGCCTCCATGGCTTCTGCTGAGAAATTCAGTCATTTGAATTTTTCTTCCCCTTTATACGCACATCATTTTTCTATGGCCACTTTCAAGACTATTTTATTGCTGCTGCTGCTGCTGCTTCTGTTTCTGCTTCTTCTGCTGCTGCTGCTGCTTCTTCTCCTTCTCCTTCTCCTCCTTCTTCTTCCTCCTCCTCCTCTTTCTCCTCTTACTCCTCTTCCTCTTCCTCTTCTTCCTCTTCTTCTTCCTCCTCTTCCTCTTCTTCCTCCTCTTCCTCCTCTTCTTCCTCCTCCTCTTCTTCCTCTTCCTCCTCTTCCTCTTCTTCTTCCTCATCTTCTTCTTCTTTCTCTTCCTGTTATTATTATTGTGAGACAGAGTTTGGCTGTGTTTCCCAGGCTGGAGTGCAGTGGTGCGGTCGTGGCTCACTGCAACCTCTGCCTCCCAGGCTCAAGCTATTTTCTTGCCTCAGCCTCCTAAGCAGCCGGGACTACAGGCACGTGTCACAACACCTGGCTTATTTTTTTGTATTTTTTGTAGAGACAGGTTTTCAACATGTTGCCCCAGCTGGTCTCAAACTCCTGGGCTCAAGGGATCCGCCTGCCTCGGTCTCCCAAAATGTTGAGATTACAGGCATGAGCCATTGTGCCCAGCTGACTTTTTTTCTGTCTTTGGTTTTCAGCAGTTTGATTATAAAATACCCATGCATGGATTTTTTTGCACTTATAGTGTTTGAGATTTGCTGAGCTTCTTGAAATGTAAGTTTTTGTCTTTTGCCAAATTTATGGTGTTTCTAGCCATTATTTCACTTTTTTTTTTTTTTTTTTTTTTTTAAATAGCATGGCGCCATTTTTTTTTCTCTCCTGAGACTCCAGTGATAACAATGGTAGGCCTTTTGGTATTGTTCTTAAAATTTTTTCTTCTTTTTTTTCATATCTTTTTTTCTTCTTTCTCTGTTATTCATAAGGCAATTTCTACTTACCCATCTTCAAGATAACTCACTTTTTCCTATCATTTCCATTCTTCCATTAAACCCATTCAGTTTATTTTTTTAATTTAGTTACTGTATTTTTCCGAAATTCTGAAATTTCTACTTTTTTCTATTTTGCGTGTTTGGTATCTTTCTTTTACTTTAAGACTGTTTAATCTTACTTCCTTGGAAGGCTGGGCGTGGTGGTTCACACCTGTAATCTCAGCAATTCGGGAGGCCAAGGTGGGTGGATTACTTGAGGTCCGGAGTTTGAGACCAGCCTGGCCAACATGGTGAAACCCTGTCTCTACTAAAAATACAAAAATTAGCTGGACATGGTGGCACATGCCTGTAATCCCAGCTACTCAGAAGGCTGAGGGACGAGAATTGCTTGAACCTGAGAGGCAGGGGTTGCACTGAACTGAGATCGTGCGACTGCACTCAAGCCTTGGTGACAGAGTGAGACTCTGTCTCAAAAAAACCAAACCAAAACAAAACGAAAACCTTAATTCCTTGTAACATGGTTGTAATAACTGCTTTAAGGTTAGTCTGGTAATTCCAGCATCTGTGTCATCTTGGAGTTGGTGTCTGTTGACTTTTTTTCTTTATAATATATTGAGCTTTTACTGGTTATTTGAATGTCAAATAATTTTGGATTATATCCTGGACATTTTGAATCTTATGCTGTGAGATCTGGGTCTTGTTTAAATCCTATTAAAACATAATACTTGTTGGCTGGGTGTGGTGGCTCACACCTATAATCCCAGCACTTTGGGAGGCCGAGGCGGGCAGATCACCTGAGGTCAAGAATTCAAGACCAGCCTAACCAACATGGAGAAACCCTGTCTCTACTAAAAATACAAAATTAGCTGGGCTTGGTGGCACATGCCTGTAATCACAGCTACTCAGGAGGCTGAGGCAGGAGAATCGCTTTAACCTGGGAGGTGGAGGTTGCGGTGAGCAGAGATAGTGCCATTGCACTCCAGACTGGGCAACAAGAGTGAAACTCCGTCTCAAAAAAATAAAATAAAATAAAAATAATAATACTTGTCTGTTTGTGCTATCAGGGAATGACCCAGTTAGGTTCAGCTGCAAGTTTTGACTCGCCTTATGTAAGCTGTAATTCCAATGTCAGTTCAGTTTTCAAAGCCTTTATAGTGCTATTCAGATCTGTACTGTATGTGCACCACTCAGGGGCCAGTCTGGGTGCTGGGCAGTAACCTGTTTTGTAGTTCAGTTCTCAGTGCTTTTGGTGTGCTGTTTAAGGTCAGACCTGTACATGCGCAGTTTAGAGATGATCCCAGGTGGTCACAGGCAATTTTATGAGATCCCTTTCTCACATTCCCTCATATCTGCCATCTCACTAAAGTCTCTGTCTTCCAGGGTCTCCAGTATAGAAGATAAATAAAGACATGAAAGATCTCCTTTCATGGGAAAGAAAGGATGTGCAATATCATTTGTTATCAGTGAAATACAAATTAAAACCACAATTAGATACCACTCGTCTTCCACTAGAATGCTTAAAATTTAAGAGACTTTCCAGTGGCATGAGCAACTTGTTAGGTGATGATGCAGAATAATTAAAACATGGATACATTGCTGGTGGTAATATGAATATGGTACAACCACTTTAGAAAACAATTTCTTACAAAGTTAAACTTACTATAAGATCCCTCCATGCCACCTCTAGATATTTACCCAAAAGATAGGAAAACATATGCCCACATTAAGATCTATGCACAGCTTTAATCACCAAAAAACAAGAAACAACTGAAATAACCATCACATGATGAACAGATAAGCAAATTGAACTACTTTTATTCAATAGAATACTTAGTAATATAATGGACCATTTATATATGAAGAATATAGATGAGTCTCAAAAGCATTATGCTAAGTGAAAGAAGCCTAATACAAAAGGCTATATACTATATGATTTTATTTATATGACATTCTAGAGAAGGCAGAAATATAGGGAAAGAAATTAGATTAATGGTAACCCAGGGTCTGGGAACTTTCTGGGATATAGAAATGTTCTGTATTTTTATTGTGGTGGTAGTTATGTGACTGTATACATTGCACTGTACATGTAAATGGGATGAATTTTATAGCATATAAGTTATTATACCTCCATAAACTTGACTTTTAAAAAAGCTTTAAAGCACCGTGTTAACTAGATTGTCAAAATTCTTTTGAATCATTTACTTAATACTTAAGTGAAAGGAAATTATTTAAGAACCTCTGTATGCTTCAAAGAAGAATAAAATTCAAAGTATCATGCAAAAATATTTGCCTTGTATATGCCGTTTTATAACCTTTTTTGATGCATGGTAAATATCGTGACAATAAATGTATGTCTGCAGTAATTTAAATGGCTGCATAGTAGCCCATTTTATATCATAATTTACTAAACTGGTCTTTCATTTTTGAACATTTAGATTGCTTCCAGTTTTATGCTCTTTCAATTTGAATACTATAGTCCTCATCCTTATAGCTATTATCTTGGAATAAATTTCTAGAAAAGGAATTTCTGGTTGAGGTCATACCTATTTTAAAGATTTTATATTCATATCACTAAATTTTCACCCAGAAATGTTCTATAATCCTTTGTCATCTCTTTTTTTCCTTTCTTTTTAATGAAAGACACTTCATCTTTCATTTTCTTTAAAATTTCTTATGGCAGCTTTTTGGCCAACAGATATTTTACTAGCTTTTTGGTAGTTGAATCTGTTAGGTAGTTAAATCTTTTAGATAGTTAAATCTATTCATCTATTATTCCTCTCATGGTTTTATACTACTTTGTTTTCATACTTAGAAGGGCTTTCCTCATTCTGAGGGAGTAAAAACATTTATGTTGGCTTCTGGTTTCGTTAATGGCTTCATTTTTATGTTAAATTCCATATGGATTAAAGAGTTTACTTGGTATGATACTATAAACCAAAAAGTATCTATCTCTAAGATGGGTCTCAATCAATTTAGAAGTTTATTTTGCCAAGGTTAAGGACATGCCCGGAAGACATAAATACAGTCACAGAAACAGTCTGTGGTCTTTGCCTTTCTCCAAAGATGACTTTTGAGGGCTTCAATATTTAAAGGGGAAAAGTGAGCTGGAGGGGAAAGAGTAAAGGTCATCCACATAGTGCAAGAGAAAAGGAGCAGTTGGGGGAATAGTCAATTATGTATTCATCTCATGCTCAGTAAATGGGCACTTTTCATGAGATAAGGTGAACATGAAAGAGCTACCTGTGGAGATATTTACCCCTTTATCTGTAGCTATCTGCTTAGGAACAAAAGGAAAGGCAGCTTCTTGCATGACTCAGCTTTCAGCTTAATTTTTTTCTTTTGGCATAGTGAATTGAGTGAATTTGGCATACCTTTCACAATATGATGTAAAACTCCACCAGTATTTTTTGCCACCTAGTTAACCTAGTCAACCACTTTTATCCGTGTAAGAGTTACTAATTTTTTCCCCCATTGGTTTTAAATACCTTGATCGTATTCCAAATGCTTTTGTTTCAGTTACTGTGATTTCTATGTTGTTCCGTTGGTCTCTTTATTTTTATACCTGAAATGAACTGCTTTAGTAAGTATAGTTTTATTATATGTATTTTAGTAATATGGCAATGCAGGTCCCCTCTTAAACCACTCTTATTTTTTAATTTTTTGGGGGATATTCTCAGCCATTTCTCAGAAATTCTCACAAAGTTACTGGTACAGTTTAACTTCTAAATCATTATGTCCAGTTGCAACAAAAAAATCTATGTTTTCATAATATTTATAAATTAATTTGGGGAAATTTGATATTTTTATAAGCCTCTTATCTAGAGGCATGATAACACTTTACTAAAATCTCCTACATCCCTCAGTAACATTTTATAATATTGATTTATATTATGCATTTTATTATACTTCATCCTATACATTTTGTGATTTTGTTGCTGGAAACTTTTTAAAAATTATATTTGCTGATTATTGCTGAAATACAGTAAAAAATATTGATTTTTATATTGTTTTTAAGTAGTCATCTTTTTATTTCCAGTGTCATTTTACATGACTTTTTATTTAACTTAAATATGGTCTTATCAAAGAAAAATTTGGGGACTGTATGTCAGGATTCAACTAATATTTTCTATTTCCATTAGATTTTACACTGTGAAGCTAATATTAAAATCAGTCTATAAGACCTAAAATAAAAGAGGCTTGTCTCCATGAATCTGACTTTTAGTAATTGTTTGTAGAGATATATATTAAAAAGTCAATATTTATATTATATGCTCTGTCAGACTAAGGATGCTAAATGTATTTTCTTCTCTTGGAATTAAGTCTTATTTTAAAATGATTTCTGTCCTTCCTACTTGCTACCTGGGGGATATATTTGTATGTGTCATTAGATGGAATTCACAAGTTATGGTCCAATTAAAGTTACCTTTGAAAACCTGATTAGGTAACACTCTAAAATGTTACTGTAAACTTGATCTTCTTGCTGGGTCTTAGCTAGTATTTCTTAAATTGCTGCTAAAATAGGACAATTAAGGGATAGACAAAAGAATGCTAGGACTCAAGCCTGGGGATTATAGTGTTACTCTACGTCATTGCCTTCTAGCATAATGTAAGTGTGAGTTAGCCATGTTTGCAAATTAACACAGCTATTAAATTTTACATATGCAAAAAAACCCTTAGATTAGTTTACATTTATATGGCCCTGAAATTGTTATTATTATTTTTTCTTTTTTATTATACTTTAAGTTCTAGGGTACATGTGCACAATGTGCAGGTTTGTTACATAGGTATACATGTGTCATGTTGGTTTGCTGCACCCATCAGCTTATCATTTACATTAGGTATTTCTCCTAATGCTATCCCTCCCCCAGTACCCCACCCGCCTACAGGCCCTGGTGTATGATGTTCCCTGCCCTGTGTCCATGTGTTCTCATTGTTCAATTCCCACCTATGAGTGAGAACATACGGTGTTTGGTTTTGTCCTTGTGATAGTTTGCTGAGAATGTGGTAGTTTCCAGCTTCATCTATGTCCCTGCAAAGGACATGAACTCATTCTTTTTTATGGCTGCATTGTATTCCATGGTGTATATGTGCACATTTTCTTAATCCAGTCTATCATTGTTGGACATTTGGGTTGGTTCCAAGTCTTTGCTATTGTGAATAGTGCCGCAATAAACATACATGTGCATGTGTCTTTATAGTAGCATGATTTATAATCCTTTGGGTATATACCCAGTAATAGGATCGCTGGGTCAAATGTTATTTCTAGTTCTAGATCCTTGAGGAATCGCCACACTGTCTTCCACAATGGTTGAACTAATTTACACTCCCACCAACAGTGTAAAAGCTTTCCAGTTTCTCTACATCGTCTCCAGTATCTATTGTTTCCTGACTTTTTAATGATCGCCATTCTAACTGGCATGAAATGGTATCTCATTGTGGTTTTGATTTGCGTTTCTCTGATGACCAGTGATGATGAGCATTTTTTCCTGTGTCTGTTGGCTGCATAAATGTCTTCTTTTGAGAAGTGTCTGTTCCTTTCCTTTGCCCACTTTTTGATGGGGTTGTTTGTTTTTTTCTTGTAAATTTGTTTAAGTTCTTTATAGATTCTGGATATTAGCCGTTTGTCAGATGGGCAGATTGCAAAAATTTTCTCCCATTCTGTAGGTTGCCTGTTCACTCTGATGGTAGTTTCTTTTGCTGTGCAGAAAGAAGCTCTTTAGTTTAGTTAGATCCCATTTGTCTATTTTGGCTTTTGTTGCCATTGCTTTTGGTGTTTTAGTCATGAAGTCTTTGTCCATGCCTATGTCCTCAATGGTATTGCCTAGATTTTCTTCTAGGGTTTTTATGGTTTTAGGTCTTACGTTTAAGTCTTTAAAACACCTTGAGTTAATTTTTGTATAAGGTGTAAGGAAGGGATCCAGTTTCAGCTTTCTACATATGGCTACCCAGTTTTCCCAGCACCATTTATTGAATAGGGAATCCTTTCCCCATTTCTTGTTTTTGTCAGGTTTGTCGAATATCAGATGGTTGTAGATGTGTGGTGTTATTTATAAGGCCTCTGTTCTGTTCTGTATCTGTTTTGGTACCAGTACTATGCTATTTTGGTGACTGTAGCCTTGTAGTATAGTTTGAAGTCAGGTAGCATGATGCCTCCAGCTTTGTTCTTTTTGCTTTGGATTGTCTTGGCTATGCAGGCTCTTATTTGGTTCCATATGAAGTTTAAAGTAGTTTTTTCCAATTCTGTGAAGAAAGTAATTGGTAGCTTGATGGGGATGGCATTGAATCTATAAATGACCTTGGGCAGTATGGCCATTTTCACGATATTGATTCTTCCTATCCATGAGCATGGAATGTTCTTCCATTTGTTTGTGTCCTCTTTTATTTCATTGAGCAGTGGTTTGTAGTTCTCCTTGAAAAGGTCTTTCACATCCCTTGTAAGTTGTATTCCTAGGTATTTTATTCTCTTTGTAGCAATTGTGAATGGGAGTTCACTCATGATTTGGCTCTCTGTATGTCTGTTATTGGTGTATAGGAATGCTTGTGATTTTTGCACATTGATTTTGTATCCTGAGACTTTGCTGAAGTTGCTTATCAGCTTAAGGAGATTTGGGGCTGAGACCATGGGGTTTTCTAAATATACAGTCATGCCATCTGCAAACAGGGACAATTTGAGTTCATCTTTTCCTGGTTGAATACCCTTTATTTCTTTCTCTTGCCTGATTGCCCTGGCCAGAACTTCCAACACTATGTTGAATAGGAGTGGTGAGAGAGGGCATCCTTGTGTTGTGCCAGTTTTCAAAGGGAATGCTTGCAGTATTCAAAAAACCTGGCAGAGTATTCTTGTGCCAGTTTTCAAAGGGAATGCTTGCCCATTCAGTATGATACTGACTGTGGGTTTGTTATAAATAGCTCTTATTATTTTGAGATACATTCCATCAATACCTAGTTTATTGAGAGTTTTTAGCATGAAGGGCTGTTGAATTTTGTCAAAGGCCTTTTCAGTATCTATTGAGATAATCATGTGGTTTTTGTCGTTGGTTTTGTTTATGTGATGGATTACATTTATTGATTTGCATATGTTGAAACAGCCTTGCATCCCAGGGATGAAGCTGACTTGATCGTGGTGGATAAGCTTTTTGATGTGCTTCTGGATTCGGTTTTCCATTATTTTATTAAGGATTTTTGCATCGACATTCATCAGGGATATTGGTCTAAAATTCTCTTTTTTTGTTGTGTCTCTGCCAGGCTTTGGTTATCAGGATGATGCTGGCCTCATAAAATGAGTTAGGGAGGATTCCCTCCTTTTCTACTGATTGGAATAGTTTCAGAAGGAATGGTACCAGCTCTTCTTTGTACCTCTGGTAGAATTCAGCTGTGAATCCCTCTGGTCCTGGACTTTATTTGGTTGGTAGGCTATTATTGCCTCAATTTCAAAACCTGTTATTGATCTATTAAGAGATTCAACTTCCTCCTGGTTTATAGTCTTGGGAGGGTGTATGTGTCCGGAAATTTATCCATTTCTTCTAGATTTTCTAGTTTATTTGTGTAGAGCGGTTTATAGTATTCTCTGATGATAGTTTGTATTTCTGTGGGATCGGTGGTAATATCCCCTTTATCATTTTTTATTGCATCTATTTGATTCTTCTCTCTTTTCTTCTTTATTAGTCTTGCTAGCAGTCTATCAATTCTGTTGATCTTTTCAAAAAACCAGCTCCTGGATTCATTGATTTTTTTGAAGGGTTTTTTATGTCTCTATCTCCTTCAGTTCTGCTCTGATTTTAGTTATTTCTTGCCTTCTGCTAGCTTTTGAATGTGTTTGCTCTTGCTTCTCTAGTTCTTTTAATTATGATGTTAGGGTGTCAATTTTAGCTCTTTCCTGCTTTCTCTTGTGGGCATTTAGTGCTATAAATTTCCCTCTACACACTGCTTTAAATGTGTCCTAGAGATTCTGGTATGTTGTGTATTTGATCTCATTGGTTTCAAAGAACATCTTTATTTCTGCCTTCATTTCGTTATTTATCCAGTAGTCATTCAGGAGCAGGTTGTTCAGTTTCCATGTAGTTGTGTAGTTTTGAGTGAGTTTCTTAATCCTGAGTTCTAATTTGATTGTACTGTGGCCCGAGAGACAGTTTGTTGTGATTTCTGTTCTTTTACATTTGTTGAGGAGTGTTTTACTTCCAATTATGAGGTCAATTTTCGCATAAGTGTGATATGATGCTGAGAAGAATGTATATTCTGTTGATTTGGAGTGGAGAGTTCTGTAGGTGTCTATTAGGTCCACTTGGTGCAGAGCTGAGTTCAATTCCTGGATATCCTTGTTAACCTTCTGTCTCGTTGATCTGTCTAATGTTGATAGTGGGGTGTTAAAGTCTCCCATTATCATTGTGTGGGAGTCTAAGTCTCTTTGTAGGTCTCTAAGGACTTGCTTTATGAATCTGGGTGCTCCTGTATTGCATGCATATGTATTTAGG
Source organism: Gorilla gorilla gorilla (assembly GCF_029281585.2). Lineage (NCBI taxonomy): Eukaryota > Metazoa > Chordata > Mammalia > Primates > Hominidae > Gorilla > Gorilla gorilla. The sequence goes on along the minus strand of NC_073228.2, from coordinate 62,677,166 downwards.
ATAGTTAGCTCTTCTTGTTGAATTGATCCCTTTACCATTATGTAATGGCCTTCTTTGTCTCTTTTGATCTTTGTTGGTTTAAAATCTGTTTTATTAGAGACTAGGATTGCAACCCATGCATTTTTTTGCTTTCCATTTGCTTGGTAGATGTTCCTCCATCCCTTTATTTTGAGCCTATGTGTGTCTCTGCACGTGAGATGGGTTTCCTGAATACAGCAACTGATGGGTCTTGACTCTTTATCCAGTTTGTCAGTCTGTGTCTTTTAATTGGAGCATTTAGCCCATTTACATTTAAGGTTAATGTTGTTATGTGTGAATTTGATCCTGTCATTATGATGTTAGCTGGTTATTTTGCCCGTTAATTGATGTAGTTTCTTCACAGCATGAATGGTCTTTGCAATTTGGCATGTTTTTGCGGTGGCTGGTACTGGTTGTTCTTTTCAATGTTTAGTGCTTCCTTTAGGAGCTCTTGTAAGGCAGGTCTGGTGGTGACAAAATCTCTCAGCATTTGCTTGTCTGTAAAGGATTTGATTTGCCCTTCACTTACGAAGCTTAGTTTGGCTGGATATGAAATTCTGGATTGAAAATTCTTTCTTTTAAGAATGTTGAATATTGGCCCCCACTCTCTTCTGGCTTGTAGGGTTTCTGACGAGATATCTGCTGTTAGTCCGATGGGCTTCCCTTTGTGGGTAACCTGACCTTTCTCTCTGGCTGCCTTTAACATTTTTTCCTTCATTTCAACCTTGGTTCATCTGACAATTATGTGTCTTGGAGTTGCTCTTCTTGAGGAGTATCTTTGTGGTGGTCTCCATATTTCCTGAATTTGAATATTGGCCTGCCTTGCTAGGTTGGAGAAGTTCTCCTGGATAATATCCTGAAGAGTGTTTTCTAATTTGGTTCCATTCTCCCCGTCACTTTCAGGTACACCAGTCAAATGTAGATTTGGTCTTTTTACATAGTCCCATATTTCTTGGAGGCTTTTTTCGTTTCTTTTTACTCTTTTTTCTCTAATCTTGTCTTCTCGTTTTATTTCATTAATTTGATCTTCAACCACAGATAGCCTTTCTTCCACTCAATCGAATTGGCTATTGAAGCTTGTGCATGCGTCATGAAGTTCTCGTACTGTGGTTTTCAGCTCCATCAGGTCATTTAAGGTCTTCTCTACACTGTTTATTCTAGTTAGCCATTCGTCTAACCTTTTTTCAAGGTTTTTAGCTTCCTTGCGATGGCTTAGAACATGTTTCTTTAGCTCGGAGAAGTTTGTTATTACCAACCTTCGGAAGCCTACTTCTGTCAGCTTGTGAAAGTCATTCTCCATCCAGTTTTGTTCCGTTGCTGGCAAGGAGCTGCGATCCTTTTCAGGAGAAGAGGCGCTCTGGTTTTTGGAATTTTCAGCTTTTCAGTCCTGGTTTCTCCCTATCTTTGTGGTTTTATCTACCTTTGGTCTTTGATGTTGGTGACCTACAGATGGGGTTTTGGTGTGGATGTCCTTTTTGCTGATGTTGATGCTATTCCTTCCTGTTTGTTAATTTTCCTTCTAACAGGCCCCTCAGCTGCAGGTCTGTTGGAGTTTGCTGGAGGTCCACTCCGGACCCTGTTTGCCTAGGTCTCACCAGTGGAGGCTGCAGAACAGCAAATATTGCAGAACAGCAAATATTGCTGCCTGATCCTTCCTCTGGAAGCATCATCCCAGAGGGGCACCTGCCTGTATGAGGTGTCTGTCGGCCCCTACTGGGAGGTGTCTCCCAGTCAGTCTACATGGGGATCAGGGACCCACTTGAAGAGGCAGTCTTCATTCTCAGAGCTTGAATGCCATGCTGGGAGAACCACTGCTCTCTTCAGAGCTGTCAGTCAGGGACGTTTAAGTTTGCAGAAGTTGTCTGCTGCCTTTTTTTCAGCTATGCCCTGCCCACAGAGGTGGAATCTATAGAGGCAGTAGGCCTTGCTGAGCTACGGTGGGCTCTGCCTAGTTCGAGCTTCCCAGCTGCTTTGTTTACCTACTCAAGCCTCAGCAATGGCAGACGCCCCTCCCACCATGAGGCTGCAGCCTCGCAGGTTGATCTCAGACTGCTGCAGTAGCAGTGAATAAGGCTTCGTGGGTGTGGGACCCACCGAGCCAGGCACAGGAGGGAATCTTCTGGTCTGCTGGTTGCTAAGACCATGGGAAAAGCACAGTATTTGGGCAAAAGAGTACTGTTTTTCCAGGTACAGTCTGTCATGGCTTCCCTTGGCTAGGAAAGGGAAACCTCCCGACCCCTTGCACTTCCCAGTTGAGGTGATGCCCTGCCCTGCTTCGACTTGCCCTCCGTGTGCTGCACCCACTGTCCAACCAGTCCCAATGAGATGAACCAGGTATCTCAGTTGGAAATGCAGAAATCTACCCCTCTTCTGTGTCAATCTTGTCGATCTTGCTGGGAGCTGCAGACTGGAGCTGTTCCCATTCGGCCATCTTGGAAGTGACTGAAATTGTTATTTTTATGTGTTCTCTGTTTTGCTTCCTCACCAAGACTCTAAACTCTGGATGGAAGTATATCTGTTGTTTATAATTCCCAATAGTCTTAGTATAATCCCTTACACACAACGACCATTGTATTGTGACCAATGTAGTAGTAAAAATTGGAAAAGATTTTCAATAAATATTATGACAATGAATGCACGTGTGTTTACGTGTATATGTACAAGTTAAAGTTACCAAAGATGATTATAGGTCAGCAATGACTAAAGGTGACTAATATCATAATGACTAAATATGGCTTGGTAGGGATAGGAAAATCAGCATCTTACCCATTTCCTGCCAGACTCAAGGTGAATAAGAGAAAGCTAAAAGATTGCCTTGCCCTAGGAGACAAGGTTAAGACCAAGTTACTAGGCTTATGGTGGTCATAAACCTGCAAATATTCTGAGAAGTCAAAGTCTGTTTGACATCCCCATATGGATATTCAATGGGCATTTCAAACTTAATGCTTTAAGAACAAACATCTTAATTTCCCATTGCTCCAACCTCCTTTTATTCATTTAACATATATTTATTGAAGGGCTACTATGTGGCAGGTACTGTTTTAGTCTTGGAATGTCCATCAATGGGCATAACAAAGATCTCTGCCCTTGTGTTGTTTATAATCTGGCAGGGAGAAACAGGCAGTAGATAATAAACACAGTAGGTGAATTGTTAAGTGTTGTAGAAAAAGCAACAAGGTAGAAAAAGGGTAAGAGGAACTGGGAGTGCTGGTGGGATGGGCTTGGGGATAGTGATGGAGAGATGTAAGTAGCAACTTCAAATGGGGAGGTCAGGATGACCTGACTCCATTGTCAGGTTGAAATTGGAGCAGAGAGCTGGAGTTGAGGGAGTTAGTCAAGTAGTAAGGTTATCCGGGGGAAGAGCATTCCAGCAAAGGGAACAAGTAGAGCAAAGTCAGGAGGTACTTAGAGTATCCCGTGAACAGCAAGGAGGCCATGTGTCTGCTGCAGAGCCAGTGATGGAGAGAGTATAAAAGGAGGTTTAGGAAGGAAAGCTGGGTGATGGGGATCAAATCATACAGGGCCTTAGGCCACTGAAAAGACTTTGGCTTTTAGTCTGAGTGAAATACAGGGAGTCTCTGAACTGTTTTGAACAGAGAAATAACATCTGACTTGCATTTTAACAGAATTACTCTGGCATCTCTGTTGAGTAAAGAATATAAAACGGCAAGGGCAGGAACAGGGGAACCTGTTAAGAGCAATTGCAGAGGCTGGGCGCAGTGGCTCATGCCTGTAATCCCAGCACTTTGGGAGGCCGAGGCGGGTGGATCACGGGGTCAGGAGATCGAGACCATCCTGGCCAACATGGTGAAACCCCGTCTCTACTAAAAATACAAAAATACAAAAAATTAGCTGGGCATGGTGGCGGGTGCCTGTAGTCCCAGCTACTCGGGAAGCTGAGGCAGGAGAATGGCATGAATCCAGGAGGCAGAGCTTGCAGTGAGCTGAGATCACACCACTGCACTCCAGCCTGGGTAACAGAGCGAGACTGTCTCGGGGAAAAAAAAAAAAAAAAAAAAAAGAGTGATTGCAGAAATACATGCAGAGAAATGGCAGTGGTTTGTACAGGGCCACAGCAATGGAGATGAGGATAAATTTTTGGATTCTGAATATATTTTGTAGTTAGAGTCGGCATGGTTTTCTGACACTTTGGATATAAAATGTGAATCCAAGGCTTTTTGCCTGAGCAACTATTTAATAGAAGAATGAAAGTGCCATTAACTGCAGTGGGAAAGACTGTGGGTGGAGCAGGTTTGGAGAAGATAAGTAGTTCAGTTTTGGATATGTTAAGTTTGTGATATCCAACTAAAGATTTTGAATAGGCAGTTGGATGTACAAGTCTGGAGTCTGGGAAGAAATCTAGGCTGGGGACAGAAATTTGAGGGTTGTCACCCTGTAGATCATGTTTAAAACCACGGGACTGTATGAGTTTCATTATACCAAGGAAATAAGTAGAAAGAGAAGAGGACCAAAGGCAGAACCTTAGGGATGCCACCTCTGTTGCCTTTGTTCTCTTTCATCTTTTCAGTAAATGGCACTACTGTCTCCCTGATTTCTCAAGCCTAAAATCTAGAAGTCGTCCTTGATTTCTTCCTTCTACATCCAGACCCGTCCTCTTTGTCTCCACTACCACCAACCTAGTCCAGGTCACCATTATCTTCTAATACATCTCCATGCTTCCCCATTTGTCCCCCTACAGTCATTTTCCATCCAGCAGTCAGAATGATCTTGGCAGAATGAAGGTAATTCTAATTGTATCACACCTCTGTGCAAAGCCTGCCAGTGTTCTGCACAGCAAACATTGTGAATGAATGTTCTGACTCACAAATCACTGTGAAATATTGTCCAACGTGAAACAGAGTGAAAAGGCAGCCTACAGAAAGGAAAAAAATATTTTTTTCTTAGAATAAAATATTCTAATAAAATATTAACCCCCTAAAAAGGGGTTAATATCCAGAATATACAAAGAACTCCTACAACATAACAATAAAAAACAAATAATCTAATTTTAAAATGGGCAAAGGACTTAAATGGACATTTCTCTAAAGAAGATATACACATGGCCAACAAACATTGAAAAGATGCTCTACATCATGAATCATCACATACCCATGTTCATTGCAGCATTATTCACAATTACCAAGAGGTGGAAGCAATTAAATGTCAATTGACAGATGAGTGGATAAAGAAAAGTTTATATATACAAAAAATGGAATCTTATTCAGCCTTAAAAAAGAAGGGAATCCTATCATATGCTATAACATGGCTGAACCTTAGGGATATTACGCTAAGTGAAATAAGCCCAAAAGACAAAATACTGCATGATTTCACTTATATGAAGTATCTGAAGTAGTCAAACTCTTAGAAACAGAAAGTAGAAAGGTGGTTGCCAGGAGCTGGGGAGAGTGGCAAAAGGGGAGTTGTTTATAATGGATATGGAGCTTCATTTTTTGCGAGATGAAAATGTTCTAGGGCTGGGTGCGGTGGGTCACGCCTGTAATCCCAACACTTTGGGAGGCCGAGGCGGGCGGATCACCTGAGGTCAGGAGTTCGAGACCAGCCTCAACATGGGGAAACCCTGTCTCTACTAAAAAAAATACAAAATTAGCCGGGCGTAGTGCTGCATGCCTGTAATCTCAGCTACTCAGGAGGCTGAGTCAGGAGAATTGCTTGAACCTGGGAGGCGGAGGTTGCGGTGAGCCGAGATCGAGCCATTGCACTCCAGCCTGGGCAACAAGAGTGAAAGTCCGTCTCAAAAAAAAAGAAAATGTTCTAGAGCTCTATTGCACAGCAATGTGAATATAGTTAACACTATTGTACTGTACATGTAAAAATGGTTAATATGGTGAAATTTGTATTATGTGTTCTTTAGCACAATAAAACAAAAACCAAATCCCTCCTGTGGTTCCTACTGCACTTAGAATAAAATCCCCAACTTCTTGCCCTAGCTGCCAAAGCTGTTTATGATGTTGTTTTGCCAGAATCCCTCAACCTCATCTTGTGCCATTCTTCCCTTGTCTGTTATTGTCCAGCCACAGTAGCTTTCTTTCTATTCCTTACACTTACCAAACTTTTCCCCCTGCCTTTGAAATGTTCTTCCCGCTGACTTTTACCAGGCTGGCTGCATCTTGTTTTTCAGATCTTGACTTAATATTACCTCCTCATGAAGGCTTTTTATAACTACCTAGTCTCTAGTTGCCACCAATCACTAGCTGTATCACATCACTCTACTTAAATTTTCTAGGCCGGGCGCGGTGGCTCACGCCTGTAATCCCAGCACTTTGGGAGGCTGAGGCGGGCGGATCACGAGGTCAAGAGATGGAGACTAGCCTGGCCAACATGGTGAAACCCCGTCTCTACTAAAAATACAGAAAATTAGCTGGGTGTGGTGGCATGAGCCTGTAGTCCTAGCTACTCGGGAGGTTGAGGCAGGAGAATTGCTTGAACCTGGGAGGTGGAGGTTGCAGTGAGCCGAGATCGCGCCACTGCACTCCAGCCTGGTGACAGAGTGAGACTCAGTCTCCAAAAAAAAAAAAAATTCTGCATAGCACTTCTCACTATCTGATATTTTTCTTATTTATATTTGTTTACTGTCTGCTTCCCCTATGTAAGAATTCTATAAGTTTTTTATATTTTAGAATTTAAAGTTTTTAAATTTTAAAAGAATGTTATGAGAAAGCAGGGACCTTGTCTGTTTTGTTCATCACCATATCCCCAAGCACCTAGAATAGTGCCTGGCATATACTAGGTGCTCAATAAATATTTGCCGAAAGAAAACTGAACTTCCTAGTCTTAAATGATCATTTCTTGAAAAGGACTACTCTTCTTCCCAAGCTCCAGACCTGTCTTTTTGAATTCCTTCTTGGGTATTTCTGTCTAAATATTCTACAAATACCTCAAATTCAACATGCCCCTTTCTGCTCAGTTACTCTTACAGACCTTATTTTTTCTGTTAATGGCATCATCATTAGCCCAATTGATCAGGCCAGAGGTCCTCTTTGATTCCTTTCTTTCTCTCAACTCCCACTATCTATCAGATCCTGTCAGTATCTTATCTCACATCTTTCCCTTCTCTTCCACAGAGTTGCTACCACATCATTTTAGGCCTAATTACTTTTTACTTGTATCATTGTAAGAAACTGCCTAACCGGGCTTTTTGCTTCCAATCCCCCACACCTTTCCAGACCGTAATGTCTTCTATTCATCATACTACTTTTCTGTTCAAAACTAACAAATGAAATGCCATTTTTTTTTATGCTTTGGAAAGCCACGGAAAACTTTATCCTCAGCCTCCTTTAGACCCTACTTACCTTTCCAGCCTCACCATTCATGACATCCCTGCAGCTCTGTGCTGCTGCCCTCATTCTGTGGCCTTATCAGCCTCATAGCTGGTGGTCACATACACCAGCAGCCTCCACCTTTACAAAGCCATTTTCCCTTACTGCAGTGCTCCTGAACCCCCGCATCCTTTTGGCTGACTTACAGTTTTATCTTTAAGATATAACTAAAAAACTGCCTCCCCAAGAAGCCTTTATAGATCTTCCCTCAACTCCAAAATTGAAATTAGTGGCATAGACCCATAATATCTCTATTATTAATATCATTTTTTTCTTTTTTTTCCAAGATAGGTCTTACTTTGTCACCCAGACTGGAGTGCAGTGGCACAATCTTGGCTCACTGCAGCCTTGAACTCCTGAGCTTAAGCAATCCTCCCGCCTCAACCTCCTGAGTAGCTATGATGACAGGCATGTGCCACCATGCCCAGCTAATTTTTTTGTATTTTTTGTAGAGATGGGGTTTTGCTATGTTGCCTAGGCTGGTCTCAAACTCCTGAGCTCAAGCAGTCTGCCCAGGCTTCCAAAATATTAATTGAGCACCTACTATATGCCAGGCACTATTCTAGGTACTGCCCTCAGCCTCCCAAAGTGTTAGGATTACAGGCATGAGCCACCTCTCCCAGCCTATTTCATTTTTTAAATTGTGGTAAAGTATGCATAATATAAAATTTACCATTGTAACTGTTTTTAAGGGTGCAATTCCCTTGCATTAAGTACATTTACATTGCTGTACAACATTCACCACTGTCCTCTGCTATCATATTTAATTATTTATGGATGTAGTTGTCCCCTCCTCTGATTGGAAACAAAACGCTTGGCGTTATTTGTAAGTGCTGAATTAACATGGATGAACATGAATATAATCAGATCATCTCCTGAGATGAGATGTCACGTCACAAGTATCCTTGTGATCCTGCTTGGGTAACTTCAGGATTGTGTTCAGTTTTCTTCCTTGTACTTATTCAAGATGGCATTGGTTAGAGTTCACGGAGTCCTGGATTTTTAAAGGTTCTTTGCCTAATTTCTTCTTTACAAGTTTTTGGTGCGTACACTTAACCTAACTTTTTTGTCTTACCAATATCTATCCTATAAATATGCCAGTGAAATGGAGCATATTGCGTTAGGTAAGGTGTGCATATTTCAAGAACTAGATGTGTTTCAAAGCACATAATGAAACTTCAGCAAAAATGAGATTAAGAGTTTAGGCTCCAATAATATTGCTGCGATTTTATTTCTGTCAAAGTTTTGTTATTTTTGCTGTATTGTTTGCTTTTCTTCAATGTTTTATAAGCCCCGGTTCTTTGATGAACTCCTAATAAGCTGTGCTTAAAACTATGACATTGACCTTTCTCCAGAAACAGGTTTCAGAATTGTCTGTTTTTCATGTTCTCTCCCTGCCTTTTCTCTTGTAATCAAATCAGCATGTTTTTGTTTTTGTTTTGGAGACGGAGTCTCACTCTGTTGCCCAGGCTGGAGTGCAGTGGCACTATCTCTGCTAACTGCAACCTCTGCCTCCTGGGTTCAAGCGATTCTTCTGCCTCAGCCTCCCGAGTAGCTGGGACTACAGGCACGTGCCACCACACCCAGCTAATTTTTTGTATTTTTAGTAGAGACAGGGTTTCACCATGTTGCCCAGACTAGTCTCAAACTCCTGAGCTCAGGCAATCTGCCCACCTCCACCTCACAAAGTGCTAGGATTACAGGCATGGGCTATTGCACCCAGCCTAAATCAGCATGTATTTTTAAACATCATAGAATGCGAGGGTTTGAAGTGTCTTTTGTGATCATCTAACATTCACTTTGCATATAAATAAATAAATAAAGACCCATGTTAATGCCAAAGGGAGTGAGTGGCAGAAGAATCTATGACGGAAGCATATCTTTTGGTGTTGTCAATGAAAGGGAAACAAATGCTTGGCATTATTTGTAAGTGCTGAATTAACATGGATGAACATGAATATAATCAGATCATCAGTTATTCCCCCTCCTGATCTGAAGGATCCTGTGTGACATCATCTGAGATGCACTGGGGGTTGAGGAAAGATGACCTTTAAAATCCACATTTGTACTTTGCAAGAGCAAGGTGAGATCATAGAGAAGTTACACCCGCTCCTTTCTCCACTTTTTAGTCTTTATCCACTAAAAACAAGATGTGAGAAAATCAAGTGACAAGAATGATAGGGTAATAGGCTGTCAACAAAATGAGTGTGTGGGCTTATATAGGTATAAACATGGTGAAGGTGATAGACCATGGATGCTTAGTCCCTTTTAAGTTCCATCTTCCGTTTAACACATTTTGAAAGAATTTATTGTGTCTTATTTTCCCCTGATTTGTGTAGCTGTGCCACCCTACATAACAGTCTTTCTTTTTGCTCTTGCCACCTTCTTGATAAAGGGAAGTACAGTTAGAATCGTAAGTACTTAATAATGCTTTGGCATGAATATCCTTCACAACTTTGAGATGTGTACCCTTTATTATCTTTCTGTTATAAATCTTAATTTCTTTGTGCCCTACTTTTCATATCTGTAAAATGGATGAAATAGTAGTATCTGCCTCATATAATTGCTATAAAGATTAAATGCTAATACACATAAAGCTCTTAGAACAGGTCTGGTGTATAGTAAACACACAAAGCTGCTATTATTATTGTTACTGGTATTAACTGATATATTCATACTTTTTATAACTGCTCATCCTATTAATTAAATGTATTTTTTCACTATATGTTCTTTTTCAATGTATATTCCTTTTAATCTTCCTTCTTAGCCTCCACTATAGTTCAGATGCCTTCTCCAATTTCAAACAATTTAATGAAAAGAAAAGAAAATTTATACATGCAGAGATGGCTGATTTAATTTCTTCAGTCTTTTGGAGGGTAGAATTATTTTCCTTCTGAGAGTAAACTTATTTTTTCTATGTTACAGGTGGTATGCAAGATTACAATTATGTGTGGGCCAACTGTTTTGAGATCACATTAGAACTGTCTTGTTGCAAGTACCCACCTGCTTCACAGCTTCGACAGGAATGGGAGAACAATCGTGAGTCTTTGATCACATTGATTGAAAAGGTAAAAGTAGATGACTGGAAGGTTGGGGTATAGAAACAGGATTAAATAAGGGAGAAATTTGGATGCATGTGAATGATAATCTATACAGTATTAGATGTCGTTTATCTGTTTTTATTACTTAAGATTATAAATTATCTTTAAAGATTATTAGATTATAATCTATTAAAACATATTCTAGCTCTGCTTCCCCTGCCCCTTACCCCCAGCTCTCTGCTCCATAGGGCTTCCTTTTCCTATCTTGGAACACTTACTTATACAAACTGAAATAATTAGCCAAATTTGTACTCTCAGGTTCTTACAATGTCATGTGATCATATTTGCTAGTGAGCCTTTACCACTATATGAACCACGGACATCAGTTTAATTTAAACATCACCCAGACTAATACAGCAATTGAATACACCAGCAATTACACCTTGTTGAGAAAATTAGAAATCTGGCTTTGAGGAGAGGGAATTTTAAAAGCACCTTACTAGTGTCGAGTTCAGACATATGACTTAAGTTTAAGGATTTAATACTTCTGTCTGTATTTTATTTAAACTTCAAGGGTTTGAAAATGTTTTGGGGGAGAGAGAAGAGTCACTTTATTTTTTAGAAATTCTAGTATCAGTGCAGAGAGAAATTATGCGCTCTTGCCTTCCAAATTCACCGTCTCTGAGCTTGGATTCTTGTCTTCTTAGGTTCACATTGGAGTGAAAGGATTTGTTAAAGATTCCATAACAGGATCTGGGTTAGAGAATGCAACCATCTCAGTGGCTGGTATTAATCATAATATCACAACAGGCAGATTTGGTGATTTCTACCGATTACTTGTTCCTGGAACTTACAACCTTACAGTAGTTTTAACTGGGTAAGAATTTAAACTATGTAGACTCTTAGTTAAAATGTTAAGTCTCTGTTTTATATCTGAGACAGAAATATAGTCTAGTACATGTTGTTTATTTTTTGTGGCTTTTATTTTTCCTTATTTTCTGATTTTTCTCGTTTTATAATAAGAAAATACTATTGTGGAGTTTTTTGTCACATAGTCTAATAGTACAATGGGATGTGAAGCATAGTTGTAGCATTAGAGGAAGGACAATTTTTAAAACTTGAAAAGATATTCAGCTGTGTAAAGCATTGCCTTAAAGCTAACCGAATACCAGAGTAGAAGAAACCCATTGCTCTGTAAATGACATTTTGAAGAACTGTCTTATCAGCTTTCTAATATATTAAATGAATGGTTTCCCACCTCCCCTGGAAAGCTTTCTGGAAGCTCACTTTGATAAGGATTTAATTGATAACCTTTAATCTTGAGCTTTCCTACTTGAAAAAGAAGTTGGAATGTCAGTTTGATAAGACACTGCAAAGAATTGTGTAATTTATCCCTTCTTTGAGTACTGTAGCAGTGGTTACAATGGAGTAACAACCACATCTTTCAACATGTTCTTTCCTTTGAGTGTAATTTTTTTGGTATACATTCTAGTATGTGGTACTTGAGAAGATTTGGTGAGAGAAATAGTTGTTCAATCTGGGGTTGTTTGTGAGATAATGTCCTAAAACTCTTAAATTTACACATCTCTCTTTATTTAGTTTGAGTTTTGATAGATCGCTAAGTGTAAAAGGATGAAAAGGCTACTGTGCTTTTATAATATTAAAGCATTGTATGTCTTAACTATAAACCATTTACTTTTTCAAAATTTTTTTTCAGGTATATGCCATTGACTGTTACTAATGTAGTGGTGAAAGAAGGACCAGCCACAGAGGTGGATTTTTCTCTTAGGCCAACTGTAACTTCAGTAATCCCTGACACGACAGAGGCTGTAGCAACTGCTAGCACAGTTGCTATACCTAATATTCTTTCTGGAACATCATCCTCCTACCAGCCAATTCAGCCAAAGGACTTTCACCACCACCATTTCCCTGATATGGAAATCTTCTTGAGAAGGTTTGCCAATGAATATCCTAACATTACCCGGCTTTATTCATTGGGAAAATCAGTAGAGTCAAGAGAACTTTATGTGATGGAGATATCTGATAATCCGGGTGTCCATGAACCAGGTAATTGGTATGGTCTTACACATAATTTCAGTAGTGCCCCTCAAAGCCATGTTCAATATTGCTATGTTTCATTCAGAAAGGTCGCCTACAGTTTGTATAACTGGCATTAAGAAAACCTAACTAAATTAAAAGAAAGCAAAAAAGAAAATGTAACCAATCTTTTCCCAGAAGAGAAGGAAATCCTTTTGCTAACCCATATTAGGCATGGTATTTAATAAGTGCATAGATTAGATTTATTCTGCTAATAGTGTTTTATTTATTTATATTATATAGCATATATATGCTTTGAGCCTGCTCAGACATATGTATTAGTAAGGAAGCTGCTTTATAAGATGTTTCTGAAGGTTTTTTCTGCCTCCTTTGCCAAAATACATGTTTAAAAATTTTTTTAGTATAGGATTTATATATGTTGTGGAAAAAAACAGAGTCCATGATGATTAAGAAGGAAAAAAAGCCTTCCATGTAATTATTTTGTTTTCAGGTGAACCAGAATTTAAGTACATTGGAAATATGCATGGAAATGAAGTGGTTGGAAGAGAACTGCTGTTGAACCTCATAGAATACCTTTGTAAGAACTTTGGAACAGACCCTGAAGTCACAGATTTGGTTCATAACACTAGAATTCACCTTATGCCATCCATGAATCCTGATGGGTATGAAAAGTCCCAGGAAGGTAAAGAATAGCATTTAATTCTTAATCATTTGATCATCATATAGAATGATTATTTTGATGGAGAAGAGAATTTGAACTGGTTCTTTTGGAATTTCTTCCAATTTTTTTTCCTTTTAATTTATGATTGATTTTAGCTCTTGTATTCTTATATGATGATCTGGTCTGTTCAACAATTAGGTGATCAAATTTATATATTTAGTGGTGTCTTCCACTTGGTAATGGTTCTTATTTACTAGAAATAGAGTATAAGACTTTTATAAATTGTTTTATTTTAGCAATAGTTCTGTTGACAAAGAGTCAAACTCTGTAAAATATTTGAAGAGATTTATTCTGAGCCAAATATGAGTGACCATGGCCCATGACACAGCCCTCAGACCCAGAGGACATGTGTTCAGGGTAGTCAGGGTGCAGCTTGGTTTTAAACATTTTAAGAAGACATGAGACATCAGTCAGACACATTTAAGATATACATTGGCTTGGTCCAGAAATCGGGCGAGGGTTGAAAGATTTATTATCAATCGGAAGGAATGTCTGGGTTAGGATAAGAGGTTGTAGTTACCAAAGTTTGATCATGCAGATGAAGCCTCCAGGTAGCAGGCTTCACAGAGAATAGATTGTAAATGTTTCTTATCAGACTTAAGGTCTGTGTTGGTATTAATGCTGATTGACTTTTCCTGATTTCCAAAAGAGAGGAGGCATAATGAGGCATGTCCGACCCCCATTTCCCATCATGGCCTGAACCAGTCTTTCAGGTTAACTTTGGAGTGCCCTGGTCAAGAGGAGGGAATCTGTTGAGATAGGCCCTGCCTATTGAGCGGGGCCTTAGAATTTTGTTTTGGGTTTACAGTTCTTATTAAATCATTATTTTGGGAACCTTATTTCATAAGTGAAAAACCAAACCAGATATCTGTCTGAGTCAGTGACTCTGTTTTGACTCTCAGTTCTACTCCCTGTGCATATTCCAGACTTGCTAATTTATTGACTTCTCATTTCTTTGCCTTCCCTGGGCAAGCCCATCTCTCCTGGGGCGTTATAGTGTGGCATGGGACAGCAGACCCTTATGCACAACACTAGGGGAGTAAGAATTCGTCTTTTCCCAGCCCATGATTTCTTCCAGGCAATGATATCTATCAGGCACCATAGTATAATATGGAGCCTCATGACTTATTACTAGCACTGACCTGACCATTGGGAGGATCAGTTGGTCATTAGTTGGTCATTAGTACCCAGAAGTTGGTCATTAGTACCCCAGAAGCTCACTTGAACAAATAGGCACAAGATCTTACTTATATATGTATATATTTCAGATTTTTCCCCCTAATGTTCTCATTCTTTGTCAGTGCCACAAATCCCTTCTACATACTCCCCAGACCTTTCTGAAAGGTGGAACTAATTACACTAGTGAGCCCTCCAGTTTTCTTCAGTCTCTTGCAATTTTTCTCATTATAATGACAATAGTAAGGCTCCCACTCCCTATTAAAATGGAATATGCACAGTTAAGCTTAAATTGAACTTTCTCCTCCATCAGGTTAAACTTCCAGCTGTGCTCTTGGCTAACTTTACCTTTTTGTGATCACTTTAATGTGAGCATATCACAATTTTCTTTTCATTTGCTCTATTTCTTACAATGTCTTAGTGAGCTTTATACAAGTACAGAGAGGAGTATAGAGTTCCTGGCCAGGCGCGGTGGCTCACGCTTATAATCCCAGCACTTTGGGAGGTCAAGGTAGATGGATCATTTGAGGCCAGGAGTTCAAGAGCAGCCTGGCCAACATGGTGAAACCCTGTTTCTACTAAAAATACAAAAAATTAGCTGGACGTGGTGATACACACCTGTAATTCCAGCTACTCGGGAGACTGAGGCACAAGAATTGCTTGAACCTGGGAGGTGGAGGTAGCAGTGAGCCGAGATGGTGCCACTGCACTACAGTCTAGGCCACAGAGTGAGACTCTGTCTCAAAAAAAAAAAAAAAAAAATAGAGTTGCCCTCTGATCAGTAATTTCCACTCAACATTGTGATAATGTCATTATATGTGGATTATTGACACTTAAACAGTGCTTTAATATAATTTGTCTAATTGGAATATTTTTCCTCCCAGATTATGAGCAGAGGGCAAAAATAAAAAGATAATGGTTTTACCTCTCTGTTCAAAATATCTGGAAGAGATACAGTTTTTAAACATGCAATGTGAAAAAGATGTGTTTTAACTGTAATGCCTGGCCAGGCGCTGTGGCTCACGCCTGTAATCCCGGCACTTTGGGAGGCCAAGGTGGGTGGATCACGAGGTCAGGAGTTCGAGACCAGCCTGGCCAACATGGTGAAACCTCATCTCTACTAAAGATACAAAAAATTAGCTGGGCGTGGTGGCGCACACCTGTAATCCCAGCTACTCGGGAGGCTGAGGCAGGAGAATGGCGTGAACCCAGGAGGCAGAGGTTGCAGTAAGCCAAGATTGTGCCATTGCACTCCAGCCTGGGCGACAAGGCGAGGCTCCGTCTCAAAAAAAAAAAAAGAGGTAATGCCTGACAGGTTCTTCCTGCCTGCTGCACAGGCAAAACAGTTCATTGAGACCATGGTATCGCAGTAAAGAGTTTAATTAATGCAAGGCCAGCCACGCAGGAGAATTGGAGTTATCACTCAAATCAGTCTCCCTGAAGGCTCAGAGGTTAGGGTTTTTTAAAGATAGTTTGATGGACAAGGGACTAGAGAATGGGTTGATTGGTTGGGGATGAAATCATAGGGATGTGGAAAACAGTCCTCATGTGCTGAGTCAGCTTCTAGTCGGGAACCACAGGACCAGCTGAGTTACAACTCACTCACTGGTCCAGGTGACGTCAGCTGGTTGTCAGAAATGCAAAAGTCAGAATAACATCTCAGAAGGCCAATCTTAGGTTCTACAGTAGTGATGTTATCTACAGGAGTAGTTGAGGAAGTTACAAATCTTAACAACTTCCAAAACGATGACTGGTTATCCTTTAATTACACATACATGTTAGCCAAATTCAGGCCCCTCTTATAATCCCAACCTTGTGAACTTTCATTAGTTTTACAAAGGTGGTTTAGTTTTGGGAAAGGTTGTTATCATCCTTGCTTTAAGATTAAACTGTAAGCTAAATTTCTCCCAAAGTTAGCTTGGCCGATGCCCAGGAATGACCAAGGACAGCTTGGAGGTTAGAAGTAAGGTGGAGTCTGGCCGGGCGTGGTGGCTCACTCCTGTAATCCTAGCACTTTGGGAGGCTCAGGGGGGCGGGTCACCTGATGTCAGGAGTTCAAGACCAGCCTGGCCAACATGGTGAAACCCCATCTCTACTAATAAATACAAAAATTAGCTGGGCATGATGGCAGGTGCCTGTAATTCCAGCTACTTGGGAGGCTGAGATGGGAGAATCGCTTGAACCCGGGAGATGGTGGTTGCAGTGAGCTGAGATTGCGCCACTGCACTCCAGCCTGGGTGACTGAGTGAGACTCCATCTCAAAAAAAAAAAAAAAAAAAGGTGGAGTCAACCATGTCAGATTTCCTTTACTGTTATAATTTTGCAAAGACAGTTTCATAATCATAGGTGATTGATAATAGCGAAGCCTGATGTGTTCACATTTGCCTTGAGTTAAGGTATCTAAAGTAGTACGTGTTGGAATAAAATATAAGCGAACATGGCTTATATTCAAATCCTTTATCATATCATACAGGAGATTCAATAAGTGTAATTGGCAGAAACAACAGCAACAACTTTGACCTGAACCGAAATTTCCCAGACCAGTTTGTTCAGATCACAGATCCTACGCAACCAGAAACTATTGCTGTAATGAGCTGGATGAAGTCCTATCCATTTGTACTTTCAGCAAACCTGCATGGAGGTATGGCAACTTTATATTCTACTAATCAGTTCTTGTTGAGAGCATTTGGAAATCCTGGTGGAATTTTATCTGTTTGTAGTGTTATGCTTTCTTAAAACGAGTATCCTGTTACTGCTTTTATGGCAGACAACAGTAAAGGTCTTTTCTCATTACTTTTTCAGCCAGTGTCCTGGCTGTTTCTTTCCTCCTTCTTTCTCTCTTTTTTTCCTCCTCTTCTCTTCTCCTTTTACCCCCATCTCTTCTCTCCACCCCTTTCTCCTCTCTTTTCTCACCTACTACTTCTGTTTCCCTTCTCTTACCTCCTCTCCCCTTTCTTCTCTGTCTTGTGTTTTTTCTCCTCTCCTCTCCTTCTCCCCCGCCTGTCCCCCTACTCTGCTCTTCCTCCTCCTCTCCTCTTCCTCTCATAGTTCTTCAGGTATTTTGTATTTATCTCTCACATTGGGAACTTGGTAACATATTCTTTGTCATTCATAAAAATTGATCCAAATGTTTAGTTCTGTTTTCTCCCTGAAGTTTAATAAACTCTTTTATGTAAATTTAGATTTTGATATTCTCTTTTTTACTTGGTATATCCTTAACTGCTGCAGAATGACCACATTCTCATGTAGTACCTGAGCTCATATACCTCCATATAATTTAGCAGGGATGGATTGGTTGAATAGGATGAGTGTCAAGATTAAAAATCGCCACAATGTCCAACTAAGGTTGCGAATAAGAGTGACGATATCAGTACCCAAGAGAACCAAAATGTGTCCACACATAAACTCACTTGAACAAAATGTTCACTCATTTAATGTACAGTGCTCATGTATATGAATGTTCAATGTACATGAACGTTCATTCAGGATTATTCACAATAACAAAAAAGTAGAAACAACCCAAACAACCATCATCTGATAAATAGATAAATAAAATGTGGTCTGTCCTTACAATGAATATTATTTGGCTCGAAAAGGAATCAAGTGCTGATACATGCTACAACATAGATCCTTGAAACCTTACACTAAGTGACAAAAGCCAGTCATAATAGACCACATAGTGCATGATTATTATTTTTTTCTTTATCAAGTTGATTATATTTTTATGAAATTTTTAGAATAGGCATATCCATAGAGACAGAAAGTAGATTAAAGATTGCATTGGGCTGGAGTGAATAGTGGTAAGAGGCGATAGGGGAGTGACTGCTAATGGATTTTGGGGTTTCTTTTTGGAGTTATGAAAATGTTCTATAACTGGATAGTGGTAGTGGTTGTACAACCCTGTGAATATAAACAACTTTAAATGGGTGAATTGCATGGTATTTGAATTACATCAGTAAAACTACTAAAAAAAAAAAAAAAAAAGTGACAAGTATTAGCACCAGGGGCAATGGGGAAGAAATTTAGTTTCAACATTTATTGGAATATCCAGAAGTACCATAGTGGAGACTTCATGTCATATAGAGTAGCCTGCCATTTTAGAATGACAGTACATACTGATGGATATTTAGATTTAGGAGGTTAATTGAGATTCTCCAAAAATTGCTTTGAAAGATTGCCAATAGTAGAAAAAAGTACTTCTACAGTTGGTAATCATATATTGTTCTCAAAGAGTCAAATAAGAACTATGAAGTTATACCCTGGTTGGCAAAATAAATTTTGTGTTTTCTTTTATTATATTTTATGTGTTTAATGCTATGTTTGATAGAATTCACTTATTTAGAGCTTTAAAAATATTCTCATAATAAATCACACATCATGTTGGCTAAATCTGGAAAGTTAATAATAGTTACATTCCAGTGAAAATAAGTCACAGATTTACAGATGTGGTATCCAGACCTTGGCATGGTGAGAGGTAGGAATCTTCAGTCATGCAGACATTTTTCTTTCCATGACATATTTTGTTTTCTCATCTTAAAATCCTTATTTAAATGGAGTTTGAAATCTTGGCAAAGCAGTTTGAAGGAGAATTTCTTTGTTGCTGTACAGGAGTAAAAATTCCTCATAGAGTCCGCAGCTGGAGCTTGTGAATTAAGCTGACAAAAGACAGATTAAAAGAAAAAAGCATACAAATTTTATTTGATGTTTGTATGTGGCACAGGCAACAGGCAGTGGGGGAGTTCATAGGAAAGACGTGAAACCCTCAAAAAAGCAGTGTTAAGGACTTAGTGCTCTTATAACAAAGGGTAATACCTTGTGGAAAAGTGACTACACAAAGGAAGGGGTTTAGACTTCTAGGGGTAATACATTGTGGGAAAGTGACTAGGAAATATGCGGGGGAAACTAATGAAAAATGAGGGTTATTTTACTAAGGTTTGTTTGTGTCAACTCATCTTGGCGTTGACTATCCCATCTCTGATGGTACCAGGAAGGTGCCTTTCTCACGGGAATGTATGCCCTAATTTTAGGCAGAAAGAGGGAGGGTAGATAGCCTTTCCTGCATCTGCTGTTTCTCAGTTGCCTTCAGCTCTAAATAATTAATATGCTAAAGAGTTATATTCTGGGGCAGAATGTTCTGATTCCTTTCCCTGGCATCTTTATAATTTAGAAGGATCTTGAAAGAAGATAGGGGAAAGCAATATTCTTTTTCATAAAATTTTAAAAATTTTGATACTAATTTTTTTATTGAGGTGAAGTTTACATAATTCCAGTGGCGTTTAGTGCATTCATAGTGTTTTGCAACCGCCCCCTCTATCTTGTTCCAAAACATTTTTATCTCCGCAAAAGGATACACCACACCCATTTAACAGTGACTCCCCTTTCCTCTGGTTACCTCTGGTAACCACCAATCTTTGTTCTGTCTCTAGGGATTTACCTATTCTGGATATTTCATAGAAATGGAATCCTATAACATGTGACCTTTCGTGTCTGGCTTCTTTCATTTAGCATAGTGTTTTCAAGGTTCACTCATGTTGTGGCATATATCAGTCCTTCATTCCTTTCTATGGTTGAATAATAGTACATTGTATATACATATGTATATATCAATATCACATTTGCTTTATCCATTTACGTATTGATGGACATTTGGGTTGTTTTGACTTTTTGACTACAATGAAAAATGCTTCTATGCCCATTGGCCTTCAAATATCTATTTGAGTTCCTGTTTTCTTTTCCCTGTGCCCCCCTTGTTTTGAAACAGAGTCTCACTCTGTTACCCAGGCTGGAGTGTAAGTGGTGTGATCATGGCTCACTGCAGCCTCAAACTCCTGAGCTCAGGCAATCCTCCCACCTCAGCCTCCCAAGTAGCTGGAACTGCAGGCATGCACCACCACACCTGGCTTATTTTTAATTTTTTGTAGAGACAGGGTCTCCCAGTGTTGCCCAGGCTGATCTTGAACTCTTGGGCTCAAGCAATCCACCTGCCTGCCTTGGCCTCCCAAAGTGCTGAGATTATAGGTGTGAACTACTGTACGCAGCCCCTGTATTCAGTTCTTTTGGGTATACACTTAGGAGTGAAATTGTCATATGATAATTCCATGTTAAGCTTTTTGAGGAATTGCCAAACTGTTTTCCACAGAGGCTGGACTATTTTACATTCCCGCCAGCAATGTATGAGGTTCCAGTTTCTTCATATCCTCACCACCACTTATTATTTTCTATTTTTATTATTATAGCTGTCCTAGTGGGTGAGAAGTAGGACCTCATTTTGGTTTTGGTGTGCATTTCCCCAATAACTAATGATGCCGAGGATCTTTTCATGAGCTTGTTGGCCATTTATCTGTCTTCTTTGGAGAAATATCTGTTCAAGTCCTTAGTCCAATTTTTAATTGAGTTTTTGTCTTTGTTGTTAAGTTGTAAGAGTTTTTAAATACTGGACACTGGACCCTTATCAGGCTTGCAAAACATTTTCCCCCGTTCTATAGGTTGTCTTTTCTCTTTCTTATGTTCTTGATGCATAAAAGTTTTTGATTTTGATGGAATCCCGTATATCTGTTTTTTTCTTTTGTTGCTAGTCCTTTCTGTATTGATGCTAATTATTTTTTTGAGGTAGACTGTTTGGTAGAAGTACTATAAATCTTTTTTTGTGGCTTTAGAAAATTAGCCATTTGAAAGATATCTTCTCACTTATTCACTTTGAATTGAAGAAATTAGTGTAATTTTCATTTCTGTTGAGGAAATTCTGCTTGGCAAATTTTATTGTTTTCTCTTCTCTGGCAGTATTCTGAAAAGCTTTATGTTAATAATCCATCTTGAAACAGACAACATGATATATTTTCCTCTTTTCCCTTATAGGTTCTTTGGTGGTTAACTACCCTTTTGATGATGATGAACAAGGACTTGCCACATATAGTAAATCACCAGATGATGCTGTGTTCCAACAAATAGCACTTTCTTATTCCAAGGTAGGCTTGTCTTTGAATATAAAATGTTACAAAATTAATTCTTTTATTTAAAAATATGCTTTAAAGTCCTGCAAGACTCAGGTCAAGTGCTTCCATAGGTAATAAAGCATGACTTTTTCAGCTGTTTCCGAAAAACAGCTTTTTCTCCTGTTTCCCACCTCACTTTTGAATACACTACATGTCTCTCTCCATTGGCCTTTTATCTATGGTTTTAGCACAGTACCTGGAACATATACATGTCAATTTATTTCATTTGACAAATAAGTTATAAGCCCAGTAAAGTAGGCCAAGATAAGGGCTTAATGAATTATAGCTCTGGAGACAAATCTTGCCCACCACCTGTTTTTGTAAATAAAATTGTATTGACACACAGCCACAGCTATATTTTTATATATTGCGTGTGGCTGCTTTCTCCTTCAACATTTCAAAGTAAGTCAGTATAATTTACTATATTAACAAACTAAAGAAGGAAAATCCAGTGATCAAAGGGCAAAGTTGAGTAGTTTCAACAAAGACTTTTGCATCTAAAAAGTCTGAAATATTTGCTGTCTGGTTTTTTACAGGAAAAAATTGCCAAACTTTAGTCTAAGGTATTTAAGATCCTGTAGTTACATATAGCAAGGAAAAGCAGGCAGAAATTTCTGTATTTTCCAAACTTCCTATGATAAACATGGATTACTCTTACAATCAGGAATGTTAAAATGTGTGTGTGTGAAAACTTAATTTAAAAATCATTCTTAGGACCAGGCCTGGTGGCTCATGCCTGAAATTGTAGCACTTTGGTAGGGCAAGGCAGGAGAATTGCTTGAGCTCTCAGGAGTTTGAGACCAGACTGGGCAACATAGCAAGAGCTTGCCTCTACTAAAAAAAAAAAAAAAAAAAATTAGCCGGTTGTGGTGACATGCATTTGTTGTTCCAGCTACTTAGGAGGCTGAGGTGGGAGGATCGCTCTATCCCAGGAGATTGAGGTTGAAGTGAGCTTGATCACAATACTATACTCTAGCCTGGGTGACAAAGCTGAGACCCTGTCTCAAAAAAATAAAAATTGTCTTAGAAAACATGTTAAAAGTTGAGGCTTGTAAACTAGGCTTGTTAGTTTCAATGTTTGGTGTTACTACTGACTTAGTATTGTTATTGGTTATATTGGTACTATTATTGGTTATAGGTAATGAATATTATTACTGTAACTCTGTATTCTCCAGTCACAGTCCTCCATCCTTCCACTTTTCCCATTCCCTCATCCTCTGCAAATGAATCTTGTGAGATTGTTCAGTTTCTACTAGAGGAGTACAGCTGTTCATTTCACCTTAGAGAATTATTGCTTTCTGTTTGGACACATATGTTTTTTTGAAGTACATACGTGGAGTAATAAGAGAATGTATAGTGTCCCAACCATCAAAATAAAAATTAAATGGCTGGATTTTGCATATTTTCTCATCACATTCTATGCTCATTCTCATGATTTCTGCTTTTCACCTTCATTTTGGCTTCTAGTTCCTTATCTTCTCTTTGTTTTCTTAGACCATTAACCCTTTTGATTTGATTTACCTTTCTCTGTAGCATAGACCCATGGACATACCTTTTCAATGATTCTCCTAAGGGTCTTGTACACCCCTTTGACATAACTGCTTTGCCCTCCAGTCCTCAGTAATTACCATTATCTCTTTTCTTCATACCAATATTACAAGTACAGCCTAGAGTGGTCACACAGTCACGGCAATTTGCTATAGTCCATATGTGTGCTCTCCAACTTCAGCTGAACCCTCAGTCCTACATGGCAACATTTCCTGTTTAGCTACTTGACTCCCTGGCTCAGTTCCCACTATGGTGATTCAGAGCCTTTCTCCTCTATCTGAGCCTCCTGTTCCAGCTCTATCCCTCTTATTCATAGTAGATCACTTTGCATTGAACTCAAGTAGAACTTTGAGTAATCTGATGTGAGTTCACTAAGATTCTGTCTTCTCAATTGTTTCTCATGTGTGTCTTAACAATATTCTCCTCCATTTCTTGATCCCACTGCATTCTGCCTCCTGGAATCTTGTGTCTTCATATCTTATTTTATAAATGAGGAAGGTGATAATTAAACTCCCCAGTCTTCACTCACAGCCTTTTATCTCTTGGTCAATAAGCAGCTCCTCTAAAAATATTGTCTTCTGCTAACCTTAGTAAGCCCCCATGAAGCTACCATTCAAAGTTTCTTTATTTTTACTCTTCAAAACTTCTCAAAAGTAAATAGTCTTGGGAGACATCTGAGCAGCCAAAGACAATGATGGCTATGTGATAACCTATCTCCCAGGGTTTTTCTTTAAACAATATAAAACGACTTAAAAACTACCAACTTTTACACAAAACCACACTGTTGGCATCACAAAAGATCCTGAAACTGCAAAATAACTGTAAATTTTTTAAAAATCAAGAAGTCTTAGCATGATCTATCATGCACCTACCCCACCTTCGCCCCACCACAAGGCTTTGCGGTGAGGTGAAGCAGACCAAGAAAACTTACGGAGAAGACAGAAGTGGGTGCCAGTGAAGGGCAGCTGTGAAGGTAATTTGGAATGACCACCATACATCACATATGCACTAAATCCAAAAATACTAAAAGAGTAACTGGGCAGATGAGAGCTCTGGAATACAGGGAAGAGATTTCAAAATGCACACAACTTAAAGGATCTGGTGTGATTTAACGGGATAAGTACAATTTAAAAGGAGAGGATGGTTACAGGGAGATCTTCCAAACTCATAGCTTCTGGAGAAGGAAAAAAAGAGGCAAAGATAGAAATGAAGAAGTGCTCCTTGGCAATTAGATGGTGAATGGGAAAAGGAAAAAGTGGGGAGAAATGTAAGGTTTTACAAGACAGAAAAGAACTTTAAAATCAGAAGATTCTCAGCTCCACCCTTACCACCAAGACAAATAAATAACCACACTGAGGTACCTGGATTTTGCTAGACCAACAGAAAAGTGTACCATTAAGCTAGGAATAATATTAAATGCCCAATATCATAAAAATAAAGAGGAAAATAAAGTCCATGGAAAATGATTGCAGAAAATTAGGAAATGAAACTTCACATATAGACACTAAGGAGACCCTACCATTAGCAAAAAATAATCAAGAAGCAAAAGAAAACTGTTCAGTTGGCATTCTAAACAGATTAAGTATACCCAAATATACGTTGAGAATATGAGAAACTACCTCAACTCAGATAGTCAAAAAATAAAAACAGAGGCCAGGAAACAAAAAACAGGGATAAATAAAATAAAGTTTATAGGACTCAGGAAAAAAATGGAAGAAAAAGACAAAATTATCTCTGAAATGAAGAATAAATGACAAAAGTTAGGGAACTCATACATCCAATTTCAAACTTACTACAAAGCTACAGTAATTAAGACAGTGTGGTACTGGCATAAAGACAGACATATAGATCAATGAAATAGAACTGAGAACCCAGGAATAAATTCTTATGTTGATGGTCAGTTGATTTTTTTTTTTTAGAAAAGGATGCCAAGACAATTCAATAGGCAAAGAATAGATTTTTTAAATAAATGGTGCTGGGACAATTGGATATTTATATGCAAAAGAATAAACTAGATACCTTCCTCACACCACACCCCAAAATTAGCTTAAAATAGGTCATAAACCTAAATATAGGAACTAAAACTATAAAACTAAGAAAAAATAGGAATACATTTTTGTGATTTGGTCCTCCTCTAGATATGACATCAAAAGCACAAGTGACAAAAAAAGATTGATACATTGGACATAATCCAGATTTAAAACTTCTTTACTGCAAAAAAAAACTGTATTTGTTTCCTAGTTCTGCTGTAACAAAATTCCACAAACTGGGTGGTCTAAGACAACAGGAATTTATTGTCTCATAGTTTTGGAGGCCAGAAGTCCAAAATCACAGTGTTGGCAGGGCCATTCTCCCTCTGAAACTGTGGAAGAATCCTTCCTTGTTTCTCCCTAATTTCTGGTGCTTTGCTGGCAACCATTGGCATTCCTTCACTTCTAGGTGCATCACTCCAACCCTTCATCATCACACGGCATTCTCCCTCTGTCTTTGTATCCCAGTTTCCCCTTTGTACAAGGACACCGTCATATTGGATTAGGGCCCATGCTAATCACCTTATTTTAACTTGATTACCTCTGTAAGGAACTTATTTCCAAATAAGATCACATTTTGAGGTACTGAGGGTTAGGACTTCAATATATTTTTGGAGGACACAACTCAATCCATAACATATAACATCCAGGAAGTAAAAAGACAACCCACAGAAGCTGGGCTTGGTGACACGTGCCTGTAGTCCCAGCTACTTGGGAGGCTGAGGCCGAAGGATTGCTTGAGCCCAAGAAGTAGAGGTTATCGTGAGCTATGATCATGCCACTGCACTCCAGCTTGGGTGACAGAAGGAGACTCCAGCCCCCAAAAAATAAATAAATAGATGACCCACAGAATAAGAGAAAATTTTTGTAAATCATATATTTTGATAAAGGTGTTATATCTAAAATATATAAAGAACTCTTATGGCTAAATAATAAAAAGACAAATCGTCCAAGTGAAAAATAGGCAAAGGATCTGAATGGACATTTCTCTGAAGAAGAGGAAATGGCCAATAAGCACATGAAAAGATGCTCAATATTATTAGCCATTAGAGAAATGCAAGTCAATACCACAATGAGATACCTCTTGTTACCCACTAGAATGGCTGTAATTTTAAAAAATGGAAAATATGCATAGGCAAAGATGTGGAAAAATTGAAACCTTACATACATTGCTGGTGGGGTGTAAAATGGTATAACTGCTTTGAAAAACAGTCTGGCAGTGCTTTAAAACATTAAATATAGAATTGTAATATGACCCAGCATTCCACTGCTAGGTATATACCCAAGAGAAATGGAAACATGTATTCACACAAAAACTTGTACATGAATATTTGTAGCAGCATTATTCATAATAGCCCCAAATGGAAACAACCAAAATGTCCATCAACTGATGAATGGGTTAACAAACTGATAAGTAGACATACAAAATCATACAGTGGAATATTATTCAGCCATAAAAAGTAATGAAGTAATGATACACAGTACAACTTGAATGAACCTTAAAAACCTACTAAGTGAAAGAAGTCACAAGAGACTACATATTGTATGATTCAGTTTATATGTAATGTTCAGAGTAGGCAAACCCATAGAGACAGAAAGTAGATTGGTGGTTGCCTAGGGTTTGGAGTGGGGGTGGGGAGTAGGGGTTGGGCAAAAATGGAGAATGCTAATAGGTATAGAGTTTCTTTTTGGGGTGATGAAAATGTCCTAAAATTTATTATGGTGGGTGGTTATACAACTCTATGAATATTAAAAACCATTGAATTGTACACTTTAAATGGAGTCAATTGTGTGGAATGTGAATTATATCTCAATAAAGTGGATTTGAAAACCTAAAGAAGACTGAGGGGTGGAGGATCCATTCTGTATTCGTATATAAGTTAAAAAAATGAGATCTAAAAGTTATATACCAAGCCCGATGTGATGGCTCACACCTGTAATCTCAACACTTTGGGAGGCCGAGGTGGGCAGATTCGTTGAGCCCAGGAGTTCGAGACCAGCCTGGGCAACATGGTCAAACCCCATCTCTACAAAAAATACAAAAATTAGCCAGGTGTGTGGGTGCATGCCTATAGTCCCAGCTCCTCAGGAGGGTGAGGTGGAAGGATCACTTGAGCGTGGGGAGATTGAGGCTGCAGTGAGCTGTGTTTCCACTACTGCACTCTGAGCTGGGTGACAAACAAGACCCAGTTTCAAAACCAAAACAAAACCAAAGCAAAAGAGCATGCATATAATTATTACAGTAATCTAAAATTATGGTTTTTATTTGATAAGAGAGTGATGGGATGATAAGCCTATAATTGGCATATTAAGTTTCTAGATGGGGATCGTTTATTTTATTTTGTTTTTGTTAGGACAGAGTCTTGCTTTGTCACCCAGGCTGTAGTGCAGTGGTGCAATCATGGTTTACTGCAGCCTCAACCTCCTGGGGTCAAGCTATTTTCCCGTCTCAGCCTCCCAAGGAGCTGGTTCTACAGGCATGTAGCACCATGTGTGGCTTTTTTTTTTTCTTTTTTTTTTTTGTAGAGATGAGGTCTCACTGTATTGCCCAGGCTGGTCTTGAACTTCTGAGCTCAAGCAATTCTCCAACCTTGGCCTCCCAAAGTGTTGGGATTACAGGTGTGATCTTACCTGTCCCTGTTTATATATTTTAAAATTAAATGGTTAATTCTCTGTGGTAGAAAAATGGGAAATTATTCTTTTTCTCTTCACACTTTCAGTACTTTTTTTCTGTTTCAAAAAGAGATAAATGAAGTTTTGACCATCTTTCAAAGCTCAATTTCTTCTAGGAAACTCCCCCTGCCACTCTCATCAGATGTAATCTTTCTCTCCTCTTGCTTTCAATGGCATGCATTTGTGTCTCCATGGCAGTTTTTCTTACCCTTCATTGAGTTATCAGTTGGACACCTACTGTATGCTAGATGCTGAGGACACAGAGACACAAACTGTTTCAAGGAATAGTGTATTGTCTTTAGGGAAGAGAAAGGTGCAACTAGTTGTAGTAGGGTAAGATAATTGTACAGAGGGCAGTCAGAGCACAGAGGGGCCATCTTATTCCTGCTAGCAGTCAGGGAAAGCTGCTTGCTTTTATTGTGTGTGTATTATCTTTTTTGGACTTCAAGCTCCTTGAAAGCGTGAAACAAAAGTATAAATATGAGCAGAAATTTTTTTTAGAGAGGGGTTCAGCTAGGTTTTATATTACTTGTAATTGCGAGTAATAAATGAAGTCAACATTTTCTTACAGAGCACATTGTATTTTGATTTTTAAAAATAGATAAGTTCAGATAGTGAAAAATCAAAATGGCATAAAAAGCTATACACTGAAAGGTCTACTGCTCATAGCCCCACCCCACTCCCACCTCCACCCCTCACACACCCTGTTGGAAGCCACTTTTATTATTTTCCTGTATCTTTCCAGTATTTTTTTTTTGATGGAGATACAAACAAATACAAGTAAAGATTCTTTTTGTTTTTCCAGGAAAATTCCCAGATGTTTCAAGGTAGACCTTGCAAGAATATGTATCCTAATGAATATTTTCCTCATGGAATAACAAATGGAGCTAGTTGGTATAATGTGCCAGGTAAAGATTCTTTTATATCAAGGCCTTACAACTTGATGGCCTTTCTGCTTTCCTAGATGGTGCTTCTTGTTATTATCTTTTAATTTTGAGGAATAATCATTATTTTTAAAACATGGTTTAAATAGTTTAAAATATTTAAATAATCTTTTCAACTACTTTTATGTTTGATGTACGTTGAGGGTTGAGTAAGAATAATGCACTAAAACTTGATTAAATGGTTACATTTTACTTCTGGCTATTACAAAGAATCTTACATGTGCTAATAGAAGAATGTAAG
Source organism: Gorilla gorilla gorilla (assembly GCF_029281585.2). Lineage (NCBI taxonomy): Eukaryota > Metazoa > Chordata > Mammalia > Primates > Hominidae > Gorilla > Gorilla gorilla. The sequence goes on along the minus strand of NC_073228.2, from coordinate 62,648,387 downwards.
CTATATTTGAATTCTTAAACATGAAGGTATAGGTGTTTTGCTTGTATCGCAAGCATCAAAGTGCCCTCACATGAACACGTTAGCTTATCAATGCTGACAAGAGATAAATTTGGCTTTTTACTAGGAATATTGCTTACCTTTTGGGATCTGAGCTGTTTAGAACTTCTTCAGAGTGACTAATTTTAATTTTTTTTTTTTTTTTTTTTTATTGATCATTCTTGGGTGTTTCTCGCAGAGGGGGATTTGGTAGGGTTACAGGACAATAGTGGAGGCAAGGTCAGCAGATAAGCAAGTGAACAAAGTTCTCTGGTTTCCCTAGGCAGAGGACCCTGCGGCCTTCCGCAGCGTTTGTGTCCCTGGGTACTTGAGATTAGGGAGTGGTGATGGCTCTTAACGAGCATGCTGCCTTCAAGCATCTGTTTAACAAAGCACATCTTGCACCGCCCTTAATCCATTCAACCCTGAGTGGATACAGCACATGTTTCAGAGAGCACAGGGTTGGGGGTAGGGTCACAGATCAACAGGATCCCAAGGCAGAAGAATTTTTTCTTAGTACAGAACAAAATGAAAAGTCTCCCATGTCTACCTCTTTCTACACAGACACGGCAACCATCCGATTTCTCAATCTTTTCCCCACCTTTCCCCCCTTTCCATTCCACAAAACCGCCATTGTCATCATGACCCGTTCTCAATGAGCTGTTGGGTACACCTCCAAGCCGGGGTGGTGGCCGGGCAGAGGGGCTCCTCACTTCCCAGTAGGGGCGGCCGGGCAGAGGTGCCCCTCACCTCCCGGACGGGGCGGCTGGCCGGGCAGGGGGCTGACCCCCCCCACCTCCCTCCTGGTCGGGGCGGCTGGCCGGGCAGAGGCGCCCCTCACCTCCCGGATGGGGCGGCTGGCCAGGCGGGGGGCCGAACCCCCACCTCCCTCCCAGACAGGGCGGCAGGCTGGGCAGTGGGCTGACCCCCCCACCTCCCTCCCGGACGGGGCGGCTTGGCCAGGCGGGGGGCTGACCCCCCACCTCCCTCCCGGACAGGGCGGCAGGCTGGGCGGTGGGCTGACCCCCCCCACCTCCCTCCCGGACGGGGCGGCTGGCCGGGCTGAGGGGCTCCTCACTTCCCAGTAGGGGCGGCCGGGCAGAGGCGCCCCTCACCTCTCGGACCGGGTGGCCGGCCAGGCGGGGGGCCAAACCCCCACCTCCCTCCCGGACAGGGCGGCAGGCTGGGTGGTGGGCTAACCCCCCCACCTCCCTCCCGGACGGGGCGGCTGGCCGGGCGGGGGGCTGACCCCCCCACCTCCCGGACGGGGCGGCTCGCCGGGCGGGGGGCTGGCCCCCCCACCTCCCTCCCGGACGGGGCGGCTGGCCGGGCGGGGGACTGACCCCCCCCACATCCCTCCTGGACGGGTTGGCTGGCCGGGCGGGGGGCTCCTCACTTCCCAGTAGGGGTGGCCGGGCAGAGGCGCCCCTCACCTCCCGGACAGGGTGGCTGGCCGGGCGGGGGGCTGATCCCTCCACCTCCCTCCCGGACGGGGTGGCTGGCCGGGTGGGGGGCTGACCCCCCCACCTCCCTCCCGGACGAGGTGGCTGCCGGGCGGAGACGCTCCTCACTTCCCAGACGGGGTGGCTGCTGGGCGGAGGGGCTCCTCACTTCTCAGACGGGGCGGTTGCCAGGCAGAGGGTCTCCTCACTTCTCAGACGGGGCGGCCGGGCAGAGACGCTCCTCACATCCCGGACTGGGCGGCAGGGCAGAGGTGCTCCCCACATCTCAGACGATGGGCGGCCGGGCAGAGAGGCTCCTCACTTCCCAGATGTGATGGCGGCCAGGAAGAGGCGCTCCTTGTTTCCTAGATGGGATGGCAGCCGGGCAGAGACGCTCCTCACTTTCCAGACTGGGCAGCCAGGCAGAGGGGCTCCTCACATCCCGGACGATGGGCGGCCAGGCAGAGACGCTCCTCACTTCCCAGACGGGGCGGCAGCCGGGCAGAGGCTGCAATCTCGGCACTTTGGGAGGCCAAGGCAGGCGGCTGGGAGGTGGTTGTAGCGGGCCGAGATCACGCCACTGCACTCCAGCCTGGGCACCATTGAGCACTGAGTTAACCAGACTCTGTCTGCAATCCTGGCACCTCGGGAGGCCGAGGCTGGCAGATCACTCGCGGTTAGGAGCTGGAGACCAGCCCAGCCAACACAGCGAAACCCCGTCTCCACCAAAAAAATACGAAAACCAGTCAGGCGGGGCGGTGCGCGCCTGCAATCGCAGGCACTCGGCAGGCTGAGGCAGGAGAATCAGGCAGGGAGGTTGCAGTGAGCTGAGATGGCAGCAGTACCGTCCAGCTTCGGCTCGGCATCAGAGGGAGACCGTGGAAAGAGGGGAGAGGGAGAGGGAGAGGGAGAGGGAGAGCGACTAATTTTAATTTTTATCTTTTAGGAGGAATGCAGGACTGGAACTATTTACAAACAAATTGCTTTGAAGTGACTATTGAACTAGGTTGTGTGAAATATCCACTTGAGAAAGAGCTGCCAAACTTTTGGGAACAGAATCGAAGATCACTAATCCAGTTTATGAAACAGGTGACTATTCAGGAGTGAAGTATGAAATTTCTCCCGAGGGTGAAAAGATTTTTGTGCGTACACGTGGTTTTTGTGCAGTGATTTTGGAATACACTCTTTAAAATTTCAATTCATTTTAGTATATTTAACCAGTTTGTATATTCCAAGGTGTTTAATATATTTATCTAGAAAATTCATGAATGGAAATGAGTTTATTTGTATATGTGAGGAAAAGTTGAAGAAAATGATTGAACAAGGTAGTGATATTTTGCTCTTAAGGGTTAGTGGTCACTTTTTACCCGTGTTTAAAAAAGACCAGCATAAATTGGATACACACCTAATCATTGGCCAAGTGATAGAAAGATGGGCTGTGGAGTGAATGTTTTTATTCTTTTTCTTACTGCCAGTGATTTACTGTGAAATGATTAATTTCCTTTTGTTTGGATATGTGTGGTGGCCAGTAGGTAAAGATTATAAGAAATATACTAATGTTAATTAGGATAATCAGACTAATACTTTGTGCCAGTACATTTCTGCATTTTTCTTTTTCCTGAGTGGTGTGACATAAAGTGTGAGTTTTTTTTACTATATTTAAAGACATTTTATTCTGAAAAATTTTAAATATACAGAAAAGTTATGACTAGCCAATAATTATTCCTATACCTAGATTTGACATTTTTAACATTTTGTTATATTTGCTTTATTTTAATGTAAATTTTATTTACACACTCACATACACATACATATTTTTGACTGAACTATTGTAATATAAATTGCAGGTATGGTATTTTACCCCTAAGTATTTCAGCATCTATCTCCTAAAAATAAGGAGCTACTACATACTATCTCTAAGTGCTACTGTCCTACCCAAGAAAATTAACAGTAATTCCCTAATATTACCTAATACTTAGTTTATATTTAAATGTCCATATTTGTCCCCAAAATGTAATTTTACAGCTGTATTTTATGACCAGGATCTAGTCAAGTTTCATGCATTGCATTGGATTATTATATCTCTTTACTATTCTTTGAGCTATAAGAGTCCTTCTGTTTTTAAAAAATGCCATTTCCTTTTGAAAAGGCCAGGTCTGTTTTCTTGTAGAATGTCATATATTCTGAAATCATCAGAATGTGCTAAAGTTTAAACAGTGTTATTTATATTCTTCATGATAAAGAGAAACAAAGCCTATGAAAAAATAGCCTTCAGAAATATTTTAATGAACATTTACATTGAACTTTACTCTGAACTCCTAAATTCCTGTTTGTTCCATTTATTTGTGTTGACAATCTGTTATTTTGAATATGACCTCCCAAGATAATTAGATGATGGTGTTTATTATTGAAATCTGGTGTCCTTGTACTTAATCCAGGTTCATCAGGGCGTCAAAGGATTTGTTCTAGATGCCACAGATGGCAGGGGTATATTAAATGCCACCATTAGTGTTGCTGAGATTAATCACCCAGTGACTACTTACAAAACTGGAGATTACTGGCGTCTCTTGGTTCCAGGAACTTATAAAATCACAGCATCTGCTCGAGGGTGAGTGACTGAATGCTTTGAAATAGAGTGCTTGGAGGACAAACATGGCTCCATTCTGGAGGATTATTACTAGAACGTTCTAGAGAGCCTGTTAAGCAACTTTGAATGGATTGCTGGGAAGTTTAGGGCTGGTTATACCTTTGACTCTCCTTTAGTGGCAGATAGAGTACACGAAAAAAAAAAAAAAGGAAAGATTCCTGGGGTAAATATTCTAGTTATTGCTTAGTTGACTCATTGTGACATGCTTCCAACCTGGACATTAAACAAGACACTTTAGAATACACATCAAATCCTGATCCTCATGGCCTTAGGTTTTTCATTTAAAAGGAGAGTTAGGCTGAAGTAATCCTACAAAGTCAGTTCCAATTTGTAGTAGAATTTATTGGAAATGTGTTCGAGATAGTTTTTCCTTTAAAGGAGTAACAAAAGTGTTAGTTGATGAAGCACAAAGAACATAGAAAATGCATAGAAAGAACATTTCTCGTTCTTTTAATTTGCTAAATACAGGCAAGCCCAAAGCAATGCAGTCTATTTAACATGCTAGTAGCTTTTTTTTTTTTTTTTTTTTTTTGAGACAGAGCTTCTCTCTATCGCCCAGGCTGGAGTGCATGGCACTATCTCAGCTGCCTGCAACTTCTGCCTCCTGGGTTCAAGGGATGCTTGTGCCTCAGCCTCCCAAGTAGTTGATATTACTGGTGTGTGCCACCACACCCGACTAATTTTTGTATTTTTAGTAGAGACAGGGTTTCTCTTGTAGTTTTCTTTTTTATCTTTTGATAAGTATAGATGTTACCACACGATATTTTCCCTTCCTCCTGCTAGTTAACTTATTTCTGAAGAGTTAGTTTGAATACCCATTGAAGTAAGGGTAAAATATGAAAGCATTTTAGTCGTTGCCTTTGTTTTTTAATGGTTTTCAGATATCTAGTGGTCCATAAATGAATGGCTTAGAACCTCACACTAATGAGTAATGAGGTCTTTTCTGTGATTCTTCCATTTTTGGCAGAGTGTTAACTAAAGCAGCAGGGGATCCGAGAAACAGGGTGAGAAGGATGTGTTTGGCAGAGAATGTCATAACCTAGCACCTCTGCAACTTTTCCACCCATATACCCTGATAGAAGACAAGTGAATTTAAGTTCCAGGAGACATGGGAGTATCCACTACAAGCACTAAATTTCTTTTGAAGCCATATATTTAATCTTAAAAACCTAGGCCAGGTGCGGTGGCTCAGGTCTGTAATCCCAGCACTTTGGGAGGCAGAGGCAGGTGGATCACTTGAGGTCAGAAGTTTGAGACCAGCCTGGCCAACATGGTGAAATCCTGTCTCTACTAAAAATACAAAAATTATCCAGGCATGGTGGTGGGCACCTGTAATCCCAGCTACTCAGGAGGCTGAGGCAGGAGAATCACTTGAACCCAGGAGGCGGAGGTTGCAGTGAACTGAGATGGTGCCACTGCACTCCAGCCTGGGTGACAGAGCAAGACTCCATCTTAAAAAAAATTATGAAAAAAAATCCATTCATATTTTGTAATATACCCATGTCTATTCTTTATTAATGTAGTAAAAATAATAAATTACTCAACGTTAAAATTTTGTCTCTTTAGGAAGCTGCACCACATTTATCCCAAGGATTCTCACGTTCTCTGCACACCTGCCTTCCCAGGGTTTGGGTACTCCAGCTGCAGGAGTGTGGTTCTGATCTGTCTCCTTTATCATAGGTATAATCCAGTTACCAAGAATGTGACTGTCAAGAGTGAAGGCGCTATTCAGGTCAACTTCACACTTGTTCGATCCTCAACAGATTCAAACAGTGAATCAAAGAAAGGAAAAGGGGCTAGCAGCAGCACCAATGATGCCAGTGATCCAACTACTAAAGAGTTTGAAACTTTAATTAAAGACCTTTCAGCGGAGAATGGTTTGGAAAGCCTCATGTTACGCTCCTCCTCAAATCTGGCTTTGGCTCTTTATCGATACCATTCCTACAAAGACTTATCAGAGTTTCTGAGAGGACTTGTAATGAACTATCCACATATTACAAATCTTACCAAGTAAGTGTCACTTTCTATTGTCTTTTTTTTTTTCAAGACAGTAAAATCAGCATTAATCATGTTGAATAGTTGTAATTTATATAGAAATATTTGGGAACAGAATGTACAGAGAGTTGGAGTTTACTTATTTTGCAACATGTATTTGCTTAGAGATCTTTTTTTTTTTTTAATTATGCTTTAAGTTTTAGGGTACATGTGCACAACGTGCAGGTTTGTTACATATGTATACATATGCCATGTTGGTGTGCTGCACCCGTTAACTCGTCATTTACATTAGGTATATCTCCTAATGCTATCCCTCCCCCCTACCCCTACCCCACAACAGACCCCAGGGTGTGATGTTCCCCTTCCTGTGTCCAAGTGTTCTCATTGTTCAGTTCCCACCTATGAGTGAGAACATGCAGTGTTTGGTTTTTTGTCCTTGCGATAGTTTGCTGAGAATGATGGTTTCCAGCTTCATCCATGTCCCTACAAAGGACATGAACTCATAATTTTTTATGGTTGCATAGTATTCCATGGTGTATATGTGCCACATTTTCTTAATCCAGTCTATCATTGATGGACATTTGGGTTGGTTCCAAGTCTTTGCTATTGTGAATAGTGCCGCAATAAACATACGTGTGCATGTGTCTTTATAGCAGCATGATTTACAGTCCTTTGGGTATATACCCAGTAATGGGATGGCTGGGTCAAATGGTATTTCCAGTTCTAGATACCTGAGGAATTGCCACACTGACTTCCACAATGGTTGAACTAGTTTACAGTCCCACCAACAGTGTAAAAGTGTTCCTATTTCTCCACATCCTCTCCAGCACCTGTTGTTTCCTGACTTCTTAATGATTGCCGTTCTAACTGGTGTGAGATGGTATCTCACTGTGGTTTTGATTTGCATTTCTCTGATGGCCAGTGATGATGAGCATTTTTTTGTGTGTCTTTTGGCTGCATAAATATCTTCTTTTGAGAAGTGTCTGTTCATATCCTTTGCCCACTTCTTGATGGGGTTGTTTGTATTTTTCTTGTAAATTTGTTTAAGTTCTTTGTAGATTCTGGATATTAGCCCTTTGTCAGATGAGTAGATTGCAAAAATTTTCTTCCATTCTGTAGGTTGCCTGTTCACTCTGATGGTAGTTTCTTTTGCTGTGCAGAAGCTCTTTAGTTTAATGAGATCCCATTTGTCAATTTTGGCTTTTGTTGCCATTGCTTTTGGTGTTCTAGACATAAAGTTCTTGCCCATGCCTATGTCCTGAATGGTATTGCCTAGGTTTTCTTCTAGGGTTTTTATGGTTTTAGGTCTAACATGTAAGTCTTTAATCCATCGTGAATTAATTTTTGTATAAGGTGTAAGGAAGGGGTGCTTGGAGATCTTTTTAATAGTGAATCTTGGGAACTTTAAGGAGAATTACTTGTTAGATTAGAAGTAGATAGCCTATGCTTCCAGGAAATGTAAAATTGCTCTTCCTGATAATTATTTTGACTGATTGTAAAACCCTTTCCATCACTCAGCTACAGATCTATTAATATGTTCTGACTAAATATTGTTTAGTTTGTTTTATTTTGCTTGGGGCAAGGGAGGAATTTAGAACTGTAAGCTCACCTGTTAGGGATTATGTGTAACTTTTTTTTTTTAATTAGAAAATGAAGCCTAGTTGCTGTCCTAATTCTAGTCTCTATTCACAGTCCCTTACTTGAAACTTTAGGGACATGTGTGATCGTGGGTCCCAGGGAAAACATACAGTCCTGGCTTATGTAAAACTGATAGCTGAGATAGCCTTTACCTTCACTTTGTGGTGGTTGCTCTGCCTCACTTGCACTGCTTCATTTTAGATTTTGTTACAGTTACTCCAAAATTATTTCTATGATTTGTTGATTCCTATGGTTTGCCTGTTGTAGTTAAGGTCTTTACATTTTGCCTTGAGCATATAGTTCTCTGCTGCAAACCTCATGAACATTATTTAGCCTTTTACCTTTTTACTTTGTCTTTCTTCATGGGTCCTTTTAATTTCATCAGAAAACTTAGTTCCTCAAATTCTGATTTATAATATTCATAGACGCAGAGTGATACTTACTTTCTTTGGCAATACCAATTACTTTTCTTCCTTAACTGATTCTTGAATATTTCTGGCTATTTCAGGTTTTAATATCATACAATCTTAGTGCCATAGAGTTCATATACTTTTTTATTTTAAAATAAAACCAGGCTGGGCACAGTGGCTCACACCTGTAATCCCAGCACTTTGGGAGGCCCAGGTGGGAGGATCGCTTGAGGCCAGGAGCTCCAGTTTATGTTGAACTATGATCACACCACTGTACTCCAGCCTAGGTGACAGTAAGATCCTGTCTCTAAAACAAACAAAAATTGGGCATTATTTTGCTGTCTGTTTACTTAGTTGATTTAATTTTTTTAACCTCCTAATTCAAGAGACACTTTTTAGTTAAATATTTTCTCAAAATATGCCACACATGCCAGTGGTGGGGCACAAGAGAGTTTTAGGTGGTACACCAACAGGCACTAAGTACCATTGAATAGCGTCATGAGAAAGCAATAAGGTTTCTGTTAATTTTTCTCAATTTAATATGATTATATTTTTTCTGTCCAATTCTTGTAAATCTCCCTTTATGCTAAAGAAAGCAGACCTTAAGCTCAAAGCTCTTGGGCAAGCAGAGTATTTGACCATTGTTTAATTTTCATTGAATTAGTATTTTTTTCCCCACTCAAATTATTTTTACTGTGAAACTGGTGTTGCATTTATAGTAAAATATAACGTGACTTATTTACAAATATTAATTTTGATTAAAAAGGGAGGGCCAGGATGGTGGCTCATGCTGTAATCCCAGCGCTTTGGGAGGCTGAGGTGGGAGGATTGCTTGAGGCCAGAAGCGCTTGAAACCAGCCTCAGCAATATAGCAAGACCCTGTCTCTACAAAATTTTTTTTAAAAAATTAGCTAGGCATGGTGGTGCAAACCTGTAGTACTACTCCCTTAGGAGACTGAGGCCAGAGGATCACTTGAGCCCTGGAATTCAAGGCTGCAGTGAGCTATGATCAAGCCATTGCATTCCAGCTTGGGTGACATAGTGAGACCCTGTCTCTTAAAAATATAATGACAATAATATAAATAAATAAATAAATAAATAAATAAATAAATAAATAAATAAATAAGGGAGGTTATCTATGTTCATACATACTTAAATATTTCTGTAATAAAAATGTAATTTGTGAGTTAGTACAAAATATATTAACTAAATAGTAGTTTAAAGTAGATTAAAGAAGTAATTAAATAGTAGATTAAAGAAGATAGGGCAAATATTGTGATGATTGTATGAGAATGACTGAATTTGGAAGGATGGTAAACTAAATCATAATCTTTCCTAAATCTTTCCTAAATCTGATAATATCATCTATTTGATAAATGTTCTTTGGTCAAGGAAAACTAATTTTCTTAAGGTTTTCTGATGCAGTGATTCACTCTTTAAAGACTTTTTAAAACTTTTTGTGTTTTGTTTTCATTTCTATTTTTAAAGTCCATAAGTCAACATTAACATAGTGCTTGATTACTTGCTGATTTTTTTTGTTTCTGGTTTTTGAAAGTTTGGGACAGAGCACTGAATATCGTCACATTTGGTCCCTTGAAATCTCCAATAAGCCCAATGTATCTGAGCCTGAAGAACCAAAGATTCGTTTTGTTGCTGGTATCCATGGAAATGCGCCAGTTGGAACTGAACTGCTTTTGGCTCTGGCAGAATTTCTCTGCCTGAACTACAAAAAGAACCCAGCTGTTACCCAAGTAAGAGAATAGCCGAGGTTGACATGCTTTAAAAGGAAAAAGCTCAACATTAATATCAGGGCACCATTTTTAAAATTTTTAATTTCTTGCTAGATTTTACAGAGTCACTTGTAGTACATTATGAACTTTACTCTTTAAAAATGAACCATCTTTGTAGTATATACCCTTTGTTAATAGTGTCTTTCTATTATATTTCCTTGTATGTCTTAAGAGGCATGCAGGAAAGAATACTAAAAATTTACATTCAATTTCCTACTCCGTCATTTAATAGCCACACTACCCTTCCAGTCTTTATTCATAGTTCTTTACTTTTTTTTTTTTTTTTTTTTTGAGACAGAGTCCTGCTCTATCACCCAGGCTTGAGTGCAATGGCATGATCTCGGCTCACTGCAACCTCCACCTCCTGGATTCAAGCAATTATCCCGCCTCAGCTTCCTGAGTAGCTGGGACTACAGATGCCCACCACCGTGCCCGGCTAATTTTTTTATATTTTTGGTAGAGACGGGGTTTTGCCATGTTGGCCACGCTGGTCTCGAACTCCTGACCTCAGGTAATCCACCTGCCTTGGCCTCCCAAAATGCTGTGATTACAGGCGTGAGCCATGGCGCCTGGCCAGTTTTTTACATTCTGACTTGAGGGACTTCATTCTGAATTACTTATAACTAGGACACTATATTGAAAAATCTAGTGAAAGCCTAGTTTTTCAGTATAGTTTTCTTTTTCATGTAATACATAAAAAATTATTGGACATCTTGGCTGCTAAGAGATTTTAGAAAAAGCAATATGGTGTTATCTACTTTAGCAATCTGTGACTACAGAAAAGAACTTTGACTGGGGTGTGATGGCTCATGCCTGTAATCACAACACTTCAGGGGGCTGAAGAGAGAGGACCACTTGAGGCCAGGCGTTTGAGACCAGCCTGAGCAACAGAGTGATACCTTGTCTCTACAAAAATTAAAAAAATTAGCTGGGCATTGTGGTGCACACCTGTAATCCTAGCTACTTGGGAGGCTAAAGTGGGAGGATCACTTGAGCCTAGTAGGTCAAGACTGCAGTGAGCTGTGATTGCACCACTGCATTCCAGCCTGGGTAACAGGCTGGAATCTCAAAAACAAACAAAACAAAACAAAACTTTGACCCAGAGGCTTGGGCATGTATGATTAAGCATCCTAGTTGTACGTTGCCTCAGAGAAGGGAAGGAAAGAGTGCATCCTTTTGAAACACTCACTAATTGGCACTGTCCATAGTGGACTTAGGAAAGGGAAAAAGAACTGATATTTATTGAATACATATTATGTGCTGGGTAATATACCAGGTATTTTATATACGTCATTGTATCCTCAACCCAGTGATAATGATTATCTCCATTTTATAAATGTAGAAACTGAGGCAGTCCCACAGCTAGAAACTGGCAAAACTAGAATTTAAACCCAAGTATGTCTACTTTGAAGCCCAGTGCAGTTCTGCCTCCACAAAACAAATTGGGAAAGAATTGATGTCATGATTAGGATCAGAAGGGACCTGTGTAATTAGGTGACATGAACTTAAATCAGACTGACCAAAAATTATGTTATCTTCCTTTGTGGGACAGGTGCTCTGTGTTGCGAACTTACTCAACTCTGCCATTAGAGCACAAAACAGTCATATGTAAATGAACAGTCATGCTTATGTGTCAGTAAAACTTTATATACAATAGCAGGCACCAGCTGGATTTGGCCTGCAGTTAGTGGTTTCTCAGCCCTGTTCTAAGTCACTGGAAGGTCTCTGGGAACATTAGCTGTACAGTAGTTTTTTGCTCATTTTTAATATATTTGAAGCAAAAGGAAATTTAATTTTTTATTTTTTCATTCATTTTAGTTCTGTCTTTTAAATTAACTGTGTGTAGAATAAACAGACTTTCTGTTTGAGGCATGAGAGGGTACCCATTGATTCTACATGCAGCTAGTAACTCGTTAATTTCTGTTTCTGCTTCAGTTGGTTGACAGGACTAGGATTGTGATTGTCCCTTCTCTAAATCCAGATGGGCGAGAGAGAGCTCAAGAGAAAGACTGTACTTCAAAAATAGGACAAACAAATGCTCGTGGCAAAGATTTGGATACAGACTTCACAAGTAAGACTAATTTTTAGGCTACTAAAGTACTTAGGAGATAATTTTCTTTCTGCTAGAAGATTGATTGATCCTATTTTGTCAGTGAATAATGGAGTACTTTCTTGTCTGGGTTATGAATGTGAGGTATAAATGAATTCAGACATTCGGAAAAGTTTTTGAATTTTTCTCCATTATTATTTGCAAAAATAATTAAAGTTTTTCATAGAAATTCAATCCATTATATTGGGATGTTTGTTTCTTCACTAGTTGTGTGGAGATGTGTATTCTCTCTCCCCTCCTATGTATGTGTGTATGTGTATACACACACAACACACACGTATGTATATTGATTTGGAGAGCCCTATTTCTTATTTACTTAAATGGGACCTTTTTCATTGAATATGTATCATTGACATGGTTCAATTTCAGTACTTATAGATCTCTAACATTCTTTTTTTTTTTTTTTTTTTTGAGACAGAGTCTCACTCTGTTGCCCAGGCTGGAGTGCAATGGTACAATCTTGGCTCGCCTCCACCTCTTGGGTTAAGCAATTATCCTGCCTCAGCCTCCTGAATAGCTGGGATTACAGGGACCCACCACCATGCCTGGCCAATTTTTGTATTTTTAGTAGAGATGGGGTTTTATCATGTTGGCCAGGCTGGTCTTGAACTCCCGACCTCGGGTGATCCGCCTGCCCAGCCTCCCAAAGTGCTGGGATTATAGGCATTAGCCACTGTGCCAGGCCCAACATTCTTTTCTAATGGCATCTAGTATGCCATGAATCTGTGACAGTACTCTTAATTTATTCAACCATTTTCTACTGATAGATATTTACTTTATTTCTGATTTTTTGCTTTTGTAAACAGTGCTGCAGAGAACACCCGGCTTTCTGAAACTCTAATTTTCTTCCAAAGATAACGTATTTGTCCATTTTCACACTGCTGATAAAGGCATACCCAAGACTGGAAAGAAAAGGAGTTTTAATTTGACTTGCAGCTCTACATGGCTGGGGAGGTTTCACAATCATGGTGCAGAATGAAAGCCACTTCTTACATGGTGGCAGCAAGAGAGTGTGAGAAGGAAGCAAAAGCAGATCTGATAAACCCATCAGATCTCGTAAGACTTATTCACTATCACAAGAATAATACGGGAAAGACCCGCCCCCATGATTCAGTTACCTACCACCGGCTCCCTCCCACAACAAGTGGGAATTCTGGGAGATAAAATTCAAGTTGAGATTTGAGTGGGGACACAGCCAAACCATATCATATCATTCTGCCACTGGCCCCTCCCAAATCTCATGTCCTCACATTTCAAAACCAATCATGCCTTCCCAACAGTCCCCCAAAGTCTTATTTCAGCATTAACTCAAAAGTCCACAGTCCAACATCTCATCTAAGACAGGTCCCTTCTGCTTCTGAGACTGTAAAATCAAAAGCAAGTTAGTTACTTCCTAGATAAAATAGGGGTACAGGCATTGAGTAAATACAGCCATTCCAAATGGGAGAAATTGGCCAAAATGGAGGGGCTACAGGCCCCATGCAAGTTCAGAATCCAGCAGGGCAGTCAAATCTTAAAAGTTCAAAAATTTTCTCCTTTGACTCCATGTCTTGCATCTAGGTCATGCTGATGCAAGAAGTGGGTTCCCATGGTCTTGGGCAGCTCCACCCCTGTGGCTTTACAGGGTACAGGCTGTCTCCCAGCTGCTTTCACCAGCTGGCATTGAGTGTCTGCGGCTTTTCCAGGGGCACGATGCAAGCTGTCGTGGATCTACCATTCTGGGGTCTGGAGGACAGTGGCCCTCTTCTCACAGCTCCACTAGGCAGTACCTCAGTAGGGACTCTGTGTGGGGGCTCTGATCCCACATTTCCCTTCTGCACTGCCCTAGCAGAGGTTCTCCATGAGGGGCCTGCCCCTGCAGCAAACTTTTGCCTGGACATCCAAGCTTTTCCATACATCTTCTGAAATCTAGGTGGAGGTTCCCAAACATCAATTCTTGACTTTTTTGCACCCACGGGCTCAATGCCACGTGGAAGCTGCCAGGTCTTGGGGCTTCCACCCATTGAAGCAACAGCCCGAGCTGTACCTTGGCCCCTTTTAGTCACAGCTGGCACAGCTGGGACACAGGGCACCAAGTCCCTAGATTGCCCCCAGCATGGGGACCCTGGGCCCAGCCCACAAAACCAGTTTTTCCTCCTGGGCCTCCAGGCCTTTGATGGGAGGGGCTGCCGAGAAGGTCTCTGACATGGCCTGGAGACATTTTCCCCATGGTCTTGGGGATTAACATTAAGCTCCTGGCTACTTATGCAAATTTCTGCAGCTGGGTTGAATTTCTCCCCAGAAAATGGGTTTTTCTTTTCTATTGCATAGTCAGGCTGCAAATTTTCCAAACTTTTATGCTTTGCTTCCCTTATAAAACTGAATGCCTTTAACAGCACCCATGTCACCTCTTGAATGCTTTGCTGCTTAGAAATTTCTTCCGCCAGATACCCTAAATCATCTCTCTCAGATTCAAAGTTCCAAAAATCTCTAGGGCAGGGGCAAAATGCCTGCCAGTCTCTTTGCTAAAACATAACAAGAATCATCTTTGCTCCAGTTCCCAACAAGTTCATTATCTCCGTCTGAGACCACCTCAGCCTGGACCTTATTGGTCATATCACTATCAGCATTTTTGTCAAAGCCATTCAACAAGTCTCTAGGAAGTTCTATGCTTTCCCACATTTTCCCATCTTCTTCTGAGACCTACAAACTGTTCCAACCTCTGCCTGTTACCCAGCTCCAAAGTTGCTTCCACATTTTTAGGTATCTTTTCAGCAACACCTGGCTCTGTTGGTACCAATTTACTGTATTAGTCTGTTTTCAAACTGCTAATAAAGACATACTCGAGACTGGGAAGAAAAGGAGATTTAATTGGACTTGCAGTCCCACATGGCTGGGGAGGTTTCACAATCATAGCAGAGGATGAACGGCACTTCTTACATGGCAGTGGCAAGAGAGAATGAGAAGGAAGTGAAAGTGGAATCCCCTGGTAAACCCATCAGATCTTGTGAGACTTATTCACTATCACAAGAATAGCATGGGAAAGACCTGCCCCCATGATTCAGTCACCTCCCACTGGGTACCTCCCACAACACGTGGGAATTCTGGGAGATACAATTCAAGTTGAGATTTGGGTGGGGGTACAGCCAAACCATATCAGATAGGTTATTTATATATTCCCTAAATTATTTTGTAAAGCTGGATATGCTTATTCTTTTTGTTTTTTTAATAAGATTTTTCTTTAACTTGCTTAGAGTCATTAGTATATACACATCCTGAAGTACATAATAAAACTCAGACTAACCTACCTTCTGTAATGTATCTTTCTTGCTTGAGATAGTGGCTTATGGAGAAATAAAATATTTATCTACAAATTTTTAAGTTAGCATTTTGATTGTATTCAAGTAGACAATATTTTCTTAGATACTCATACTAAGATTTAAAATTTGATATTTTATATTTGACTTTTCTCTTTTTTAGATAATGCCTCCCAACCTGAGACTAAAGCCATCATTGAAAATTTGATTCAAAAACAGGACTTTAGTCTTTCTGTTGCCTTAGATGGTGGTTCCATGCTGGTCACATATCCTTATGACAAGCCAGTACAGACAGGTATGTAGAATGTCATTTCATATATATACTGTTTAAGCTTAGGTAGCAAATCCCAATTAAGTAATGTCCCTTCCACATTTTTATAAATAGTGAACATTTGAGCACACTCTGTGAGCAAATTACCAACCAAAGAAGATTGTACATACATCAGCAGTTCAGTTACTTGGAGAGCTCAGATCTAATGGTAGCCCAGCTTTATTGAGTCTAGCTATCTTGTTCCATCTGTTCCATTTAGTCCACAAGCATTTACTGAGCAATTATTATGTCTGTAAATATTGAGAATATAAAAGTGAGTATGACATGGTTTCTGCCTCATGAAACTCCTATGTAACCAAATACTAACAGTACAGATTTGTCCTTCCCTGTTTTAAACTTTGACTAAGTGGTTGCACCTTATGGTGAGTTAAATAGTTGGTTGTTTAATCTCTGTTGGGTCGCAGTATATGGAGATAGTTTGGGTGGTTTTCAGTGCATCTTACAAAGAATATTGTTATTAGGCTACAGTTGTCCCAAAATGCAGTAAGACATACCAAAACAAGTTTGTATTTTAGTGTGATAGTCTGTTGTGAAAACTCACCATTAGAACCTTTTCATGTAAGGAGGATGTTTGTCTTCTATTATCTTGGGCTAAATAAAACCTTTTAGGGTTAATTATAGTAACAGTATACTTAAGTGGAGTGCAAAATTTATTAGGAGAAAAAGATGACTTGTATCCATGAAGGTTAACTTGGGGGAAAAAATCATTTGGATTTCTCCACTGACTTCTAAATTTTTCTTTCTATAGTGGAAAATAAAGAGACTCTGAAGCATTTGGCATCTCTTTATGCAAATAATCATCCATCCATGCACATGGGTCAGCCCAGTTGCCCAAATAAATCAGGTAGATGTTTTCCATACCTTTTGTTATTGCTGTTGTTGTTGTTGCTTTTGTGGGGAAAGGAGTTTCACCTTAAGGTCTTCCTGATTCCACATCTCTTAATGCTTTTATAGATGAGAATATTCCAGGAGGAGTAATGCGTGGAGCAGAATGGCATAGTCACCTGGGCAGCATGAAGGTATACTTTCTAGAACATGGTTAGAATGGAGTTATGGCCAGGCACAATGCCATATGTGTAAACCCAGTGCTTTGGGAGGCCAAGGCAGGTGGATTTTCTGAGTTTGGGAGTTAAAGACCAGCCTGGCCAACATGGTGAAACCCCATTTCTACTAAAAATATAAAAATTAGCTGGGTGTGGTGGCAGATGCCTGTAATCCCAGCTACTTGGGAGGCTGAGTCAGGAGAATCGCTTGAACCTGGGAGGCGGAGGTTGCAGTGAGTCGAGCCGAGATCGCACTACTGCACTCCAGCCTGGGCAACAGAGCAAGATTCCATCTCAAAAAAAAAAAAAAAAAAAAAGAATGGAGTTTATGAATATCAGCCATTGAGTACAAGAATAGGTGACTTTTCTGGTAGTGTAAAGTGAATGGCATCTGCCTCATGGCTTTCTTGACATGTTTAGCCCTTACATTAACCCGACAGTACTTTTTTGGCCATTTTAACCATTTTTAATTGTACAGTTTAGTGACATTAATTAAATGTTGTGCCCCAAAAACCATATCTATTTCCAAAACTTCATTTGCCCCAGACAGAAACTCTGTACCCACTAAGCAATAACTCCCTATTCCCCTCTCCCACGGCTCCTGGAACCCCTGTCTACTTTCTGCCTCTATGAATTTGCCTATTCTAGGTATTTCATGTAAGTAGAATCATACAATATTTACCCTTTCACTTAGCAAAATGTTTTTAGGATTCATCCATTTTAGAGCATGTATCATTACTTCATTCATTTTTATGGCTGAATAATATTCTATTTATGTTTATACCACATTTTATTTGTTAATTCATGTGTTGATGGGCACTTGGATTTCTACTTTTTGGCTGTTGCAAATGATGTTGCCATGAAGATTGGTATTGCAGGTATCTGTTTGAACCCTGTGCTGCCATGAACATTGGTATTACAAGTATCTGTCACTTCTTTGGGGTAGATACCTAGGAGTGGAATTGCCTGGTTATATTGTAAGTCTATGTTTCACCTTTTGAGGAACCACCAAACTGTTTTCCACAGCAGCTGCACCATTTTACATTCCTTACCAGCAATGTTTGAGGTTTCCAATTTTCCCATATCCTCTCCTCACCAACACTTACTTGCTGTTTTTTTTTTTTTTTAAACAGAGTCTCACTTTGTTGCTCAGGCTGGAGTGCAATGGCTATGGCTCCTTCGCAGCTTATTGCAGCCTGAACCTCCCAGGCCCAAGCGATCCCCCCACCTCAGCCTCCTGAGTAGCCAAGACCACCCACATGCACCACCATGCTGGACCAATTATTTTTAATTCTTTGTAGAGACAGGGTCTCCCTTTGTTGCCTAGGCTGGAGTTCTTTATATATTAATATAAAAGGCTGAGCGTGGTGGTGGCTCATGCCTATAATCCCAGCACTTTGGGAGGCTAAGGCGGGAGGATCACCTGAGGTCAGGAGTTTGAGACCAGCCTGGCCAACATGGTGAAACCCATCTCTACTAAAAATACAAAAAAATTAGCTGGGCGTGGTGGCAGGCGCCTGTAATCCCAGCTACTTGGGAGGCTGAGGCAGGAGAATCGCTTGAACTTGGGAAGCAGAGGTTTCAGTGAGCCGAGATTACACCATTGCACTCCAGCCTGGGCAACAAGCACGAAACTCTGTCTCAAAAAAACGAATAAACAAACAAAAACCATTCTGGATGCTGTGTATTCTAGATAGGAAATTCTTATCAGATACATGATTTGCAAGTATTTTCTCCTATTCTTTAGGTTACCTTTTAAATTTCTTGATTATGTCCTTTGATACATGAGTTTTTAATTGTAATGAAATCCAGTGTACCTGTTTTTGTTGTTGTTGCTTTTGCAGTTGTTATCCTATGTAAGGATCTGTTGCTAAATCCAAGGTCATGAAGATGCCCCGCCCCACCCCATGTTTTCTTTTCTTTTCTTTTTTTTTTGGAGGGCAGATGTGGGATGAGTGGGAGGGGCGGGGTATATGGCCCCCCCGCCCACCTCCCTGCTCCCTGCCGCCTATCCTTGTGTTTTCTTTGAAGAGTTTTATGGGCTTGGCACGGTGGCTCAGGCCTGTAATCTGAGCACTTTGGGAGGCCAAGGTGGGTGGATCATTTGATGTCAGGAGTTCAAGACCGGCCTGGCCAACATGTTGAAACCCCATATACTAAAAATACAAACATTAGCCAGGCTGTAGTGCTGCGCACCTGTAATCCCAGCTACCCGGGAGGCTGTGGCAGGAGAATTGCTTGAGCCTGGGACGGGAAGATTGCGAAGAGCCGAGATCTCGCCACTGCACTTGAGTCTGGGCAACAGAGTGAGACCCTGTCTCAAAAAAAAGAAAAGAAAAAAAGAGTTTTATGGATCAAGCTGTCATATTTCAGTCATTGATGCAGTTTATTTTTTATGGTATGAAGTAGGAGTTCAACTTCGTTTGTTTGTATGTAGAAATTCAGTTGTGTCAGCACTATTTGTTGAAAGACTGTTCTTTCCCCACTGAATGGTTTTGGTATCCTTCCCAAAAATGAGTTTACCATAGATGCGTGGATTTATTTCTGGACTCTCAATTCTATTCCATTGGTCTATATGTTTGCCTTTATGCCAGTATCACTTTTTTTTTTTTTTGGTTGTTTTCCTCTTTTTTAATTTATTTTTTATTTTTATTTATTTTTTGTTTTTTATTTTTTTATTATACTTTAAGTTTTAGGGTACATGTGCACAACGTGCAGGTTAGTTACATATGTATACATGTGCCATGTTGGTGTGCTGCACTCATCAACTCATCATTTAACATTAGGTATATCTCCTAATGCTATCCCTCCCCCCACCCCACAACAGGCCTTGGTGTGTGATGTTCCCCTTCCTGTGTCCATGTGTTCTCATTGTTCAATCCCCACCTATGAGTGAGAACATGCGGTGTTTGGTTTTTTGTCCTTGCGATAGTTTGCTGAGAATGATGGTTTCCAGCTTCATCAGTATCACTGTTTTGATTAATGTAGGTTTGTTGTAGTAAGTTGTAAAATTGGAACGTGTGAGTCTTTCAACTTTATTGTTCTTAAAGATTGTTTTGACTATTCAGGGCCCCTTGTCATTCCATTTGAATTTGAGCATTGGCTTTTCTTTTTCTGAGAAAAGGGGTGTTGGAATTTTGTTAGAGGTTGTGTTAAAACCGTATATCACTTTGTGTAGTATTGACATCTCTACAATATTGTCCTCCTATCCATTATTTAGGTCTTCTTTAATTTCTGACAGCATTTTAATTCATTGTCCATCCACTTCAAATTAGGCAGGAGTTGTTAGCAGATGGGTGGTTGGCTGATCATTTTATTCACATGTGCAACCAGAAAATTGACTTTATTCCCATTTCTTCCTGTCTTCCCTCCTTTATTTACTAAGAACTTACTACTGGGAGGCATTTTGCTATATTAGTGATAAATAAAATATACTGCCTGGCCTATTGTACG
The DNA here is from genome assembly GCF_029281585.2 of Gorilla gorilla gorilla. NCBI lineage: Eukaryota > Metazoa > Chordata > Mammalia > Primates > Hominidae > Gorilla > Gorilla gorilla. The sequence continues at coordinate 62,628,196 of NC_073228.2, read as the reverse complement.
AATTAACTGTGTTACGTAATTAATTGATTTGATCTGGAAGAGAGCAACTCTCAGCAGGCCATGAGAAATTAAAGACACAAAAAATTATATCTAGTCAGAGATACAGCCTTTTCTCTGTAGAGGAGATGGCATTTGGGCTGCAGAGATAGTGAAGCAGAACATTCCAGAAAGAGGAAGCAGTACATAGCAGAAGTCTAATTTAGTTAGAATATGGGGTGTAATGCAGAGCCACAGAAGTTTAAGAATGGAAAGAGTGCTTGTTGCTTTGAATGCTTTGTTTTAATAAGAATGGGAAATTATGAGGTTTTGAGCAGGGGTAACAATATTGACATGATCTGAGCTATGCTATGGGAAAACTAATCTCTAAATAATCAGTTAAGATAGTTTGGAGGAAGGAGAGACTGGTACAGGGAGACTGGTTTGGAATTGTCTAGACAAAAAGTAATGAGGGCCTAGGTTATGCTAGTGGCAACGAGAGTAGAGTCAAAGGATGACATTTTAGATATTCTATAGAGGTAGAATTGACAAGATTCAGCAAATTATGGATGATAGTGAGATAGAGAAGTCAAAGACAAGAGGTTTCATTGCTATGTAAGAAAATGAGTTAATACCATTAACTGAGTTAGGAAAAAGAAGAGATTTTGGGAAAAGGTGGTAAGTTGGGTTTTTGAACCTGTCTGCACAGGCAGTTCCTGTACCTTGATAATATCAATGCCGTATTGCAGGGAGTGGATATTGTCACCAGCAGGGGTCCAGGTTGAGGGTATGAGAGAGCTAATGATCATTATCTCCATAGCTTCAAGTACAACTGTGACATTTCTGGGTTTTGAGGGAAGCTGACCCTCTTCTGCATGTACTCATTCATTCATTTCTTCAGCAAACCCGAATAAACCCCATCTACCTGGCACTACCAGGCACTGTGGGAAGCACTGAAGATAGGAAAATGAATTCGACATAGTCCCTGTCCTCAAGGGCTCTCATAGAGTTTGTGATTGATTATAATACAGAGAGGTTTATTTATATTTGTCATAAAATGCTTTACAGCTTCTTTGTTTACATCAGCTACGTTTTCTTTTCATTTACTCCATTTGTTGTATTACAAAGCCTCATTCTTTCTTTTACTTATTAATTTTCCCACATTTGATTTTGAACTTTATATTCTAGGATTATAGTGTCACCTATGGCCATTGTCCGGAAATCACAGTATACACAAGCTGCTGTTACTTTCCTAGTGCTGCACGACTCCCTTCCTTGTGGGCAGACAATAAGAGGTCTCTTCTTAGTATGTTAGTGGAGGTGAGTCTTTTCCTTTTAACTAGAGGCAAACTCCCAGGAATATGTTCAGTGAAAACCTTTATCAAAACATTGTCTTTTACCAAAAATGTATATTATTTATTTTAAATTTATGTAGAAAGAAGAGTTTTGGTCATTTTATGTTTCCTAAATAGATGCCATTTATTCACATCTCTGGAATCTGCTATAATTTAGGTAATTTGACCTTGCAAGATGCTGCAAGTTCTTTAATTTGAATATCACAGAGTTACTGGAGTCAGTATACCATGGTGGGAAGGAAATCACTCAAGGCATTAGAAGATTGGGTTCTAATGCTTTAGGCTATGACAATATCAGAGTTCTCTTTTATTTCCAGCTCTGTGACCCTGAATATTGAATGAATAGCAAACAAGGTCAGAGTCAGTGGGGAGGGAAGAGAAGAAGCAGGCCATACAGAGTTTGATACTTGTTTGTGTGTGGTTTTTGTTTTGTTTGTTTGGTTGGTTGGTTTTGGTCATGCCTCAAGCTAGTGCCTCTACAATGTCTGGCATTATGACAACATAAATTTATATTTTAAACATTTTTTCAGGTTCACAAGGGAGTTCATGGATTTGTTAAAGATAAGACTGGAAAGCCAATCTCTAAAGCAGTCATTGTACTTAATGAAGGAATAAAGGTACAAACAAAAGAGGGAGGTTATTTCCATGTACTCTTAGCGCCAGGTGTCCATAACATTATTGCCATCGCTGATGGGTACCAGCAACAACATTCACAGGTAAGAAACTCAAATTGAGTAGCATCATGTACATTTTTATTCTTAATAATACTTCTGTTTTATTTTGAAACTCTTGTTAGAAATCTTGAAGGGAATAAAGAAATTAAAAGTGTGACTGCCTCTTGATTATGATATCTTGTTATCCTTGTACCCCTTGCTAACAAAAGGGAAAATTTTCTAGCATTTTGTATACTTTAGATGGCAATGCATCATCTCCTTAGTTTGCTATATGGGGCCTAATAATATAGCAGGGATACAGTACACCTTAAGCAGAATTTGTCATGATTCTTACACTTTCTCCTTCTAGGTCTTTGTGCATCATGATGCAGCTAGTTCTGTGGTGATAGTCTTTGACACAGATAACCGGATATTTGGTTTGCCAAGGGAGCTTGTGGTAACTGTATCAGGTAAAGACATTTTTATTTTTAGTAGTAAAAGTTAAAAACAATCTTGACATTTCAATATGAGAGTGGGTCACCTCTCTCATATTGATCCTGAAACTAATCACTTGTCTTCTAATGTCTCCTTATCTAAATGTGATTTTCCTGGACCTCTGTTCTCGCATATGTTCTCCTGGCTTGCCTTTCTCTGCCGAGACCAGCTCCATCAAGGAGACCCTAACCTAGCGGTGCTAGAGAAATTAAAGACACACACAGAAACATAGAGGTGTCAAGTGGGAAATCAGGGGTCTCATAGCCTTCGGCGATGAGAACCTCCAACAGAGATTTACCCAGGTGTTTATTCACAGCAAGCCAGTCATTAGCATTGTTTCTATAGATATTAGATTAGCTGAAAGTATCCCTTATGGGAAACGAAGGGATGGGCTGAAATAAAGGGATGGGTTGGGCTAGTTATCTGCAGCAGGAGCATGTCCTTAAGGCACAGATCACTCATGCTATTGTTTGTGGTTTAAGAACGCCTTTAAGCAGTTTTCCGCCCTGGGCGGGCCAGGTGTTCCTTGCCTTCATTCCGGTAAACCCACAACCTTCTAGTGTGGATGTCATGGCCATCATGAACATGTCACAGTGCTGCAGAGATTTTGTTTATGGCCAGTTTTGGGGCCAGTTTATGGCCAGATTTTGGGGGGCCTGTTCCCAACACTTCTCTTTCTTCAGGTCTATACTCAAATGTCACCTCCACGGAGAGGCTTTCCCTGATCACCCTAGCTACCCCTGTCACTATCTCTATCCTACTTTTTTTCATTATAGCACTTTCATAACATTATATATTTGTTCATGTATTTGTCTATATTCAGTCTCTCCCACTAAAACATAAGTTCTGAGAGAGGGAGGAATCTACCTGTATCCTCCGAGCCTAGAACGATGGTTAGCACGCAGTGGGTCTTAATGAAGAGTTGTTGAATGAATGAATGATTTGCTTTATATTAAAGTCATAAGTTCCTAGGACTTTGACTTATATTAGTTCTGCTTTTTCAAGATCCAGGAAAGAGGAAATGTTTGTTTACGCTGGAACTAATTCATGTCATTGCTTGGATTACTGAAAGGTTAGGAAGAAAAAAAATGTGGTAAAATGAATACTCTGCTATACTGTATCTATTTGATACAAACAGCCTTAGTTTATTTCTAAGTGCAACTTGGATGAGGCAGAATAACCAAGTTTTATCACAGGGTTCCTGTGGGAGAGACCCTTAGTTGAGAGAAAGTAGTATATTGGAAACATGGCCCAATCATAGATCCTGTGTGGTGTGTTTAAAGGGTTCTTAGCTTGTCTCAGATGAAGTGTAAATAACTTAGTGGTTAAAAACACAGGAGGTAGAATTCAGCCATGGTTTAAGTCTGGCTCTGTCACCCATTAGCTATTGTGAACTTAG